>NC_090385.1:58554729-58895381 GCF_036365525.1 Heterodontus francisci
GGTTTAAAACTATTCGCGTTCTGCTGTTTCTTTCTTCAATTCAGATGAGGTGTTAGGTAAGACAATGATCTGTTGATAGACACCCCTAGGTCACTGTGCACATTTTCTAGCAGCTTCTTTCCATATCTGGTTGATATGTTTGGTTATCTGTTGGACACCTCTCCACTGCTTCCACTGATCACACTCCAACTGGACTCCTTTGCACCCAAAATCATGTACAGCACCAGAGTTCTGCAAAGATTTTTTTTGTTTCAAAGAAATAGTGCTACATAAAACAATCTCTCTCCAATGTTCTTTTTCAATTTGCTCCTCTCATCTCTTCAATAAATTAAGTCAAGTCAGTGAGGTACGGTTCTACAGATGCTGCCCATCCGCCAATACCTCACACAAGTGGCCATTATTCATGAACTTTTGACAGTGCTCGTTGGCAGGTTAACTGCGAAGGTCAGTAATCCATGCCCAACCTTGTCCTCACCCATGGTCCAGATACACACACATTGCATTAGACATCACTGTAGAGCAATAAGAATGGGAACTTTGGTTGAATTTCTATCAAACAAAATTCCATCAAAATCATCATATTTGCACAACTTGAAGTCAAAGACCATTTATTTTGGTTAAAGCTGCAAATAAACCAGACCATGATGTTTTCAGTTTGTACAACTGCACAGTAATTCTGGTACAGCATACTTCCACACACTAAATAGGAACACTTTCTTTGTTGCTTACCAACCTAATAGATACTTAGTGCTAAATGGCTACAAAAACAATGAAATACCTTGCCCACATACCTTGTTTTAATAGTTGAGCAAGGTAAACCACCCAAAAGGTTAAAATATGCTTGGGCATAAAGGGGTTGAATTTCAGGAGGGATTGTCCTAATTGGCCTCCTTAGGTTCAGAGGCTCAGTGGGTAATCGTGAGCAGCCCTACAGAAATTAATGGCAAATATTCCTCAATTTCAAAGTGTTACAGTGAGATGGTAGAAAGGATCCACATTAATACGTGTCCTACCAGTGTCAAAGTTAATACAAGTGAACATGCTTCTGTGAAATTACCTTGTCAGCCGAAAACCCCACGTTACTATTTAGCAAGAAACAAATTTCCAAAAATAGGCTGAAGTCAGAACAGATGTAGAAATAGTTAAGCAACTTATTAAACTTTATAAAAAGGAAGAATACTTCCGTGATGGTTGAAATTGATCTGTGGGGTCCTTCCAGAAGCAGTTGTATTGTTATCCATTTATTAAATGTACCAGACATTAAAAATACTGAGCTGCCCAGTGATCCTTCTATATCTAATGCATCAACAGAAATTCCACTGAGTGCCTTTTGGATAAAAGCTGCTGTTAACTGTTGCATGCAACAAGGGGAGCTCCATGGACCTGCAAAAGTGTTATTTTGCACTTCATTCTTGAAGCAACAGAAGATTTAAAGAGCTGTATAATTTATTACAAGCTGAAGTAATGCTGTTTGACATTACAGATAATTTTATGACCTGCATTGCAGTTTTACATCGCCTGATTCAGCATGAAGCGGTAGGTAAGAAGGCTGATTAAGTCAAAGCCAGTGGCACGCAAGTATTGGCAAGAGCCGAAGATAGTGACTTCAGTTTTGCTGCAATTAAACTGGAGGAAATTTTAGCTCATGCAGGTCCTAATGGTGTTGGGAGTGTAGACAGCTGGAGAGTGCAGCAATAGTCTGCCACTTGGATGAATCAAGGAGGCAGTAAAAGAGAAAAATGGATGTTGTGCTTAGTAAAGGTAAGTGACCCATTACTAATACTAATTATTACTATATACTAATCATTACTAATACTAAGGGCGGCACAGTGGTTAGCACCACAGCCTCGCAGCTCCAGCGACCTGGGTTCGATTCTGGGTACTGCCTGTGTGGAGTTTGCAAGTTCTCCCTGTGACCGCGTGGGTTTTCACCGGGTGCTCCGGTTTCCTCCCACAGCCAAAGAGTTGCAGGTTGATCGGTAAATTGGCCATTGTAAAATTGTCCCTTGTATAGGTAGGTGGTAGAGGAATTGAGGGAAGGTGGGGATTTAGATTTTAGATTTAGAGATACAGCACTGAAACAGGCCCTTCGGCCCACCGAGTATGTGCCGACCATTAACCACCCATTTATACTAATTTGGGATTTGATAATGTGGTGCTTAAATATAGTGAGATTATAATTGTTAGTCCCTTGGTATATACCTCCATAAAAGGGCAGAAAAAGTACCTTTTCTAGATTATAGAAGACAAAGATCCACTTACAGGAACCATTTTCGATTACTGAAAGATAGTTTAAAAGCATCCTGCAACTGAAGCAACTTAGCTGTTTGGAGACTCAAGTGTAAAATGTCAACTCTGCCAATTTTAAAATAGATCAGCATCAGTAAAACAAAAGGTGGATTGTAAATTTAAAAATGCAAATTGCTTCTGGTGGGGTTTAGAGATCAGATCAGCTGCAATATTTGTGAATTGTAGCACACAGCTCTTCCACATAAAAACAGATAAAATATATATAGTTATTTACAATACAATAAACAGTAAACAATAACAAAATTTCAGTGCTTTTATGAAACTGGTTGACAACATTTAATGTCAAAATTGAATCCCCCATTCCCCTGCATCATCCAGCAGGAAAACTCCATACGAGTCAGTCTAAATTTTACTTCCATAAAGCCAACCTCAATGAATGGCTAACAAATGGAAGGAACTTTTAAAGTTCACCTCAGTTTCATCATAGTCAGCTTCAAATTGAAGTCCATCAATGGTCATTCTGCAACAAGCCCATTTAAAATACCAGGCTGTGATAATTAATTACAATCAATTCAGAAAATAATCCATTAACTGGCAAGTCACCAAGATAGAAAGTACAACCATACTTTATTTAATTTGGTTACTAAATGCTGACTACAGAAAACTGACAGCACTAATTATGTAAATGAAACAAGGGTGTCATCAGCTGCAGTTACACACTGGCTGAAAATGTATTCTGATGGAGGTGGCATTCTTTCAGTCTGTAGTTAAATATGAAACTGACACTGAGAAATTACACCATCTGGTGCAGTACAAAGTCACGTGGTCCAAGAAGACCCCAGGTTTGATCCC
Organism: Heterodontus francisci; assembly: GCF_036365525.1. Taxonomy (NCBI): domain Eukaryota; kingdom Metazoa; phylum Chordata; class Chondrichthyes; order Heterodontiformes; family Heterodontidae; genus Heterodontus; species Heterodontus francisci. Next base: position 58,557,832 of record NC_090385.1, read on the forward strand.
AATTTGTGCTGAGTTAGTTGGTATGAACTGGGGTGGCAGTAATAACGCTCCAACAGTCCCAGTGTCCCTGGACTAAAAGTGACATTAACTAGATTTTGACCCTGATGAATATGGAGATATCGCTGCTGTTACCCATGTAGACACTGAGTGAGGGCGAATGAGCTCAGCGATGGTCCCTGCAAGTGACCATACAAAGAATGGTTACTTGAGCATGCTACCAGGGGGCTACCTGTGTCAGAAAACCATACCCCATCAGGATGCAATGCGTTCAAGAGAAAAGAGAGGAATTGGCAACCTTACATACATACATGCAAGTAAGGACTCGTACTACTGAGTGGATACAGAGTGGCTATTTCTTGAATTAAGTGTACAAAAAGAGCTTCATTTTCTAGTTCCAGTTTAAACTATCCACAGTTTTGAGACATAAATTTGGTGTGCAAATTACACACTGATTAAAGACTGCAAATATCAGCAGTGATAAAAGTTCCCTGAGAAAGAGTATCACCGTGGGAAAAGTTATTCACAGCAGGTGAGCATTCATTATGGACACAGCTATCAAAAGAGCCCAGCCTTACTGCAACCCACCAACACGGGCAATGGTCAACAGGAAAGCAAAAGCTACACCATAGCACAGATATATCCAGTATGCTGCCAAGGCTCTGACGGTGACACCTGTACAGAAAAACAAAAGCCTCCGACATCAGGAACAGTATCACAACTTTCCTCCAGTCACTCCCCCAGATCTGAACCAGTTTCAACATAGCAAAGCCAGGCACTATAAAGAGATAAAAAGCAAGATTTTCTTTCAAAATTGTGATCCTGAAAAAAAGTTAGCTTTTTTGAAATAAATCAGGTTCTCTCTCTCTCTCCTCCATGCACACAGTACCCTGCTGTACACCCCACATATAACTATGCTGTTGTGATACAGACACACATGCTATACTTGCTCTCCCACACTGCCCCACTGTGTCGCCCCACCACCTCCCCCTCCCCCCCATTCACACATTACCCTGATGTGCTATACACACCCACTGCAGTACTCTACATCCTGCTATACTCCCCCTCCCCCATACACACATTACCCTGCTGTGCTATACACACCCACTGCAGTACTCTACATCCGGCTATACTCCGCCTCCCCCCATACACACACTACCCTGCTGTACACATTTCCACAGTCACAGTACCCCTCCTGTACTCAAGAGGTCAGATTTAGTGTCCAACCCCTTGGATCATTTTCTCATTTGACACTGAGCCAACAGTTGCCAAGGTAACGAGAACAGTACATGGAAGGATAACTGAAAAATAGTACAGTGTATGCTTCCCACAGGTGCTGCAGAAATAATGAGTGTGTGGATGTAGAAAATAATCCTGAATTTTACCAGTGGAACAATTTGAATGAGAGATTAAATCACTTCAAATCATTTAAAACACACACATACACGCATACAAAGACATTTTCTGCGAAGAGAACTCATTACAGCTTTCCCTATTAACTGCTGTAAACATCAGGCACTTCATGAACACCTCTCTGTAGGTCAATCTCTCCCAGGTCAATCCATTCAGCCAACTACAGAATGGTCTTATGGGACAGTCAGCTATTTGTTTTTTTTTAAATGGTTGTCTCGCCCATTTGCAAAATGCAATTCATTAAGAAATATCTTAATTGCAAATCTTGGGTCTGAAGCAGCTTTTTACATTTCAGGCAAAAAAGTGACATGGGTAGGGGACTTGGATATGAAGCTGAAGACATAACCTTGAACAGTGCCCCTCTGATATTCCCAAATGATGGGCAAGAATATAACTGGGATAAAAGCAAGCTTTTGATCTAAATACAAATGGAGCCTGTCAGTACACACTGTAACTAATTCAATAAGTATGTTAAATTTATAAGAAAATGTGTTTAAAATAATTTACCAATTACCACAGTACATATAGTGTATTTCTTTCAATTGGTTTGATTTTTAAATACAATTAATTAATCGCAGTCAAATTAAACTAGATTCATTGCCACAGGCTTGCTCAGAATTCAATGTACAAAATATTCATAAACCTAATAAATGTATTAGCTACTGATTCCCTGTTACGTTTATGGACCTTAGGAAAATCTTTAAAATAAAATGTTAAGGAAATACCTTTTGTTGAAAGATCTTTCCTTTTCTGTGCAAGAAAATTATATTATTAAGTTTATTTTGGCTTTTAAAAAAAGATTTGATTTGATGGCAGTATAGAGACCTGCCCATCATGTCTGCTCCCTCTTAGGCCAGTCTAGTAACATGAGTAAAGGGAGTGGCCTGGAGCAAATCCACTGTAAATAAGAGGGAGGAAATGTGACTTCAGATCAGCTCTGGAGCCACCCAAGCCCAGGAAACCACATTACAAGCTGCGCATGCACATTTCCCAGCATAGAATGGTGGGGTCTGGCACTGCAAAGTGTCCCTTTGGTTGATCTGAAGTCCCACCCAACCTAGTAATGGGGCCATTACAGGATACATGTGAATTCATGGAACCAAACAACTCAGACGGCCATTCGGCCCATTATGGCTGTGCTGGCTCTTTGAAACAGCTATCCAATTAGTCCCACCCCTCTATTCTTTCTCCATAGACCTGCAATTTTCTCCCATTTAAGTATTTAACCAATTCCCTTTTCAAAGTTACTATTGAATCTACTTTCACAATCCTTTCAGATAGAGTATTCCACATTCTAACAAGACACTGTTTTTAAAAAAAAAATCATTTCCCCTCTGGTGCTTTTCCAATTGCCTTAAATCTGTAACCTCTGGTTACCAACCATTCTGCAACTGGAAATATTTTCTCCTTATTTACTGCATCAGAACCGGTCCTGATTTTGAACACCTCTATCAAATCTCCTCTTAACCTTCTCTGCTCTAAGGAGAACAACCCCAGTTTCTTTGGTTTCTTCACATTAAAAAGTCTCTCATTCCTGGTACCATTCTAGTAAATCACTTCGGCACCCTCTCCAAGGTCCTAACATCATTTCTAAAGTGTGGTGGCAAATTTGGCCACAATACATCTGCTGAGGCCTAACGAGTGTTTTATAAAAGGTGTAATTTTCCTCCTCAACCATACACAGAATACATACTAATTCTACATGCTCATATTGCGCCTGGCACTATACAACTCAACCTATTAGCTAGGGTTTCTACTCCTGCTCACTATCCAGCAACTCCTGCTGGAAAGTGCATATGTATGGGCAGGAGTGTGCTAGTTGCCATACTTGCTACTGCTGACTGCTTACCCACATTCACCAGCTAGTCTCAGACAAGAAACAGCTATTTGGACATACTAAAGGGTGGCAGGTACCCAAATAATCATGCTCCAGCACAAACAAACACCTTCAAGAGAAATTCTGGGCGAATTCTTCTTCCAAAGGAAGAGTTTTCCAACCTTTATTCTTCCACTGAATAAAGTGTTCTAACTTTCTAAAAATATGGCAAATGAAGCAAAACATCCCAGCAACCATGCTTGTGGCCTATAACAGTGCTGTACTTCTCAAAATTACCACTTACGCCTTGTTCCATCCCTAACCCCATCCCAGGATTCTTTCTTACATAGCAACTGCAATGCTGGTGGTGACACTGGCAGCATAATGTGGATTCATTTTCTAAGAGTTTTAATCAATAAAAAAAAATGGAGTGATCCAATTTCAGTCTCTCCTTGCATAAAGTGATTTTCCAGCAATGTTTGCCTAGTTCGGAAATGATTAGAATGAGCTGCATTGTTGCCAGGACCAAACAGGTTTACAGGAGTTAACATTTAACTGTCTTACAAAAGACACTCTGAAGTTTGGTACCAACCGCCCAAATCGAAGTTCTCTTTTAAATCTGCACTGCCCCACTGAAAGGAGTTGAGTGGTCACGAAAGGAGATAGAATAACGCGAAACAAGAACCTGCACAAATCATCTTTTCACATTAACCCCTAAATTATGGCACTACTAGCACCATCACAGCAGTGGCAGTGAATGTGTGAAAGATCTTCTGCATCCCCCCACAAAGACAATAAATGGATCTGTCTGCTTTGATGCTGGATAATTATGGAAGTCAAGAGGACTAGACAATTGCTCGTGAACAATGCCGATATAACCTAAAATAAATTCTTAAGATATCTATAGTGTGGTGAGTGGCCAAGGATGCTCTCTTTCACCTTTGACTGGAGTTCAGAGGTAACCCAGGTTCCTAGAATAAAAGGGAGGAAATTTCACTTGTCAACTTGCTGGAAGCTGGAGTCCAGCAGTATGCTGGAAACCTGGAAGTCTGGGTTTCCCTGCATGCTATGGAGTTTTAAGTACGACTGTTGACCCTGACAGGTTCCCTGTCCACAAGTCAGCCTTGATGACAGGTTTGTCTTCTAGTCAGCCGGAGGAGGCCCCAAGACCATGTAGGTCCAATCCCCGAACCCATCAGCCATCTGATCGCTGATCCCCTTGGGATGTGGGAGGGTGGGGGTCAAATGGTGCAGCTTGGGGAGCTGAAAGGAAGCACTCCTGCTCCTCCTGGCCCACAAGGAGTTTTTCTGAGGCCCAGGAAATCCAGCCGGCCACAGTTAATCCTGCACAGCAGGTTAAATCTGAGGCTTCCAGCCTCATTAACGTATTTAAAATGCCAACCCGCCTCCCAGGAGAATGTTCACTGCTCTTGTCCCACCTCAGTAAAACCTGGAAGTAGGTGCATTGGAGCTGGTTTCCTGATGTGCTCAGAATTTTAATCCATTTAATCCACCCACCCTCACCCAATAATACCCACTAACCCATACTAAAATTCCCTTTCATTCTATTGGCTGACTAGAGGCCAGCCAAGTCTTTTGGAGTTGGAAATACATCTGGAGCAGAGAGACCTGTACTTTGCACTTGGCAACAGTTTAGTCATTGATGCGGACTCAGAGATGAGAAGATTCATTCAGCCAATCCACTAGCTGTAAGCAAACCACCTTTCGCAGTCTCCTTCAGCCCTACAACTCTGAGATCTTTGCCACTCCAACTCTGGCCTTTTGTGCATTCCTGATTTCCAATGCCACATGACTGGCAGCCATGCCTCCAGCGGCCTAGACCCCAAGTTCTGGAATTCCCTCCCTAAAACACTCTGCCTCTTTCTCCTCCTTTAAGATGCTCCTTAAAACCTACCTCTTTCGCCAAGCTTTTGGTCATGTCCTATTATCTCATTATGTGACTCAGTGTCAAATTTAGCTTGATAATGCTTCTGTGCAGCTCCTCAGGATGTTTTACAATGTTAAAGTTGCTATATAAATGCACAATGCTGCTGTTATTAATTTGAAGCAGACTGTCCCCACTACTTCCTTTACTACACAAACTACATAGTTTAAGAGGGACTAGTAAAGGCAGAAAACACTAGGAGGAAGGCAAAAGGAAGGAGAGGCTAGCACAACATCCCTGAAAATAAGTAGCTGCAATAACAAAAACAAAACCAGCTTATTTCAACTTCTGGCTCAGGAACAGTAGAGGTTATTGCAGACTGCCTGATCATATGCCAGGTTTTGGAAGCAGTCAGCAATCCTAATATTTGTCAGTAGGAATGCTTTATCTGCTGAATGGATGCAAAACAACCATCATTTGTGTAACGTATTACTTGAGCAATGCAGCTATAAAGTAAGCCAGGATTTGAATGTTCTATCTTACTTGCTTCAAGGCCGAGGGCTTCAAAAGTTCCGGCTGCCATTTTGGTCAGTTGGGAGATGAAATTGGCAGCTGATTGGAAGTCAAAATTGCGGCCAACCAGTTCAAGGCTATACAAAGCGAGATCAGGGAGACACGAAGCCAGACTGGGGCCAATGGAAGCAGAAGTGGGTCAGAGCAGGAGTTCCAAAGTCAACACCACAACGAAAGCTCCAGCCTTTAATCTGCAGCTGGATTTTAAACCATCAGACGTAGACAACGCCAGTAACTGCCCAGCTCTTACTGCAGCACAAATATTTTACAAAAGTGCTTTTTTGGCACAAGAAGAAACAAAGAGCTCTACCTCTTTGCACACCAAGCCGCATGTTAAAACTGTGCCAATTGCGTGGCTCCCCACCCCATGCAGCTGCACTTGGGTTCCTGGCAGCTCACAAGACAGCAACTTCCGATTGTCCTACCATGTCAACATGGATAACTACAAAAGTCAGCAGGCTTGGTTGGTTAAGGAGGTGCTCCAATAATTTTTTTTAATACAAAGTGGCCTAGACATGTGGTGAAAAATTAAACAAAAAAGGTTTTCAAGCCACGTTTCCTTAAAGAAAAAAGTCATATTGCAATAAGCTGCACTTAAATACTAAAAGCTTTTTTTAAATAGTGCTGCAATTAACAGGAACAACTTGAATTGACATCAGAAACAGAAAAGGATACATGAGGAAAATCCGAAGCCTAGACAAGTGAGGAAAGATTAACCAGGGCGACCAAAAGCTTGATCAAAGGTGCAAGGCAGGGTTTTCCTGCAGGCTTCTGAACCCCACCATCAGGCTGAAATGTGGCTCAGAAGCCCAAACTGAGGGCTAGATTTTGTTCTCCCTCAGGCATCGGGTTCCGTGCTAGGGGGCGCGGGGGGGACAAAAGGGAAAATAGATAATATAATTGTTATTGGATGGGTGCGAAAGGGGCATTGTGAATTTATTTATTTAACTTTGGGGGGTGTTTCCTCTTTAAAAAATTTAAGCATGCTCACAGGGTATAGCTGCCCTTGGAAAATAGCGCCTGCGCACAGGCAGCTGACGTCACTGCCAGGGGCGGACAGCCTGCCCCCTCCATATGATTGGGGAGGGCAGGCCACAGCAGCTATTTAAATGAGCTGTTGCGTGGGAGATTGCAGCAGCTCTTTGGTGTGTGGCCCACCATTATTTAAGCTCGCTGCCTTAAAATCCAGCCCTGAATGGGAAACACTCACTCACTGACCATTAATTGGCCGCTGAAGGGGCCAGAGGGCAGGCACTGTCCAATTAAGGACAGTGGGGGGCTCTCGAAGCTGGAGATGCCAATCTGAGACCTTCCAGCTTGAAAAGAGCAGCAGGCTGCAAAGGGAGGCAAGTAAGGGAGAGGATGCTTCAAAATCAAGGCACTCTCTTTCCAAATTTTTAAAATTTAAATTAAAAAGTAGCTTTTGCAGCCAGGCCACTATCGTTGGAAGGTTGGGGGAGGTGAGGGAAAAGAGGCCCTCTACAGGGCCGCCTGCGGCTGCTACAGCATCTAGGCAGGCAGGCAGAGCTCCTAGGCCTGGAGTGATGGTGTCCTAGTCTGCCGACGGGAGGCTGCCTCCAAGCAGTTAAACTGCGTCATCACCCTGCTGCTTGCGGGGATCTGGAGGCTGACGAGAAAATCCCAGTCAGCCTCCTTTAATTGGCTATTAACAAACTTAATCTGCTACCTACCACATGTAGACGGGTAGCCCTGCTGCCACCCCACTCCCCATCCGCAAAAATGGCCCAGGGCAGGATGGAGCTGGGGAACTGGCACGCAGAATGGCAGTGCTATTTTTAGCACCTCCCCGCATCGGATCCCAAATCAAGCCCATAGGCTTTAAAAGCAGGGGAAGGTGGAGGTGGAGCTACAGAGAGATACAGAGAGTGAATTCCAGAAGATGGGCCTAAGTAGCTGAAAGCATGGCCACTAATGACAGGGCAAAAAGGAGGCGCAAAACACAAGAGGCCGGAGTCAGAGGAACAGAGTTTGGATGGAAGTGTTTGTAGGGTTGAAGGAAGTTACAGAGATAGTAATGAGCATGGTTATATAGAGATTGAGGATGAGAACTTAAATCTGAGACACTAGCAACCAGGAGCCAAAGAAGGTCAGTGAGTAGATAAGTTGTAGGCATGAGCTGAACTTTTATTTTCATCTACAAATATGGTGTTATTGCAAAAGTTTCCTTGAATACATCAAGATGATATGTACAGGTAATTAACCCTTCCACAGAGGAAGAACTAATGTATTGATCCAATTATCCATTGCACAAACACTTAAAAGTGAAATACGGAACTTTTTGTAGTGCTGATGAATTCACTTCAGACTAGCATAGTGCTGTAGCTCAGGCACCACCACCAGAGTTGATCATCATTTGCACAACTTGCTCCTGGGCTTCTTTCAATAGCAGTTTGGATCCATCTGTTTGAAAATGCAACAACTACAGGTCACTATTCTTTCAAATTACTCTTCAGCATGGGAATAACTGTTCCACTGTTAGGAGCTTCATGCATGAACGTGTGACTCACCAACCTCTGGTGTATACTGTTAGGAGATGAAAGTTGAATGCTATCCTGAATGAAAACAACAGTGTGTCAACCTTCCCCTTCATCATTTCTATGGTCTTCACCTCAAAAGTCTCATGTCTTTTAAGGATTTTCTCCATTGCTACTCTGTAGACACACTTTCAGGAAAAGCCACAAAACTTCCAAGAGGATTATCAAAGAGCATGTCAGTCCAGAAGCCCAAAGTTGAGCATGTATCTTGGGTCTGGAGCTGTGATTTTCCCCTCCTCACCAATATATCAGAAATGCTTGTGTTATCTATTAACCGATTGTAAATCTCTGCAAGCACCTTCATAAAAATAACCACAACACCCAACATGACAACCTGCCTTCAGCCATTCCACTCAGTTAGATGAAGCATACAAAAGATGAGGCCTAGCAAAAGTACAGAAAGGAACATACAACTTTTGTTTATACTTTGCTGTCAATATGATAGCAAAATCAAATCTCAATCTTAGCATCAACCAACTCAGGAAGAAAATGCTTCTTTATAGATTGAGTACTTAATGAGGAGATCACCAGTTTACCAGTCAACCATAAAACAGTTACAACTGAAAGATAATTGAAGAATGAATACAGAAAGATAGCTTCCCTCGCACAAACAACCCTTTTCAACTACAGTTAACCTCTGTAATGAGGCCTGCCATTTTAACATGGGTTAAATTTCTTTGTGATTTAACTTCTAAATTTGGCACTTAATACAATCTCCAACTTAATTCTTGTCCAAATCCAATACTGTTCAAAGTGTGGCTAGCAGGATGATCTTACACACTTAGGGTGCAGTTTATTTTGTGCTACAGGAGTTGTTTTGATTATATTGCAAGTTCCTCCCTGTCCTTGTCAACACCAACTGTAAGATTCAGCTAAACCCTTTAATACAACGTATTCAGTGTTTTACATCCAAAGGAGAGTTAAATGGGTCACACCCACTCCCCATTCTCACTACTCATATACAGACCTACTGTAACAGAAGCTCAAAGTTACATTCCTCCCAGTTAGTTGCCAGCAGTACAGCTGTGTTAAGCATTTGAGCTCACCACTGGAGTGAAAATTAACATGCACTTTCTGCACTGCACAAAGAAAAACACACTTTCAACATTTCATTCCCAGTAAAATGTTATATTTATGAAAATACAAGGCTATCCGAAACAAGGGTACAATAATTTTGGACGTTGTGGTGAAATGAAGAGAAATACAACAGCATTAGGAAAGCAGCCACCACAGTTAACATAAAACAAATCAATCCCTCAATGATTAGAATATCACATCAAATGCTTTCAATGCTTGGAGTAACTTGGTTATCTTGGCTCACGTGAAGACAGGCCACTTAGGGCAAGTTAATGGAGAGGTGCTACCATCCATTATAGCCCAGCCTAGGGATATGGCTGAGCCAATCTCCTCTCATGTGTTGCAGATAGTGAATAAGTTGGAAGAGTCCACAAACCGTATCTGCAACATGATGTGAGTGGCAGGTCAGGATACCAAACTCCCTGGCAAACATGGTAGTCAAGGAGGTTCCTGCAGTAACAAAACCTCAGGCAGAGATTCTAAGAGCAACAGTTGCTGCTAAATATGCCCTCAAGGGCTCCCTAGCTTAGGGCTTTCATGACTTCATTTGGACTATTTAATCCTTTCTCATTCAGACCATTGGCCCAAATGAACCAGTGCTCAGTATTATGGGTTGGATTCACATGTGAGAAGGATTTTAAGGTACAAGGGGTAGGAACAGAAATAAGATATTATTAAGTCACAATTAGTAAAAATAGAAATCTGTGTGTTTATGAATTAGTCTCATACAAGCCATTGGTTCTTTTTTGATTTGTTATTGAAGGTTTGTAAATGTTCTTTCCCTGAAAAGGATGGAAAATGAGTTCTGGTTATTGAGAGTTTTGCAAAGATTCCTCAATGGAATTGAGCACTCTGGAGAAGGGGTCCATCCTTTCAAATGGAAAAACTATATTGATAATTCCCCACCTAATATTACCTGCTGCTGGCTTTGAGTTGTCCTGCATTATTTCCTGTCCTGGGCATTTTTGGTCAAATTGAAAACCTTTCACTTCAATTACTGTGGATGGAGGATCCAATTTGTTTCTAACTGCAAATCTTTGCAACATGCCCCTTTCAGTTTTGATACTTTTATTGGGATTCCCCATACATATTCAGACCATGAAAACAGGATTGCAGAGTCCCTATGGTCTGTTCAATAATGATACAGGTAACACACAAGGCTTCTTTCAACCTGTTGCTCTCGGTTCTCAAACCTGGGAATAGCGATGAAGCCTTTGGAGATAATCCTTAGATTAGAAAAGTGACTACGCTTGCACTTTTGCAACATTCTGAGATTTTGAAAGGTGCTATACAAATGCAAGGCCATTCTTCCTTTCAGTCCAAATGGGAAGTAATAATCAGAGCTGCTCCTGCAGGCAGTGCTGACAAAGCCTTTGGAGACAATCTCAAAATGTACAAACGATGGGAACAGAAAAGTACAAAAATGCATTTTGCTGTTTAATCGAATTTTTAAACTGAAATATGGCTGAAAGAAATGTAGCAAGATGAAACACTGGGGTATATTTCCAACTGTAGCAGCTGTTGCAGAACCCACCTGATTTCCCTTACATTCATTCAAATGAAAAGAGAAAAGCAGTGGGATCTGTTACTGTATGGGATCTTCTCCGTTAGAGATACCTCGACTTTCCATTCAGGTGATGCTCAATTCTTAGGCAGTAAAGACAAAATTCTACTCCCAAGTCCATCTAAACAGTTGAGACTAGTCCGGTGAAAGGTTATCACAGTGACGTTATTATACTACTCTTGGGGTTGGGCCAGTAGGTAGGTTATGCTTACACATTTTTAAAATAACTGTCTTTTTCTGGGGTTCCCACAGTTAACTTTTCCTCTCGTTTCCAGGCTAAGAGAATGGGGCCGGCACTGGTTCTGAGTTCTCTGCCAATCACTTGAACGATGGAGCTTGTATTTGTTTGTGAAATCTTCTTTACCTCTGAGAAATTTAAAATGATTGACAAGTTTTCAAAGCCATAAAGGACATAGAACTGCCTGGTGCCTCTGAAGGTACAGCCCTTCCTTTAGCATAAGACATCCACAGAGAGGCAGCTGTAGTTACAAACATAAATACATTCCAGATCACTAAGATTATGCAAGTAATAAAGCAAGGCAATTATGTGAAGCAGTAAGAACAAGTAGCAAAATAGTGAAAGGATGATTCACCCCATTCCTCATTGACCTTTACAGTATAAACACAACCCTGCAGAAAAAATAAGATAATGGTTTACAAGAAAGCGACAATTTATTTGAACCTATTAAAGTCATGAGGACATGCCAGGAGTAGGTGTTTATCAGAGTTAAGCCATTCCTATCCCAATGAGTTATCTTTGGAAGTAAAGACAAACATTCCGAGTACAGAGGGAGTTTCATTCTGCATCTGGGTGTAATATACCTAATCTGAGAGTTTCCAACAGATTTTGGATAAAAACAAAAGTGTAGAAATGTTTCATTTTCCAGAATCAAGAAATCCCACCTTGAGAAATACACGAAAAAAAAGCAAAATCACAGAGCCATGATTCAAAAGACCTGCCATTTTGAAATTCTCAATGCCAGGAACATGAGGGCCAAAGTTTTACTGACACCCATCATTGCTGAGCACTGGTAAAACAGTGCTCGTGGATCAGTTTGTAATGATTGTGCACTGATGAACCAAAATACTGTTCCAGAGTGTCAAATATGGCTTTGATTTCACAATTCCACAGTTTGCCTCGCCATAAAATTGGGGAATGGATTTTCCTTGCCAGGAAAGACGACCAGGACAGGGCCTATTCTACTGTCTACTGGGGCTGAATTTTCAATGGCCTGTTGCAATGGGAGAGCTCAAAAACAGGAGGAAAGTCCTATCGGACCAGCTCCACGGCACATTCCCACCTCCACAGGGTTATGGAGGAGCTGGATTAATGGCAGCAATGGTTGCCGACCCAGCCACAGCTCAGCGCTGGAGAGGAACTTACAGTGGGAGGGGGAGGATTCAGTCATTGTGGTCCATGCAGGTACCAATGACACAAGCAGGGCAAAGAAAGAGGTTCTGCATTGTCAGTATGAGGAGCTAGGCACCAAATTAAGCAGAACCTCAAAGGTAATAATCTCTAGATTATTACCTGAGCCACGTGAAAATTGGCAAAGGGCAAATATGAATTGGGCATATAGAAAAATAAACGCATAACTCAAAGACTGGTGTGGAAGAAGTGGGTTCCAGTTCATGGGGCACTAACACCAGTACTGGGGAAAGTGGAGGCTATGCTGTTGGGACCGTCTACACCTGATCTGTGCTGGGGCTACTCTTCTAGCAAGTTGCATAACTAGGGAAGTAGAGAGGGTTTTAAACTAAATAGTGGGGGCTAGGGATCAAATTTGGGAAGATGTGGTAAATCAAAGAGTAGAGACAAGGCAAGAGAGAAAGATATTAATATGGGAAATGACTGAAAGGGATAGAGAGTACAAATCTAAGAGAAAATCAGCAGTCAAGGTAGACGTTACAAAAATAATGAAAGGACGAAACTAAAGGCTCTGTATCTGAATGCACATAGCATTCAAAACAAAATAGATGAAATGATAGCGCAAATAGAAATAAATAAGTATGATCTGATAGCCATTAGAGACATGGCGACAGGATGACATAGATTGGGACCAGAATATTGAGGGGTACAGGATATTTAGGAAGGACAGAAAGTTAGGAAAAGGTGAGGGGTGGCTCTGTTAATTAATGATGGTAATAGCACATTAGAGAGGGTTGACCCAAGTTCAGAAAACCAACATGTATAAGTGGCTTGGGTAGACGTGGGAGCAGTGTACAGGCCCCTAACAATAACCACACAGTCCTCATCAGGGAACTCCTCTTTGCTGACGATGCTGCTTTAACATCTCACACTGAAGAGTGCCTGCAGAGTCTCATAGACAGGTTTGCGGCTGCCTGCAATGAATTTGGCCTAACCATTAGCCTCAAGAAAATGAAATTCATGGGGCAGGACGTCAGAAATGCTCCATCCATCAATATTGGCGACCACGCTCTGGAAGTGGTTCAAGAGTTCACCTACCTAGGCTCAACTATCACCAGTAACCTGTCTCTAGATGCAAAAATCAACAAACGCATGGGAAAGGCTTCCACTGCTATGTCCAGACTGGCCAAGAGAGTGTGGGAAAATGGCGCACTGACACGGAACACAAAAGTCCGAGTGTATCAAGCCTGTGTCCTCAGTACCTTGCTTTACGGCAGCGAGGTCTGGACAACGTATGTCAGCCAAGAGCGACGTCTCAATTCATTCCATCTTCGCTGCCTCTGGAGAATACTTGGCATCAGGTGGCAGGACCGTATCTCCAACACAGAAGTCCTCGAGGCGGCCAACATCCCCAGCTTATACACACTACTGAGTCAGCGGCGCTTGAGATGGCTTGGCCATGTGAGCCGCATGGAAGATGGCAGGATCCCCAAAGACACATTGTACAGCGAGCTCACCACTGGTATCAGACCCATCGGCCGTCCATGTCTCCGATTTAAAGACGTCTGCAAACGCGACATGAAATCCTGTGACATTGATCACAAGTCGTGGGAGTCAGTTGTCAGCGTTCGCCAGAGCTGGCGGACAGCCATAAAGGCGGGGCTAAAGTGTGGCGAGTCGAAGAGACTTAGCAGTTGGCAGGAAAAAAGACAGAAGCGCAAGGGAAGAGCCAACTGTGTAACAGCCCCGACAATCAAATTTTTCTGCAGCACCTGTGGAAGAGCCTTTCACTCTAGAATTGGCCTTTATAGCCACTCCAGGGGCTGCTCCACACACCACTGACCACCTCCAGGCGCTTACCCATTGTCTCTCGAGATAAGGAGGCCAAAGAAGAAGAAGAAGAAGACAGAATATAAAGGAATAATGGGAACTTGTCAGAAAGGTACAGCAATAATCATGGGGGATTCTAATCTACACATAGACTGGAAGAATCAGAGAGGCAACGGTAGCCTAGCTGAGGAGCTCATAGAATGCTTTCGGGATAGTTTCTTAGAACAGCACATTCTGGAGCCAACCAGATAGCAAGCGAGACTAGAATAAAAGCAAAATACTGCAGATGCTGGAAATCCTATTTTATTTTAGTTTGTTTCATCATTCATTTTTCTTACCATGTGCCTGCCCACTGTTTTTTTCATGTTTGTGCTTTGGGCCAGGGCTTTTCATTTTTCTGTCAATTAACATCCTCTCTGCACTAACACTTTGTCTTTCAACACACCATTAACATACCGTTTGCCTTTGCTCCTTGACCTTCTGGTCAGTTATTCTCTGTGACCCTGTCCAATCAACACCTTCACTTTTGTTATCTCTTGCCCCACCCCTACTTGATTTGCTTGAAACATAGTGCATTTCTAACCTTTGCCAGTTCTGATGAAGAGTCACTGATCTGAAACACTTCTCTCTCCACAGATGCTGCCTGACCTGCTGAGTATTACCAGCATTTCTTGTTTTTATTAAAGCAGGCTATATTAGATCTGTATTGTGCAATGAGATAGGATTAATTGATGACCTCAGTGAAGGCATCCCTAGGTAGCAGCAATCATAATATGATTGAATTTTACATTCAGTTTGAGGGAGAGAAGACTGGGTCCAAGACTAGTATTTTAAACTTAAACCAGGGTAATTATTAGGGCATGAAAGCAAAGCTAGCAAAAGTGAATAGGCAAGTTAGGTTAAGGAATAGGTCAATAGAGATGTAGTGGCAGACATTTACGGGGATATTTCAGAATACACAGAATAGATACATTCCAACGAGAAAGAAAAATTCCAAGCAGAGGATTCATGGTTAACTAAAAAACTTAAGGATGGTAGCAAACTTAAAGAAAACGCATATAATTGCACAAAGATGGGTGGCAGGTCAAAAGATTGGACAGAATATAAAAAACAGCAAAGAATGGCTAAAAGATTGATAAGGAGGGAAAAATTAGAGTACGACAGAAAGCTAGCTAGAACTATAAAAACAGATAGTAAGAGTTTCTATAGATATTTTAAAAAGTGTTAAAGTAAGTGTTGGTCCTATAAAAAACGTGTCTGGGGAATTAATAAGGGAACATAAGGAGATGGCAAAGGAATTGAACAGGTATTTTGCATTGGTCTTCACTAGAGGATACAAGTAACATTCGAGAAATAGCTGTAAATCAGGAAATGGAAGGGTGGGGGGGAAGTCAAGAAAATTACAATCACCAGGGAAGTGCTCCTGAGCAAATTGTTGGAGCTGTGGGCTGACAAGTCCCCGGGTCCTGATGGACTTCATCTTAGGGTCCTAAAAGAAGTGGCTAATGAGATAGGTGATGCATTGGCTTTAATTTTCCAAAGTTCTCTAGAATAGGGGAAGGTTCCATTAGATTGGAAAATAGCAAATGTAACTCCTGTACTCAAAAAGGGAAGGAGACAGAAAGCAGGAAACTATAGGCCAGTTAGCTTAACATCGGTCATTGGGAAAATGTTAGAAGCTGTTATTAAAGACATTATAGCAAGGCACTTAGAAAAATGCAAGGTAATCAGGGAGAGTCAACATGGCTTTGTGAAAGGGAAAGCATGTTTAACCAATTTATTAGAGTTCTTTGAAGAATAAACATGTGCTGTAGATAAAGCGGAACCGATGGATGTACTGTACTTAGATTTCCAGAAGGCATTTGATAAGGTGCCACATCAAAGGTTATTGCGGAAAGTAAAAACTCATGGTGTAGGGAGTAACATTTTGGCATGGATAGAAAATTGGCTAATTAACAGGAAACAGTTGGCATAAATGGGTCATTTTCTGGTTGACAAGATGTAACAAGTGGTGTGCCACAGGGATCTGTGCTGGGGCCTCAACTTTTTACAATTTATGTAAATGACTTGGGTGAAGGGACCAAAGGTATGGTTGCTAAATTTGCTGATGACACAAAGATAGGTAGGAAAGTCAGTTGTGAAGAGGACATAAGGAGGCTACAAAGGGATATAAATAGTTTAAAGGTGAGTGGGCAAAGATCTGCCAAATGGAGTATAATGTGGAAAAATGTGAAATTGTCCATTTTGGCAATAAGAATAAAAAAAACATATTATCTAAATGGTGAGAGATTGCAAAGCTCTGAGATGCAGAGGGATCTGGGTGTCCTAGTGCATGAATCGCAAAAGGTTAGTATGCAGATTCAGTAAGTAATTAGGAAAGCTCACAGAATGTTATAATTTATTGCAAGGGGAATGGAATACAAAAGTAGGGAGATTATGCTTCAGTTTACAGTCTTTGGTGAGAACACATCTGGAGTACAGTATTAGTCTCCTTATTTAAGGAAGAATGTAAATGCATTGGAAGCAGTTCAGAGAAGGTTGATTAGATAAACACCTGGAGTAGGCAAGTTGTCTTGTGAGGAAGGGTTGGACAGGCTAGGCTTGTATCGCTAGAGTTTAGAACAGTAAGAGGCGACTTGATTGAAACATATACGATCCTAAGGGGTCTTGAAAGAGTGGATGTGGAAAGGATGTTTCCCCTTGTGGGAGGAGCTAGAACTAAGGGTCACTACTTAAAAATAAGGGGTCGCCTATTTAAGACAGAGATGAGGAGAAATTTTTTCTGTCAGAGGATCGTCATTGGAATCCCCTTCCTCAAAAGGCAGTGGAAGCAGAGTCTTTGAATATTTTTAAGGCAGAGGTAGATAGATTCTTGATAAGCAAGGGGGTGAAAGGTTATGAGGGGTAGGCAGGAATGTGAAGTTGAAGTTGCAATCAGATCAGCCATGATTTTACTGAATGGCGGAGCAGGCTCGAGGGGCCAAGTAGCCTACTCATGCTCCTAATTCATATGTTCGTAAATATGCCCCTTAAAGGATCTCAGAATGAAAATTCAGCCCCTGGGGTTAGCCACTCACTTTGGCTATTTTCCGCCACAAGTGACAACCATTATAGAAGCCACCTGTCTGCATTTTGTTGGGCACATTCATAAGATAAGTAGGATAAATGCAGTCATTAATACCTTAATGAAGGCAGCACAGTGGGTTTTAAAAGCTAAAGGCTGCATCGTCTTTATTGTACTTTGCAAAGCAAGAGAGAGTTGGAAAAATTTGAAGGCACTGCTGATCATGCTGCATTGTGTCAGGTGTCACACCAAGTTTTCCCTCCCCAGCCCAAGGCAGGACAACTGGTGGCAGCTGAAAACACTGTCTGGAACCCAACAAGCCAATGACCCCAAGGATCCACCAGGATCAAGGCAAAGAGAAACAGGCAGGTCAGTTCAAAGCCACAAAAAGAATAAAAACTGTGCTGGTATTCATCCTCTGTTTCCATATATCCCTTTATTCCCCTTTCATTCAACTGCCTATCTAACTATCTTTAAAGGTTGGCATGGGTTTCTTCTTCAATCACTAACTCAGGTAGAGCATTCCACAGCCTCTCAGTCCTCTGTAAAAAAGATTATACTGCTCTCTGTCCTAAATTTCTTGCACTTGTCTTATATTTATGTCACCTTGTTCTAGACCCTGAACCACTGTAAACAGTCTGCTTCTAACTACTCTGTCATATCCTTTCGAAGCTGAAAACTCCAGCAGTTATTCCTCATAACTCTTCCCTGCACTACCTCTAGACTTGAATGTCTGCCTGGTCTCTTGGCACCCAAAAATGGGTGCAGCATACAAGGTATGGTCTGACCAAACCATTCCTTCTTCTGCCTGGCACTTCACTATACTAGTCAGAGACAGCACGTAGACAGCATCATATCACGTATGCGCCTTTAAACTAAAACTATCTACCTACTTTTTCATATTTAGTGTGCTTACACAAAAGGCAGTTTTAGGCCTCAAAAGGCTCAGGTGCAAGATTTAAAAATCAAGTTTAGCTCCTCAGCAATGGCAGCTTTCCTGCCAATTCTGTAGTGATACTGCTCCCTCGCTTTCTTTTAGTAACTAGTTCTGTGGGGAGATTTCCACCATGTCACTCTCACTCCTCAAACAGCACTATGCTTCAGCAGAAAATGTGGGTGTGAAAGTCCTATCACTACTATAGCAACCAGATAACTTGTGCAACCTCCCCCTATAACACCACCCCGTTTAAATGGGAACTACTTTCACCATGGATTCCATTTGATAGCCAGCAGACACTGAGCTCTTGAAGAATTTTGATCAAATATCACAAAACAAACACTTCAGTATACACTTTGCAAGGTACAATACAACAGGGACCAGCAAAGTAGCACATTTTATAGACTTACCTCATGATTTTAGGAAGGTGAAAAATCAGTGAGACATTGCTATGTTGTGATATTATGTTACAATATGTGAACGCGACTGGCGATCAGGGGCAGGGTTTCCCAATAACTGACAAAGTGTGTGCACAGTGTGGTACACAGCCGTAGAAATGGGGAAGGTTCCAGATTCAGTCCCTCATCTGCTGCATTACAGATGATATCAGGTGGCACAATGGTGTAACACGACCTCAAGAGAGAGGAAGAGCCCACACCCTGTTCCTAAATAATATCCAGCAGACCCTGCTGGATTGGGGCCAAACTCAGTTACAAATTTTCAGGATTAAAAAAAAAGGGAGGAAACTGAAACACTACAACAGAGCATTTTGACTGCATATTTACTCTCTGCTGCAGAACCTGCATGTGAGACAATGGCCTGGGGGAAAAAAACTGTATTCATCACCAAATATCCAAAAACTACTGGCACTTTGAGGAATCTGGAAGGAGTATGGGAAGGAGAAAGCAAAATTTCCATTCACGGAGACCAGGGCCTGAGGTTTCATTCTGGGGTCAGGAACCCGATGCCTGGATCGTGTCCGGGCCCCGACCCCGCTCCGCAGCATTTTCAAATGCTAAAGCAGTAATTGGCCAGGAGGGGACAGTGGCATCCAAGTAGTGGTGTCGGGCCAGGCATGGAGGCAGGACTCAGCAAAGGAGGATCCTTTGAAAAGGCACGCGGCAGCCATGGCTGGGCTTGCCACTCACTGAAGAAATGGAGCAGCAGGGGACTGCCACAACAGCAATGGAACGGGCATGCATTTACGGGCAGCCCCACAGTTCTCAGACATTACCTCGAGGCATTAATGGAGGCGGTCAGTGACAGGACAGACATCATCTTCCCACCATCTGGGAAAAGGAACCCACTGAGGGAAACAGAAACGGCATGGATGGAGGTGGCGAGTGAGGTCAGAGGCAGGGCAATGACCTGAAGGACGTGGGTCCAATGCTGGAAGAGATTCAATGGCCTCATAAGGTCTGGAACGTTGAGTGGCAAGTGGCACCCAGGTGGCAGGCAACCAGCTCTGTATGCAGCAGAATGCAGGCAAACTGGTCTCCCAAACATTGTCAGATCAAGTGGCCAGTTGTATCACTGAGATGGCAGCCACCCTCATGTATGAAGCAATATTCAGAAGTAGGCATTTCTGAGGAGTGCACCAATTCATGTGATTGCCATGTTGAAATAGGTGAAAGAGAACATCCTACTCAAATATTTTTCTCCTCATCCTGCAGCAAGAGTCCACAATGCCTGCAAAATGGCCAAAACGGGTGGTGGCGTGCCTAAGCTGCACAGTCTAATGCCAATGGAGAGAGCAGCAATGGATATTGACAAGGTTCTATCATGCCAGTCCATGGGCAATGGGCAGATGGGAGGCCAAGATCAACAGGGTCATTTGATAGCTCTACCTTGGGGTGAAGGGCATGGAGGAGACTCCTGCCCAATGTGTGCTTTGGCTGTTCGATCCATGTATTTTATGGCATTGGTTCTGCTGGGGGCACACGATAAGCAAGCCAAGTTCCAATAACCACCTTCCTGTGTAACCCACTGTGCCAGTAGCTGAGGGGGAGCGCAGTGCCGAAGGACAGACGTCGCCGTCCTCCTCGGCAGAGGGAGAGCTACCAGAGCCAGCACTGTCATATCCCTCAGCGCCTTTCACCAACGCACACACGCGCACACACTGGTCCGCCCACAAACTAGCTTACAATGGAAAGCACTGGGTGAAGCTCACATCATATGTGAGAAGGAGGAGGAGCATGAGGCAGAATCAGATGTGGGCAGTCCTCCTCAGAGGACAGACATGACAATGCTCCGCAGGGCAGAGGTGCTGTGCTTCGGGTGTCACACATAAGGAGGATCTTGAGAATCAGAGGCAGATACGTTCCTGTTTGTCAGAGATCCCTGAGGCCCTGAGGAGCCATGGGCAGGGAAGGAGTCCATACCGTGCATGTTCTGTGCCATGACAGAGTGTTTGGATCACATGAGCTCCTCCATTGAGAATCTGGGCAATTTGGTGGTGGTGCTGCTGCATCTGGCTTTTCAAGTGGATGCATAGGCAGTGCACTGATATGCACAGAAAGAGACTCTGTTGCATTGACCACTCAGATGTTCAGAGTGGATGACAGCTGCATCCCAGTCGGTGACCTCATCCAGCATCCAAGGGCCCCAGGAAAGGGCTGAGACGGTTGAAGCAGCAGATGAAAGGGCCACCCCTCAGGGGGTACCGGCATCACCCTTCAGCTCCTCACCCCCCTCCAACTCAAGGCCCTGTGACAGAGGCTTCACCGCAATGACGCAGGCACTGCAGCCTGTGGAGGAGCCCCCATGGGCATCTCCAAGACAAGGATGGAATCTACGGGCATCTCAGCCAGAGACAGACTAGGGAGCAGGCTCCCTTCACCTCATCCTCAGACAGGGGGGCACCCCGTAGAAGTGTTAGGAAAGAAAGGTGCCATGCCATTTATTTCACTTAATGGGTCACCCTGGGTGCTCTTTTTCAGATTTATCTGTTTTGTTTTCATTTTAATATCAATCGTTATGTAATCAAACTGACGTGTGTTATTGATGCTTCATGTCAAAAGGAGTCTTGGGGTGGTGATGGGGAAGTTGGTGCGGTTTTCTTGGATTGCTGTATTTCCATGCTCCATGACGTTGGGGAATTTTGGTGATGGAAACCTCATTCTCCAGGATTATGGTTGGCAATGGGACTCCTCAGATATGGGTCATTGCAGCATGATCGCTCTCTATGCTGGATGATGAGTTATAGGGGCATCTGTTATAAGGGTTCGGAGGCGCCCAGGTGAAATCACTGAGGCCCTTGCAGCCACGCCAGCCTGAGGTCTGGGACGGCATCGACGCTTGTCCTCCAATGCCTGACCACTGGCCACCTCTGGAGCAATCCCTTCCTCCTCCTCTTCACTGTCCTCCTCAGATGTGGAGTGGCGTTCAGGTCCTCCTGTTCATCCAGTTCCAGGCCTCTTAGTATTGCCATGTTGTGCAGGGCACAGCCGAAACCACAATACAAGACACTAACTGGCTCGTACTGGAAGGCACGTGACCAGTCAAAAAAATGGAAACAAGTCTTCAAGATGCCAATGGTCTGTTCAATGCAGGTCCATGTTAGATGGCTCTGGTTTTAGCGCTTTTCTCCATCTGTGTGCGTTTCGGATGGGCATCAGAAGTCATCTGTTTAGGAGATGATCCTTATCTCATCACGGTGACCTTGGCGACTGCAGGTAAGGGCCACCCATGAAGAGGTGCAGCACCTGGGACCATCAAGAACCAGGCGTAGACCTGCAAGATTCGCTTCTTGTGGTCACAGACCAGCTGGACATTCAATGAGCATTAGCCCTTTCTTATCAAATCTGGTTGGCCAGTCTGTTGGTGCTTTGATGGTTCAGCAGGTGCAATCAATGACCACCTGGACCTGAGGGAATCCATCGATGTTGGCAAACCCCAATTTTCTGTGCCATCTGTGACAAAATGGAGGACAGAGTCCCCCGATCTCCAGAATATGGCATCCACGACCTCCCCTATGACGTGATGAGCTGCTGATTGAGAGATGCCACCTATATCTGCAGCTGAACCCTGCAACAACCAGGTTGCATAAAAATTCAACACCACGGTGACCTTGGCGACTGCCATGGGAGCAGCGAGGCCTCAGGTGATTGTGGATCACAGCACCAATGTCCGAGACCATCTGGCTGGATAGAAGCAGCCTCCTATGGCACTGATGCCATGTCATTTGCAGGTAGCTGACTCTTGGGCGGTAGACATCCTCAGATGTCCTCAGACCCTTTGTCCCCTTACAGCCCCCTACTATGCTCCTCTGGCCTCCTCCTGTCCAGGAGGTTGCATCTGCTGAAGCTCATCCTGGTTACTCTGACAAATGTCAGAATAGCCTGTTCCTATCCCATCTTCCTCAGCTGGCACTTGTTTGTTCACCAGGTCTTCCCTGCCAACCCCCAGCTTCCCAAGTGATGCCAGTGGCTTCATGTTCCTCTCCAGATTCCTACTACTCACCACTCACAAATACAAGTCTTTCAGTTGCAGCAATGGCTAGTCTGTGGCACTGGTTGAGCAGCAGAACTTTATTCTGCACTTCTAAAATATATTCAGCAGCCTTTCCAATAGCCCACATGGCTCCCCACGGTGTTCACAATATCTACACATGTTCCAGAATTCATGTTTTCCCCATGCTCTTCCAATGAATATCACAAACTACCCCTGACAAGCCTATTAGTTGGAGGAATGTGGGTTTCCCGTTTCCTCCCCCCAACCCACCACCACCTCTCTTTCAAAATCACTTCACATTCCAGAGGCACAGGATCCTGAGAGGCCTTCTAATAATGCAATATTCAATCCTCGCCCACACCCATTCGCGACACCAGATCGCATCGAAAATCCAGCCCCAGCAATTTAGATTCCACACTTTTTAAATTTCAGTGAAAGGCCATGTGCAGATATTCCATTGCGGCAGGGGGTGGAGGGAAGGCTCTCCCATAGGGCAGCCTGTGGCTGCAGCTGAAACCAGGCAAGCAGGAAGGGCCTCTAAGCTTGCCTGGAGCGCTGACCACCCCCCCCAGACTATGAGGAGGCCACCTCAGGCAGCTACACTGGTCCCAATGCCCCTGGGCATCTGGAGGCCAACTGGAAAATTCCAGTCAGCCTCCTACAATAGGCCATTAACGAGGTCAATTGGTTACCCGTCACTTGTGAATGAGTAAGCCTTGCCACCCACATGCCCACCCCCCATCCTGCTTCGGGAATAATGGCCTGGGGGTGGAATGGAGCCAGGGAACCAGCATGCAACGTGGTATTCCACATCCACCTATTGCCATTCCTGCCTGCACGGGGTCTAAAAATTCAGCTCCTAGTTTTTTTTCAAAAATGAATATATTTGCCATTTCATTCTGTAGTTTGCTAGCATCACAAAGCCCGATTTCTTTACTTCTTCCATTGTCATAAGCCTTAACCAAGCAGTCACCACACTGAGGATCAATTTCTCAAGTGATCTCCTTGTTGGTCTCCCTGCCTCCAAATGTTCATGAACTTTAGCTAATCCCTAGTTCTTTAACAGCAAAGGACCTACAAACCCATCATTCCATTCTCACCCAGTTCTGCAGTTTCTGTGTCTGAGGGGACTTCAAGGTTCTTGATCTCATTTTGAAAGCCCTCCATATATTGGAAGTTTATAGCTTGACCTGCTGCCTCCACTCCACCAACCAGATGCCATTACATCTCTGGAAAGTGTCAGTTTGGCTATCTTGAAGTCAGAAGGCTGTGGGTTCACACCCAACATCTAGATTTGAGCCCAAAACTTAAGCTGACACTTCATGGCATGACTGACTGGGTGTTGCATCATGGGAGATACTATATTTCAGATGGCCTTGTATGCCTAAAAGAAGAGCAAAATACTGCAGATGCTGGAACTCTGAAATGAGAACAGAAAGTGCTGGAAATATTCAACTGGTCTGGCAGCATCTGCGTAGAGAGAAACAGAGTTAATGTTTCAGGTCTGCGACCTTTCATCCGAACCTTGTATGCCTAGTCAGGTGGAGACACAAGATTGCATGGCACCATTTGAAGAACAGCAGACTGTTCTGAGTGCCCAGGCCAACGTTTATCCCTCAACCACCATCATCAAAATAGAGCAACTAGTCATTTATCTGATTTGCTGTTTGTAGGACCTTATGTACAAACTGACTGCCTTACCTGCCTACATAACAGTAGCTGTGCTTCGAAAGCAATTCACTGTCTGTGAAGCACTTTGGAACATCCCAAGGATGTGATAGGACGTTATATAGATACATGCTCCTTCTTTATTCTCTACAGCTTTTAAAACCACTTTTAGCAATAAACATAATGAGAGTCTTACCTCTTCGCTACCTATAACCCGTTACATTAGCCCAGTGCTAAATAGCTCCTTTAGCTCTATCCTGACAAAAATACAAGCTTTGAAAGAACATATCTTTAGCCCATTTCCTTTCCTCTCTTGTTTGTGACTCTTGGTGGGTTTCTTTTGTCATATCAGCCAAGTATTTATTTGTCGCAAACTAGCCCGGTCAGTCAATTGGCTAGTCAACTATGACAGTGATCACTGCCAACCCCAACCTATTTTCACCCAAAGTCCAAAACAAATTCACTGTCCAGCAAGAATCACTAAATATCAAGCAGAAATCTTGGCTTTTCCCCTCTATAGTCCAGAGAACCCATTACTGCTGCCCAGGCCCGGATGTTCTAACCAGGCAGGGTAAGGGTTAACAATGAAATGTTCTGGTCTTTGTGCCTTAATATCATACCACATTAGGGTTGCCAACTCTGGTTGGATGTGTGCCTGGAGGTTTCATCATATGGTCTCCTGCCTCCAATCACCCCACCCAATCAAGCATTTTCTCCCCCCCAATCTCCAGTAGTTTTTTTATATAACTAATACACTTAAGTGTTCAAAGAAAGCGGGGGAAAAAACACACTTTTTCTCCTGGATTGCTCACATCATTGTCCAGGAGATTCTTCTTTACATTTCTGGAGACTCCAGAATAACCCTGGAGGGTTGGCAACTCTAAAGCATGCAAACATTTACCCAATAAGTTCTCAGGAGTGCCGAAAACTTTAAAATAAATAGTTAAAGGGGATGTGTTCACGATTATGCACTGACTGAGAAAGAAGGGAAGAACAAAAAAAACAAGCAAAAGAGGGGTAACTTCACATTATTATTTGTCTTGTGCAATTAACTGAAAGCAGAAATGACCAGCTTCAGGCCATGTGCAACATCACTGTATGCTCTGGAGGTTGGGCTAAGTTAGTTGGGGAGATGGTTGACACTTAGCAAACAACCTGGGATGAGTGGCACAGATCAATTTGTTCTGAAAAAAAGGTTGTGTTCTCCCCCTGCTATATTTTTTTTTTAAACTGGCGCCGCTTCAAGTTTCCACCTCGTCACTGGGGAGAAAAGAAAAACAAACTGTGGAAAGCTCTGCTATGCCTTGTCCTGATTGAACCACCCAAGTTTTCTTTGAGAAAGGGAGAGATGCTGCCCTCTTGTCCTTATTAATGGCTATAATTCAAACTGAATGCTATTTAAAAATAAATTGTATTTTATATACAGGGTGGATCCAACTAAGGGGCTGACAGTTCCACAACATAAAAGGCTAATCCTTCGTACATCTGTCATGGGAGGCTCACCATGCCCTCTGGTGCTCTTCGCAACAATTCACGTTAGCAGCAAGATCAACACTTCCTTCCAGAAATCTAACCTTCACCAAGGAAGACCAAACCCATCTGAGCTCATCACGCCCACCCTCAAGAAACAACCCATCACTCTTAACAAGTGGAGAGAAAAATGAAAAGAAAACTTGTAAAATAGCACATACCTGAAAAATGGCCCTGGTGGTTTGATGTGGCTCCGTGGCAATTTGGAAATTATTAAAACTCACATGTATGCACTTATTAGAATTGCAAGAAATTTCACAATACAATTATGCATTGATTTCACAATCATCAGAAAATTAATGGGTTATAATATATGGCTTCATGTTTGGTAAATAATGTGTAATTGCCATGGAATTTCCCTCTAATTAGTTCCAAACTCCCTCTCAATAGCTTTCAATAATCATATTACAAAATGGTTCATGTCTGAATGTGGTCATGCATAAACCAAAAGCTCACATTAATTTGCCATTTCTTTCCTCCTGCTGTAAATTCAATACTTCTCTCTCTTTCCCCATTTTGCTCTCCCACTCCCTTAACACCACCCCAGCAGCCAGCTGCACCACAATCCAGCACTGAAACAGAGATGCTCTATCCGATGCCAACATTGCATCCAAAGCAAAACACAAGAGAAGCTTGCTACACACAAAGCCCACAGTCACCCCAGCTCAACCAAGATTATTTTACACTTCTTAAAAAAATATTAACCCTTGCATTGCATCTACTTGAGAAAAAAAAAAGACTTTGCATTGCTCCATCTCCATTAGCACATTAAAACACCAACACAATTTAAAAAAAAAGACTTTTTTTTTTCCTGTGAAGATTTAGTACTTTAGTATTGGGACTGCAAGTTACAGATTTTATTTGAACTGGTGCTAGGATATGCCAGGATTCCTGATGCTATGGAATCAATCCCATTTACATTGCAGGATGGATAAAGTAGCATGGATAACAAACAACTGTGCAAGCACAAGGCTGCATGTGCACAGTTGCTTGAAAGCTGCGCATTGTGCCTGTTGTTTCTACACGTTGACATTTCTTCACAGACAGGGAAGGACACACAGCAAGTAGAAACTAAACCGCTAACCTCTCCAAGTGAGCTGTGCAGAGACAGCAACAGCAGCTTATTAATACTGCAGTGCTGCCTCTGAAATTGGGGCTAGTAGAGACTGATGTAAACGGGCATATAACATTCAAACCAGTGAGGAAGTGTAGTAAAATGTGTATATCGTCAATGTTACTTGGCGCAGAAACTAATCTGGATTTTCTTTTAAACCGTGTTGTTGTTTCACCGCACATACAAATAGTAACTATGGATGAGGGCAACGCCCAGAACTCAAGGAAAAAAAAATATTGCTCGCAATGAACAGCAGGCCAATTAGCATCTGCAAGAAAGATTGGCCAACATTTCTGCTGTGACATTATGTCATAATCAATCTGTTATCTACTTACAGCATTTTTTTTTTATTTTGGATTTCTTTTAACCCAACACTCAGATCCCATAATTTTGTCATGACCACTCCCAAACAGAAGAAAGAGAGAAGGCAAACATTCTCACCTCACAGCACTTCCAGGGGCAAGTGCTGGATCCTGTTAAACACTGACAACAGTGCAAGGTGAAGCTTTGCAAGAAAATAAAATATTTCATAGACAAACTTCTTTCGTCATTGTAATTTTCTCAAAAGCAAAATTGCAATACATGTCCATTCCATATACACTTCAATTTACAGCTGTCAGTTACTGTTACTTGTGTTAGTATTTACTCCTTAACAATGTAGTTTTTGCTGTAGGTCTGTTCCTTCATTGAGTTGCAAATAACTTCCCTTTTTTACTCTTTTCCCTCACAAATCACCTTGGATTTCTTGCTTTTTACTTATGAACATTTGCTATTCCTCTTACTTTCCTCCTGTGCTCCTGTTCAATGTCTTATCAAGTTCATTTAATCTCAGAAGAATTCAGTTCCAAATATGCCTCGACCACGAGGGTTGATCACACAACCACACCCTATTCCCTCACAGGCTAATATGACTGATCTGTGTTTTTCCTTTTGAAATTCACTTACACAATCCTTCCATTTCACCTTTTAATGCTCCCCAATTCCAGGTTTCTGAACCTTTCTTTGGATCAAATATTCTAATAAATTAAAGCTTTCACTTCATACAGTTTTGTCAATGTTCCAATGGTCTTTTCTCCTGCTTCTGTCCTATGCCTTTATAAATGCCTAGGCCTCTTTCAAAGACTTTTCTTTATATATCCGTTTGCTTCCACCCCACCCATTTACTTTAGATGTTGGTTTGAAATTCTTCTTGGTTTCAATTATCGAAATACATAATGAGCCCAATCTGCATATTTAAAGCAGGACCCTGCTGCCTTCTCGCTTGCTAAAAAGCACAGATAAAGAGAGATCCACAGGAACAGGTGGGGTAAGTCACATGGGGCATTTTAACTGCCCACCCGCTCAGGTTCTGTAAGATTTGGCTGGAGAGGCATAACAATCCCTTCACTGTATTCTTTTTTTTTTTAAAAAACACTCCTCCTCCACTGAAGTTGGTGATTCATGCTGGGGTACAGTTAGACAGGCACCAACAGCCCTCTGGTACCTCATCCAAACTGGCAATTCACCTTGAGATCAACACTGTCTGAGCTATTTGACCATAGGATGCATTTAATCTTGCCCCACCCAACACCCACATTTCCCAAAGGTGTGGCTGTTAATTAAAGAGGAGCAGCAGTCTTGTCAAATTTTCCCATCCCGAGCCCAGGGGGATCAAAGCTGGCTGCACTGTTCAGAACATTTGCTGAACTCATTAACTCAGCACAGAACAGCAATTGAACCTTGGACTTTGAAGCTCTATCGTTTACAACCATACTATTCCATGGGTATGAGCCACTGACACAAACTGCCTCTATTCTTTCCACTTTAGTCTTGTTTTAACCAAGCTGATCTGTTATACAGCTTTATCCCTCAATGCAACTCACCTCTCACCTAGGCTCCTTTTCTCCACAATTCTATGTTTATTGCTTCCTCTGTGCATTTTCAATTCCTGAGAGAGCCTCTTCCTAGATATTTGAAATTTTGTCCTTCTCAGTCCCATCATCTTCATTTTTCCTCGGGACTCATCACTTCCTTCCACCACCCTGCACTGCAATCACCCATCAATTGCTCTTCGATGTTTGTTTCCCTCTAAATTAGACATCAAATGGCCAACTCACCCTGAGCATCCAACTTGACCAAGCCCAAAGCTGACCTCTGCCCTGTTGCTGCTACTGGACATCCATCTGACCCCAGAGCCCCAATTCAAAAGCAAAATACTGCAGATGCTGGAAGTCTGAAATAAAAAAAACAGAAAATGCTGGAAGAACCCAGCAGATCTGGCAGCATGTGTGGAGAGGGAAACAGAATTAACATTTCAGGCTGATGGTCTTTCATCAGAGCTGTCAGCTCTGATGGAAGGCTATCGACCTGAAGCATGAACTCGGTTTCTCTCTCTCCACAGCTGCTGCCAGATCTGCCAAATTCTTCCAGCATTGTCTGTTTTAATTTAGAGCCCTAGGTCTTGATTTAGTATCAGTACAATTCTCGACCCACCCCGTTTCAACTCTACAAGGTATTTGACATTACCCAAAAGTGGCTCTGTCACACCGAAGCTGAAAAAGAAAAGAAGCCACAGGCACAAAAGAGCAGTATCATCTTAGAAGCATTTCAAAAGGAAAGGAAGGAAAACCCAAATGCCAATGACAGGTGGCTCAGTAGCAATAAAATAAAATGGATAACTATTTGAAGTGGATGGTCCTACTAAAATCTTTAACCCATCTGTCCGTTTCAGGTGCTGACCAAGCTACTGAACACTTTCAATTATTTGAAAGGATATTAGTTAACATTTTAAGAAATTTTACACATGACTTTTTTTTTCAGTATATAGAGTTCAGGACAGACAGCATAACCTTCCCATGATCAAAATACTGCCATAAGGAAACACATTGTTAACAGCATTAAATGCAACAAAAGAGTTGTTTAGGATGTTGGGGGGGGGGGGGGGGGGGGGCGGGGGGGGAGGGTGTGGAAGAGGAGAGGAGGGGATAAATGCTTGGGATTTCCATCTTTTGTGGTGTATAATTTTCCCCAGTTTCCTGCTAGACTGTAACAGGAGCGCCTCTTCCTGGGGAGCATTCTCATCATTGAGGGGACAAACTGCCCAAACCAATTTATACAATAGCACACAAATCGTCAAACCTGCAATGCTTTTAACAGTTGTGTTGGGTCAGGCCCAACTGACCTTCACAACTGGATGAAGGTTAAGCCATGGTGAACGAACCTGGTTATCTATTGCATGTGCTGGAATACTGAAAATTGATCATAAATTAAACAGACTTAACAACCATCATTAAAAATTTAGTAAACTCTAATGTTTGGCCATGTAGAAATTTTCATATAACCACTTAAACTAAATAAAGACTGGGCATTAGAATTATAGATTCTGCGGTGCAGTGGTTAGCACCACAGCTCCAGCGACCCGGGTTCAATTCTGGGTACTGCCTGTGTGGAGTTTGCAAGTTCTCCCTGTGTCTGCGTGGGTTTTCTCCGGGTGCTCCGGTTTCCTCCCACCGCCAAAAGACTTGCAGGTTGGTAGGTAAATTGGCCTTTATAAATTGCCCCTAGTATAGGTAGGTGGTAGGGAAATGTAGGGACAGGTGGGGATGTGGTAGGAATATGGGATTAGTGTAGGATTAGTATAAATGGGTGGTTGATGGTCGGCACAGACTCGGTGGGCCGAAGGGCCTGTTTCAGTGCTGGATCTCTAAACTAAACTAAACACCAAAATATTTGGGGTGTGTCTGGAACTAAACAACACTAGGGTGAACTGCTGGGAGTTATACATTTAGTCATTGGTGATGGTACCAACAGTTAATTGAGGTTATGAAGTAAGAGCATCATACTGAACATAAAAATGTATTGGTTCAGATGTGATTTATCCTATTATGTATTAGTTACAATACACTAAATTCAATGACGACACCGATCACAGCCTTTCGAAACTTTGTAACACGAACTTCTATAGGCCACCACTGTGGCCTAATCAGCAGCTGTCAACTAAAGCTTTTTTTAAAAAAAAACAATTTTTATTATATAAAATCTTCTTATAGAGCCAGGAGGAACAGGAGTGCTCCTTCTGACTGCACAACACTCCTGACAGTCACTGCTGACCAAATTTCGACCTCAATATATTTCCAGATTGGAGACATCATTTTGCCACTTGGATACCCTTAAATGAAATTGGGAAGTCCTCTAACTGGGTTTCTGCTGGTTGATTTTGGAGAAAAGGTGCTTGGCAAGGTGACAAGCGCAAAGGAGTCCTCACCCTTTTCAATCTCAAGCACTACTATTTGGCAGCTCAACTACAGTGTATAATTGCCCAAATCCTCATCTGTCTCACAACCCTTGGCTATGCATGAAAACCAAAGCCACCCAACGATCCGGAGCTTTATATGAGAGCATGACAGACCTCACAATCTCTACATCCCGAGTGTGCTAGGCATTTCCAATAGGGAGTACATTTCTCCGGCAATATACGAGATCGGGAAAGTATTGGTGCATAGCTGTACTGCAGCGTGAATATTCCTACAATAAACAGGAGGATGAAACAACTTTGGGACATGTTCCAAAAAGGATGATTTTGGAATCCGCCCAAACTCAAAATATTAAACAGCCTGGGATCGATTCCTGGAAGCCCATACAACCTATGCAACTACCACAAAGAAGTTAGTTTGAAGCCAATTAACATTATTCTCTGAGCGCTCCAAATTAGACAGCTAACACAAGTTAACATGACTCTTTTGTTTTCTGGAACCATGTGTTCTTCCTCATTGCTGAGCTTTCATGTCACTCCTCAAAACTTTGATAAATGGCAACTTAGAAAGCTAGCAAAAATTGATCAACAGCTTTCGAAAAGCTAACAGACACAAAAAAAAAAAATGATATTTCAGAACAGCCTGGAACATTAGATCCAAGTACCTATAAACACCAGCACAGCCCTTTTGGTACTTACCGAAAGTGCAATGGAAAATGGGTGTGCCCAATATTCCAACAACACCTTTATGGCAGGGGGGAAAAAAAACTCAAGTGCAGAAAAGCAGAGTATGAAAGAATAGAAATGAGCGAAGGGAACTGTGAACACTGCTGTGAGAGATTTATTTTTAGCAGCATCTGGTGGTCAAATCCACATTCCCCTCAGAAACTTCTGATTTTTTGATAAAGCTCATAACAATTCTGCCTTTTCAGACAATGAATTTTCCCCTGAAAGGGTTCCATTTTAAATATGAAAATAAACGTAATTGTAGGGACTTCAATATAAATTTATAGGTTCCAGGTCATCTCATTCAGAACCTATCCCCAGGTACAGCATGTTCATTTGTGACGGGAAGCATATTATAATGTGCACTCAGAATAATTGAATCCCAGTTGCATTCTACATTCATAAAACAAAACTAGCTAAATGTCACATTGGTCCCTGCCCAGACTTCATTAAACCTTGGATCATAGTTCTGATGTATGGTCATAGCCATACATTAGCCTGTCTTTTCTTCTTTTAGATGCTTATCAACATTTTCTGTCTCTAAAACTTTAAAACACAGCAAACTAGAAAGGATTGCTGTAGATAACAGCAGAGGAAGGCATGTTGTATGACATCCCTCTGTCCACATTAATGGAGGCATTAACCCACTTAAAATAGAAGGATACCATGCAAACATATTAAGCATTAATCCAAAAATCCTTTCATTAGTATCTGGTGTCATGTAGGCCCCCCCCAACACTTGCCAAGAATGAAGCATATTAATTTTGTCATAAGAACATTGATTTGAAAACTGTTGCTGAAGTGAAGAAAAGACTTGTTTTAAAAAATCACCGGGCCATTGGCTGGAAAGACATTTGCATATTAACAGATAGTGATTGGGGAGACAAAGGGGTTACTTCCCTTATCCAATTTAACCCACAATGGACTTTGAGCACCAGACACTGAAGGTGAGGGAGCTCAAATTTCAGGATGACAGCTGGGATGGCTGAATCCACAAATAGACATGGTCAGACCAGCTGGTAACGTGACTAGCCTGCTTGGCAACCTGGTTTTTCTGAATTGTCCAAACAGTTTGAACTAAAAGACTGTTTGCTGCTGGACTAAGAAGACCTCTCCTGTCGCCTCCCATCTCTTTCTCACGAGCCTCTGGACCCACCGAGGGCACACGAACTTCAAGACAGAAAGGTCTCCTACACGCACAAGGTTTAAGAAGAATACTGGGCCCCAACAAAAATCAAGGACTTTACAGCGAATTTGAAGAACAGTAACCAAAACCATCTTTAGATATTGCCGCAAACTTTTCCACTTTATTTCTTCTGCTCTTTTCTGTTTCTATCTGCATGTGCGTATTGCATATGCATGCTAGCGTGGCCGCGTCATGTATCCATAGGCATTAACCGAATTAGAGTTTAAGTTTAATAAAGTTCAACCTTTTTTCTGAAACAAAAGAAAACCTGTTTGGCTAGTTTCTTTGCCTTATAATTGGAAGTTACTGAACAAGGATTCACTAAGGGGGAGCTAAAAAAAAGTGTGTTGAAAATTAAACCCTGTTACGGCAAGACCAGGTGAAGGCTGAGAAGGAACTCTAGACCCCTTTCTCACCTGGTTGTAACACTGGTAAGATCATTATACAGAGTTAGCATGAGATCCAAAAGGTCGCAGTAAGGATTCAACAGCATGGTTGGAAGATACTGTTGGGTTGTGCTGCAGATATCAATGTCTTGCCCAGCTTATGATAAAGCAACAGGCCAAATTCCTAAGAGCTGCTCTATGCAAGAGTTGTTAGGGGGGCGGTGCCTGGGTGTCCTCGTGCATGAATCGCACAAAACTAGTATGCAGGTACAGCAAGTAATAGGGAAGGCAAATGGAATTTTGGCATTTATTGCTAAAGGAATAGAGTATAAAAGTGGGTAAGTGTTGCTACAACTGTACAAGGCATTAGTGAGACGGCACCTGGAGTATTGCATACAGGTTTGGTCCCTTTACTCGAGGAGGGATGTAGTTGCATTGGAGGCAGTTCAGAGGAGGTTCACTAGTTTGATTCCAGAGATGAGGGGTTTGTCTTATGAAGAGAGATCGAGCAGTTTAGGCCTTTACTGTCTAGAGTTTAGAAGAATGAGAGGAGATCTAATTGAGGTATATAAGATGATTAAGGAGATTGTCGAAGTAGACGTAGAGAGGATGTTTCCTCTGGTGGGGCAATCTAGAACAAGAGATCATAGTTTTAGGATAAGGGGTAGCAGTTTTAAAACAGAGATGAGGAGAAATTACTTCTCTCAAAGGGTCGTCAGTCTGTGGAATTCACTACCCCAGAGTGCAGTGGATGCCGGGACACTGAGTAAATTGAAGGGAGAGATAGACAGATTTTTAATTAGTAATGGGTTGAAGGGTTATGGAAAACAGTTAGAAAAGTGGAGTTGAGGCCAAGATGAGATCAATCATGATCGTATTGAATGGCGGAGCAGGCTCGAGGGGCTCAATTGCCTACTCCTGCTCCTAGTTCTTATGTTCATTAAAGACACTATATAAATGAAAGTTGTTGCTGAGGAATTGAACTGATAACAGCTCTTGTCCTCACTTTCCACCCAATCAGCCTCTATATCCAAAGGATCATCCTCTGCCATTTCCGCCACCTCCAGCGTGATGCCACTACCAAAGGCATCTTCCCCTCCCTTCCCGTCAGCATTCCAAAGGGATCGTTCCCTCCACGACACCCTGGTCCACTCCTCCATTACCCCCACCACCTCGTCCCCTTCCCAACGCACCTACCTCTGCAAGTGCAGGAGGTGTAATACCTGCCCATTTACCTCCTCACTATCCAAGGCCCCAAACACTCCTTTCAGGTGAAGCAGCGATTTACTTGTACTTCTTTCAATGTAGTATACTGTATTCGCTGCTCACAGTGTGTGGTCTCCTCTAAATTGGGGAGACCAAACGGAAACTGGATGACCGCTTTGCGGAAAACCTCCACTCAATCTGAAAGCATGACCCCGAGCTTCCGTTTGCTGGCCATTCAACACAGCCCCCTGCTCTAATGCTCACATCTCTGTCCTGGGATTGCTGCAGTGTTCCAGTGAACATCAACGCAAGCTCGAAGAACAGCATCTCATTTATCGATTAGGCACGCTACAGCCTGCCGGACTGAACATGGAGTTCAATAAATTCAGAGCATGATGGGCCCCCCATTTTACTTTTATCTTTAGTTATTTTTTATTTTATTTTTTGTGTTTATTTTATTTTAGTTTGTTCAGTTTGTTTCTACTGTGCCTACCCACTGTTTTTTTTCCATATTTGTGCTTGTGGCTGTTCACTTTTTCAGCCCATTAACACCCTATCTGTACTAATGCTTTGTCTTTCAGCACACTATTAACATATTGTTTGCCTTTGCTCCACGATCTTCTGGTCAGCTATTCTGTGACCTCGTCCTATCAATACCTTCTCTTTTGTTATCTCTTGCCCCATCCCCGCTTTACTTGCTTAAAATCTTTTACGTTTCTTATATCTGCCAGTTCTGAAGAAGGGCCACTGACCTGAAACATTAACTCTGCTTTTCTCTCCACAGATGCTGCCAGACCTGCTGAGTATTTCCAGCACTTTCTGTTTTAATTTCAGATTTCCAGCATCCGCAGTATTTTGCCTTTATATCAGTAGTTCTTAAGGTTGCCATAGTCCACACATCAACCAGATGTTCCGAAGACCCAGGGAATAATCAGAAAGGAACATGCAGAAATTTGGTCTTGAGAAATTTGGAGGGCAGATTGAGATCTTGTAGGAGATTATTGCATAGAGTTTTAATGTTCAGGGGAGCTCCATATACAGCAGATTCATTCTCATATGTCAAGTGGTCCTTTAGATGCCAAGAGAGTATGGGGCAAATCTTGAGATTTTTATCTAGGATGTCATTATTCTTTCAATAAGAGGAGTTTAAGAGTAGCTGAGAGAATCATTGTATCAGTAAGCTTTGCAGATTTAGCAGGCAAAACTGCAATAGCACTCCTGCACACACCTGGAGTCCCTAAACCTTAGTTCTGCTAAACTGCACCTAAGCTCTTCGGATTTGCATAAGCAGGATGTGTCCCAATGAGAGTATGCACATTCTATTAAGCAACCAACAGGTGGATGAACATCTCTCAACAGCCCGTATCAGAGATGAACATGACTGTTTTCTGCAGATGTCAGACACCCAGCATGCCCAAAAAAAGGCATTCATTCGCTATCAACGTTAACTTCTAGCCTATATTGCTCCCTTGGCCGTGCAAACAAAAAAGTTTATTTTCTTACAGAAATAAAATCATGACATTGCAATTACTAAAAAAAAAACTAAAAATGAGGGAGGTGAAAGTTAGTTCATGGCTACCCGTTTACTGATAATAAAAATCCCAGAATTTTGCGCCATGATGTGCCGTACCCAAAATACACTGGAATATGCCAAACAGCAAATTGCGTTCGGACTCTGATTTACATGTTTAAGTGCCTGACATCTAACAGTACTTCCTCACTCAGTCACATCAAACCAGATCCTGTGGTTTCAACAACAAACAGCAACTGGCATTTATATAGCACCTCTAATGTAATGAAAACGTCCCAAAGTGCTTCACACGAGCATTAGCAAACAAAATATGACACTGAATCATGTAAGGAGGTATCAGGTCAGATAACCAAAAGCTTGATCAAAGAGGTCGTGTTTCTACATCTTGGGAATGCCACAGCATAAGAGCAAGAATTCAAGGATGCATACATACTGTTTGGGAGTTTTGGGAAACTCTGATGCACTCACTGTGAAATCCTTTTTCTTGCTGCACACTTTGGAACCAATACATGTGAGTTCAGGCCCATTTTTAGCGGGTTTTACACAAAGTGCAACAGAAGTATCAATTTCCCAGATGTTAATACACCCTCATGTCACATCACCAATTCTGTGCCAAATTCACACCAATCCCAGCCTTTTCAATTCACAACAGTATATAACTTAGTAACCGCTGTTCCCCCAAATCTCTGTTTCTCCCATCTGTGATATTATCATATCGACAACAGTAGCAGTGAGATCAAAGCAAGATATCCACGAGGTGCATAATTTAACCAACTGGCTCCTGCTGACTTTCAATGCAGTTTTCCTTCCAAATTGGTGAACGCAGCCTCCACATACCTTGGTATTATAATTACTGAGGATCTTAAAATAGCTAGTTACATGGCTAATGAAGAAGCTTATCTGTCATCTTAGCTCAGTTAGTGGCACTCATGCCCACAGGTTATAGGATTTGTCTATTTGAGTTTCACATCATGGTTTCACATCATAATCCAGAATAACACTTAAATACAATATATGAGAGAACACTGCTTATCTGAGATGCTATCCAAAGTCCCATCTGGCCTGTTCCGGCAGACATTAAAAAGCCTATGGCAGTAATTCAAGAACTGCAGGGAGTTCTCCTGGCATCCTGGCCACCATTCCTCCCTTAGCCAATACCACCAAAAAAAGATGAACTGATCATTCATCTCACAGCTGTTTGTAGGGTATAGATGCAACAGAATTGCTGCTGTCATTGCTTTGAATAGAGCCACTACAATTTAGAAGCCATTAATTGAGTGAAGCACTAAGATATTTCAATGTAATAAGGTGCTTCATAAATATAAGTTCAGTTGCTATATCTCTCCTTTTCCTGGTCAGGTATAGACAGTGGTCAAAAATATCTTGGAATGATGCAAGGCACAAAGCTTCAATGGTGGTCCCTTGTGTTTTGAAGAAAGGGCTTTCCAAATGCAGTTGAGGATCAATAGCTAAATTTGAAATACTTAGACCAAATTAAATAACAGGGTATACTAAACTGCTTACCATTTAATATGCTTTCTTCTTATCCTGAAGGATTCTTCATGCAGCATCGGACAAGGGTTAAATGTATGTTTAATCTTAATATCACTTTCATTCAAAAGGGGTAAACGATTGGATGCAGGAGGGGAAACTTCGGATTCGGCCATCTAATGTGGATACGCTTCATAGCAAAAGAAAGAACAACCCTGCATTTTGACAGTGCCTTCCAGAAGCATTTCAGAGTCAATTACGTACTTTTTGAATGCAGTCACTTTTGTAAGGTAGAGAAATGTGCAGACAATTTGTGCACAGCAAAGTCCCAGAAACAGTAATGACATAAATGACCAGGTAATCTGTTCTATTGATGTTGGCTGAGGGATAAAAGCTAGCCAGGACACTGGAAAAATTCCCCTGCTCTTCTTCAGATAGTGCCATGGGATCCTTTTATGCCCTGTAAAGGGGGCAAACAGGGCCTCAGTTTAATGTTTCATTGAAAGATAGCACTTCCCACAATGTAGCACTCCCCTAGTACTGCACTGAAGTGTGAGCCAAGATTTTGTGCTCAAGTCTGGACAATGGGACTTGAATCCACAACCTTCTAAATCAAAGGACAGAGTGCTACCACTGAACCAAGATTGACACCAATATATTACAAGATCTTTCACTATTTCTTTCTTTCTGGAGATTCGTGCTTCCCTTTTTGAGGGATATCGCTAGAATCTGTTTCTATTCTGAGCTCACTATAAACTCCATCCCTTCTGCCCTCTTGTTATCGGTATTAGGTTTCAGGTAAATACTTACCATTGTAGACGGATTGTTTTTCTGCTTTATCAAGAGAGATATTAAATAATGCTTCTCGGAAATTAATTTCAAACAGCTTAATGCCCCCAAAAACACAGGCGTTTTGAGGTCCCTTCTATAGAGGTTTCGTTCAAAACTTTAACTGGAGACCGCAAATATGGAAAGGTTAACTTGAACCTTCAATTATGTTCAATCTATGAAATATGAGACCCCTTCTGACTAATTTTATTGCCAAGTAATCCATTATGACAGGTCAAGAGTTGGAATGAACAGTCAGGTAGCAATCTGTCAGGAAGTGGTCCAACACAATTGCAGTTGTCGTTTTACCGAGGAAAATAAAATGTTACAGTACAAAAGCAGGCCATTCAGCCCATCAAGTCTGCACCAAATTTTGAGAGCTTTTACTCAACACTAGCTATGTGGTTAATAGATTCCATTTCCTCACCCATAAACAGTTTACAGCTTTCTAACCTGTTCTATAATAGTTCAAGAACAGTTCAAGATTTATCTGAGTATCTGGGCCATAAAGAGAAGGCATGGTGTACTGATCTCAGCCAAGGTAGCAGTTGTGGCAGCACTACAATTAGCCCTGATTACCTTTCAGTGTCCCAAATGTATTTGATAGTTGATGTGCAGGGTGGAGAACAAACTCGAGGGCTCTAATTACTGCAATTTCTTTCCGAATAACTAGATTTTATAGAACATGCCAATACTGTCCTTAAGACAGTCTCAAGACCAAACTGCAGCGTGATTGGGAGCAGACTGTGAACCAAATCAAAAGCCCATTTTCTACTGCAAACTTTGCACCAGTATGAAAGATTTCTGGAGTATTCCCCCGGATGAATAGACAATACTTCCATAAAACTCCCACTATAAATGCCACTCTTGTGGGTTTCTGTCTTTTTCCTACTTGTATCACCTGGTAAGTGCTCAGATGGCCTGAAACCAGTTTTCTGACAGTTTCTGCACTGTCCTTGGCACTATATGGACACACTGCAATTATATCAATTGGCACCATAAAGATCAATGAGGATCCAAAAACAATGAAATTTTGCATATTGGATGAATACCAAGAGCAGACCTGCCTGAAGCACAATATAAATGAGACCATTCAGATTATATCTATATAGAGGACCTGAATTCCATGAAGTGACACAAGACCACAGAAATAGCATAAATGGGCTTTCAAATCTCAAACCCACGTTTAGTTATCTGTAACCCCACCAAACTCCATATACGCAAAATGAGTAACTCAGGAGGTTCTCCCAGCTCTGAGTTGGGTACTGAACAACAAACATATTGCCCAACCAACCTCATCTACCCCACAGAGAAATGAGTTAGTCAATACAACAGCAGCAGGAGTCATATTCATGTTCTCAGAGGAGCACTCGCAAAATGAAAGCAGACACAATATGCTTGCCTGATACAAAAAAACAATATTGTGCCAGCACATTTATGCCTGTCACGTAGCTATTGTTAACACAATCCCTGCAATATAAAGCTTGAAAGCAGTTCTCTTACAGAAGACTCATCACATTGCCATATGCTTATGCATGTATAAACATATGGATGTAGGACACACAGCAATAGCTACTGCTGCTATAATTCATCCATTTATTACAGAAATTGCTCCTTTCTATCTGCGACAATTAAAGTGAAGTCAAATATTTCATTTTTCCAAACTCCTCCTTTTCAAACACTCCAGCTGCAATGCAGAGCAAAGGAACTACTCAGTCATCACCATTTGCCTGCAAGATTAAGTATGCAGCAAAATCTCCCTAGGGAATGGGGTGGAGGTTGGGGGGGCAGAGAACTTCAACATCAAATCATACCATAATACTGAGATCACAACTTTAAATCTAGCAATATCCAAAGAACTGATCTAACACTCCCAGCCCTCCACTTTCTGTTTGACGATATGTTGCAGTCCCAGGCAAGAGCAAGTCAATTCTAAGAACACACTATCCAGCTGTTTTAAGTTACAACTGCAAAAGGTGCAATAATGATCAACACAGAAAGTATCAACCCCAAATGAAACACAGCATTTCAGGATTTAAGATCAACAAAGCTGACTGCTTCTGTCTAGCCTAAATTGCCAAAAAACCATTTGTTTACTTTGAATTGTTTTTCCAGAACAAAATCCAGTTGCCTTTTTTTTAGTAGGTTGCAGCAAACTCCCAGTTTAGTCATAAACCTAAACAGTATCTGGAATCAGTAGCTGTGTGCTTCATCCTCCCTCACATCAAGGAAAAATCAAGTTCAAATAATTTCCCTCATAACAAGATCAGCAGGGGAGCGATTATCTATCAGCATTTATCTATGGCCTAGGCCAGAGGATGTGAAATAAACTGCATTTGTAAGGGCGAGGAAGGCTACATTATTGAATTTCCCATTGAACTACAATCACACATCACTACGACCAGGAAGAGAATGGCAAATAAGAACTCATGAGGAATTTTAACATATGTTAATCAATCCCCTGTGACATTGTACATGGCAAGTCAAAACCAAATGTGGAATTCAGGTGGAACGGGGTTAGAGGGCAAGGAATAACTAGACTGAGGCACAAAAATGGAATTCAGTCTCCATGTTATTCATACATTCTGCTGTTATTTTTATGTAATACTTTCATTTGATTTTTAAGTCATATTATCATGCAGACCCCCACCTGCCAAGAATGAGGCATATTAATTTTGTCATATGAACACTGATTTTAAACTGTTGAAGCAAGGAAATGACTTATTAAACAGATCAGATGTGGCTGGAAAAAACATTTACATACTAATAGATAGTATTTGTGGAGACAAAGGACCATTCCCTGACACATTCAACCCACAATGGACTTTGATCACCAGACATTGAAGGTGAGGAAGCTCACATTCCAGGATGAGTGCTAAGATGGCCGATCCACAAACAGACGCGGTCAAACCAGCTAGTCACATGACTAACTTGCTGGGCAACCTGTTTTTTTTTTAATTGTACAGAGAGTTTGAGAGAGGGACTGTTTGCTCCTGGACTGTAAAGATCCCTCCTGGCTGGCTCGCCACAGCCTCTCCTGTCTGCTCCCATCTCTTTCTCATGGAACTCCAAATCCACCGAAGACGTGAACCCCAAGAGAGAAAAGTCTCCTACATCGAAGAAGGTTTAAGAAGAATACTGGGCCCCAACGAAAAGCAAGACCTACCTACAATCAAGCACTCTACAGCGAGCTTGAAGAACAGTAACCAAAACCATCTTCAGATAT
Source organism: Heterodontus francisci (assembly GCF_036365525.1). NCBI lineage: Eukaryota > Metazoa > Chordata > Chondrichthyes > Heterodontiformes > Heterodontidae > Heterodontus > Heterodontus francisci. The sequence goes on from NC_090385.1 coordinate 58,599,487, forward strand.
TGCCTCAAAACTTTCCACTATATCTCTTCTGCTCTTTTCTGTCACTATCTGCATATGTGTATCACGTAGGCATGTTAGCGTGGGCACGTCATGTATCCGTAGACATTAAGCGAATTAGAGTTTAAGTTTAATAAAGTTCAACCTTTCTTCTTTAGACCTAAGAAAGCCTGTTTGTGCTGGTTTCTTTGCCTTATAATTGGAAAGCAGTGAACAAGGATTCACCAAGGGGGAGCTACAAAAGAGTGTTTAAAATAAAACCCCGTTATGGCAAGACCAGGTGAAGGCTAAGAGGGAACCCTAGACCCCTTTCTCATCTAGCCATAACAATATAGCGAAATAGCAAGACTGACAGCAAAATGGTTCAGAGCATAAAATTTCTCTGCAGTTCAGGCCAGGGACCGGGAAACACAAAAGTGAGGCACTATAGCACTAGTAAGAGAGTATAATTATAGCACGTCAAGTTCACATAGGCAACTTCCATAATAAAAGGTGGATGCAGGAATTTATAATGAACATGGATGACAACAGTAGTAAAGATTTGCAGACAGGATCGGAGTACACATATATAAAATGTTGCTCTCATTCAATATAGAATAAAGGTAAGTTTGGGCAAACACTAAGAAGTCTTGCATCTACTGTAAGTCACAAAGTCTGGCTGGAAGGTTCTGAAGCCAGAACAGTTATTCTCCCCTACTCTCCTGAATGCATTAACTAATGGCCCGTTCTAGTTCTTGAGACGTCGGCAGCCCTCCAATTGACCATTCTTCATGTACAAGCCTAAACGTGATCGCCAGTGAGAAGCTTCCAATAGTTATAAAAAGTTAAGATTTTTTAATACTGATGTTTACAGCATACAGAAGTAACCATATTGGTTTCAGATTTCACCCATTGCCACAGTTAAGGTTTTTTTTTTATCGCTGTCGAGAAGAGACACATGGAAGAAAAACACTTTAGTGTCAGCTGGAATAAAGGTGTTTACTATTTACAGAAGATGATTTCCAACACACAATTATATTAACGCATCACTAATCAAAAAGAATTATATGACTGGACACATTATATAAAGAAAGATCTTACTTTTCTCCATTACCATAAATAAATTTTACTGCAACTTTCTGTACCTTTTTAAAAAGACATACTCACAAAAAGCTGCAAGGAAGAATATGAGGTTCAAGATTTAATGACTACTTACAGAGTACAAAAGGAAAAAGAGACAATACTAAACCTATATAAATCTTAGGTTTGAAATTACTGAGTATTTCCAGCATTTTCTGCTTTCATTTATGGCTAGAAATTGTGTCCAGTTTTGGGTGCCTTACTTTAGCGTAGGAGTTAAGGTCACAGAATAGATTCACGAATATGATGCCTGAGGGTTCAGAGCTAATTGGATAACTCGTTCAACAGGCGTTATAGGCATGATGGGCTGAATGCCATCATTCTGAGCTGAGACACTTTAGTTATAAAAGAAAGACAAAAAAATGGGCTTTTATATTAAAGGAGGTTCAGTGGAGGTCTGATAAAATGTTCAAAATTATGAAGCATTACAATAAAGTAAATTGGGGAAAATTACTTCCCCGCTTAGTGAGTCAATTTCTAGTGGGTGTAAATTTAAGATTATCACAAAAAGAGCCAAGGAAGAGGTTAGGAGAATTTTTATTTTTAAGGAGTGTTTTAAAATATGAAATGCCCTACCAGAAACCGGGCTGGGGCAGGGGGCGCAGTTGGGGTTTGAGAAGTATTCACATTAAGGGTTGTTTTTCAGATTGGAGGCCGGTGACCTGTGGTGTGCCGCAGGAATCGGTGCTGGGCCCTCTGTTGTTTGTCATATATATTAATGACTTGGATGTGAATGTAGGGGACATGATTAGTAAGTTTGCAGATGACACCAAAATTGGTGGTATAGCAGACAGTGAAGAAGGGTGTCTAAGGTTACAACAGGATATAGATCAACTGGGAAAGTGGGCAAGGGATTGGCAAATGGAATCTAATGCAGATAAGTGCGAAGTGATGCATTTTGGGAAGTTAAACCAGGGCAGAACATATACAGTGAATGGCAGGGCCCTGGAGAGTCTTGTTGAGCAGAGACACCTTGGGGTGCAAGTACATAGTTCCCTGAAAGTGGCAACACAGGTAGACAGGGTGGTGAAGGCAGCACATGGCATGCTTGCCTTTATCGTCCGAGGCACTGAGTACAACAGTTGGGATGTCATGTTACAGTTGTACATAATGTTGGTTAGGCCGCATTTGGAGTACTGTGTGCAGTTCTGGTCGCTGCACTACAGGAAAGATGTGATTAAGCTAGAGAGGGTGCAGAAAAGATTCACAAGGATGTTGCCTGGTTTGGAGGGCTTAAAGAGAGATTGGATAGGCTGGGTCTGTTTTCCCTGGAGCAAAGGAGGCTGAGAGGGGACATGATAGAGGTATATAAAATTATGAGAGTCATAGATAGGGTAGATAGCCAGAGTCTGTTTCCCATGGTAGGGGTGACTAAAACTAGAGGGCACAGATTTAAGGTGAGAGGGAGGAGGTTTAAAGGGGATCAAAGGGGTAAATTTTTCACACAAAGAATAGTGGGTATCTGGAATGAGCTGCCAGAGGAGGTGGTGGAGGCAGGAACAGTAGCAACATTTAAGAGACATCTGGACAGGTACTTGAATGAGCAAGGCATAGAGGGATATGGAATTAATGCAGGCAGGTGGGATTAGTATCGATAGGAATTATGGTAGGCATGGACGCGGTGGGCCGAAGGGCCTGTTTCTATGCTGTAAGATTCTATGACTATAGCTTTTAAAAAGTGTAAACATATTTGGGGAAAACATTTTTAAAAAGGGACACGGGAATGGGATCAAGTAGATAATTCTTTTGAAGAGTCAACAGAAGGGACCGGCCTCCTTCTGTGCAGCAAAATTCTATGATTTACTTTTTGGCATTCTCCTCCCATTTCCTACTTTCTACCCTCCTCTCAGAGATACTGGCTCATGACAGAGAACAATTCCATCCTCCAATTCCTTGTCCATGTAAGCATCTACAATAAGTATTAGCAGACAATTTTGATTCTAAGGTAAAGGCTACACAAAAAAAAAAACGAACCGAGCCCAACAGAACCACATCCGACCAGATCCCGACACGGTCCGAGTTAGTCCATTTATTCCCGCACCGACCCGATCAGTTAACTTACCTTCCGTTTTTTACTTTGTTGCTGATCTGCACAAGCTTAAAATAGCTGTAACAAAACCACCTTTCTAGTCCAAAAATTAAATTAAAATTGGAGCCACTTACCTGTGATGGGAGCGTGTCCGACCTGGCCCGACCCGAGCCCGAATGCCGGACTTGGAAGTGCAACCCGACCCGAACCAAACATATGTCGACGGGTCCCATCGGGTTCGAGTCAGGTAGCCGGCCTTTATTCCACGGGCATCACAGCTGAGGCCAGTCTTACCCTCATCTAAAGTTCTCACATGTTTTAGTGGTGATCATTGAATAATAGGAATATAAACTGCTTTTTATTTTCTCCTCTTTATCCAGGAGAAACTAAGCCCAATTGTACTGCTCTATTGCCTATCCAAATAAATTAGCTAACACAGTACAAGCAAGTTGCAGAACATGGAGTATTCCCATCGATATGGCTTGGTAAAACACGAAACAATGGATTTACCAGCACAAAGCAGGCATTTCAATTCAGCAATTTGGGTGAAATATAGAATCAATTACACCACAATAACACAGGGAACTGCAGGCTATAATGCATTGCAAGGAACCAGATACACAGTCAGGATTAATGAGACATGGCTACAGAAAAAGCAGGACTGAGAATCAAACATTGTAGGGGGATAACATATTTAGAAAAGTTAGAGTGGGAGAAAAGGTAGGTCAGCTAGCTGTAGTTATTAGAGATAACAATGGGAGTAGAAAAAAGTGACAGCTATGAGCAAGACAAAAATATAATCCATATGGATAGAGAGAAAAGATAATAAAAGATCAATCACACTAAAAGAGACAGTCAACAGACCAAATAGTGGAAGAGAGGTGGAGGAAGAAATACGCAAACAAGTTAGGGAAATGAGTAAAAATAAAAATCACAGAATGCTCATCATGGTGGGGATGATTTCAACTACCCCAAAATTAAATGGTCAGAAGAGGTAAGGAAAGGGAGGTAAGGAAATGGCGTTCCAACAATGTGTACACTCCTGTCTAACCCAGTTTGTCTTTTTTTTTTAAATCATTCCTGGGACGTGAGCAACACTAGCAAGGCCAGCACTTATTTCCCATCCCTAACTGCCCTTTAGAAAGTGGTAGTGAGCCACCTTCTTCAACTGCTGAAGTCCATGTGATGTTAGGGAGGGAGTTCCAGGATTTTAACCCGGTGACAGTGAAGGAACAGCGATACAGTTCCAAACAAAGATGATATGTGACTTGGAGGGAACTTGCAGGTGGTGGTATTAATATGTGTCTGCTGCCCTTGTTTTTCTAAGTGGTAAAAGACAGGTTTAGAAAGTACTGTCAAAGGAGCCTTGATGAGTTGCTGCAGTGCATCTTGTAGATGGTACACACTGCTGCCACTGTGCACAGGTGGTGGAGGGCATGAATGTTTAAGGTGGTGGAAGGGGTGCCAATCAAGCGGACTATTTTGACCTGGATGGTATCGAGCTTCTTGAGTATTGTTAGAGCTGCACTCATCCAGGCAAATGGAGAGTATTCCATCACACTCCTGACTTGTGCCTTGTAGATGTACAGGATTTAGGGAGTCAGATGAGTTACCCTCCGCAGAATTCCCAGCCTCTGACCTGTTCCTGGAGCCACAGTATTTATATGGCTGGCCCAGTTAAGTTTCTAGTCAATGATGACCCTAGGATTCAGCAACGGTAATACCGCTGAACATCAAGAAGAGGGGGTTAGGTTCTCCCTTGTTGAAAATGGTCATTGCCTGCACTTATGTGATGCAAATGTTACTTGCCACTTATCAGCCCAAACCTGTTGAATGTTGTCCAAGCGGGTATGAACAGCTTCATATCTGAGGAGTTGCAAATGGTACTGAACACTGTGCAATAATCAGCAAACATCCCCACTTCTGACTTTATGATGGAAGGAAGGTCATTGATGAAGCAGCTGAAGATGGTTTGGCCTAAGACACAAACCTGAGGAACTCCTGCAGCAATGTCCTGAGATTATGATGACTGGCCTCCAACAACCACAACCATCTTCCTTTGTGCTCTGCATGACTCCAACCAGCAGAAATTTTTCCCAGATTCCCATTGACATCAATTTTGCAAAGGTTCTTTGATGCCACACTAAGTCAAATGCTCTTTGATGTCAAGGGCAATCACTCTCAACTCACCTCTGGAATTCAGCTCTGCTGTCCATGTTTGGACCAAGGTTTAACGAGGTCTAGAGTCAAGTGGCCCTGGCAAAACACAAACTGAGCATCAGTGAGCAGGTTATTGCTGAGTAAGTGCCGCTTGATAGCACTATCGACGATACCTTCCATCACTTTGCTGATGATTGACAGTAGACTGATGGGGCAGATTGGATTTGTCCTGCTTGTTGTGGACAGAATATATCTGGGCAATTTTCCACATTGTCAGGGAGTTGCCAGTGTTGTAGCTGTACTGGAACAGCTTGGCTAGGGGCGCAACTAGTTGTGGAGCACAAGTCTTTAGTACTACAGCAAGGTATTGTCAGGGCCCATAGCCATTTCTGTATCCAGTGCCTTTAGCCGTTTCTTGATAATCATGTGGAGTGAAGCAAATTGTCTGAAGACTGGCATCTAGGATGCTGGGGACATCAGCAGGAGGCAGAGATGGATGATCCACTTGACAATTCTGACTGAAGATGGTTGCAAATGCTTCAGCCTTGTCTTTTGCACTGAGGTGCTGGGCTCCGCAATTATTGAGTATGGGGACGTTTGTAGAACAACCTCCAATTAATTGTTTAATTGTCCACCACCATTCACAAGTGGGTGCATCAGAACTGCAGAGCTTTGACCTGAGCCGTTGGTCGCGGAATCACTTAGCTCTGTCTATCGCATGCTGCCTCTGTTTAGCATGCTTATGGACCTGTGGTATAGCTTCACCAGGTCATAGAGTCAGGGTCACTTACGAAACAAAAGGAGGCCATTTGGCCCAGAGTCCATGCTGGCTCTCCTCAGAGCTATCCAGTCAGTCCCACTCACTTGCTCAATTACCGTAGCCTTGCAAGTTTATTTCCTTCAAGTGGCCATCCAATTTCCTTTTGAAATCATTGATTGAATCCGCTTCTACCACCCTTGTGGGCAGCGGGTTTCAGGTCATTACCAACCGCTGTGTAAAAAAAGGTCTTCCTTCCATTCTCCCTGCATCTCTTGCCCAATACCTTCAATCTGTGTCCCCAATACTTGTACCACAGTTAAGGGAACAATTTCTTCCACATCTAACCTATCTATGCCTGTCATAATCATGTACACTTCTATTAAATCTCCCCTCAATCTCCTTTGCTCCAGGAATAACCACCTCAGTTTTTCAACCTAACCTTGGAACTAAAATCCTCCATCCCTGGAACCATTCTGGTAAATCTCCTCTGCACCCTCTCAAGGACCCTCACATCTTTCCTAAAGTGTGGTAGCCAGAACTGAACACAATACTCCAGTTGGGGCCTAACATTCTAAAAGGTTCAGCATAACTTCCCTGCTTTTGTATTCAATGCCTCTTTTCATGAAGCCCAGGATCCCATATGCTTTACTAACCACTCTCTCAATACGTCCTGCCACTTTCTAAGATCAATGCACATGCACCTCCCTGTCGCTCTGTTCCTGCGTACTCTTTAGAACTGTGCCATTAAGTATAATTGCCTCCCCCTATTCCTTCTACCAAAATGCATCACCTCACACTTATCAGCTACCTGTATGCCCTTCTGCTAGGCTATCCACCTGTTGCAGGCAGTTTATATCATCCTCACTGTTTGCCACACCAAGTTTGGCGTCATCAGCAAATTTTTTAATTTTGGTATGCCTGGTGCTGCTCCTGGCATGCTCTCCTACACTCTTCATTGAACCAGGATTGGTCCCCTGGCTTGATGGTAATAGTAGAATGAAGGATATGCCAGGCCATGAGGTTACAGATTGTGGTTGACTACAATTCTGCTGCTGCTGATGGCCCACAGCGCCTCATGTTTTGAGCTGCTAGATCGGTTCTGAACCAATCCCATTCAGCACAATGGCAGTGCCACACAACACAATGGAGCATGTCCTCAGTGTGGAGATAGGACTTCATCTCCACAAAGATGTGCGCTGGTCACTCCTACCAATACTGTCGTGAACAGATACATCTGTGACAGTCAGATTGGTGAGGACAAGTTCAAGTCCGTTTTTCCCTCTTGTTGGTTCTCTCTCCACCTTCCGCAAGCCCAGTATGGCAGATACGTCCTTCAAGAATCTGCCAGCTCGATCAGTAGTGGTGCTACTGAGCCACTCTTGCTGATGGACATCGAAGGACCCACCCAAAGTATATTCTGTGCCCATGCTACCCTCAGTACTTCTTCCAAGTGGTGTTCAACATGGAAGAGCACTGATTTTTCAGGTGAGGGAGGGCAATAGGTGATAATCAGCAGGGGATTTCCTTGCCCATGTTCAAACTGATGCCATGAGAGTTCATGGGATCCAGAGTTAATGTTGAGGATTCCCAGGGCCACTCGCTCCTGACTGTATACCACTGTGCCGCCACCTCTGGTGCGTCTGTCCTGATGGTGGGACAGGACATACCAGGAATGATGATGGAGGGGTCTGGGCACTGGCTGTAAGGTATAATTCAGTGAGTATGATTATGTCAGGGTGTTGCGCGACTAGTCTGTGGGACAGCACTCCCAATTTTGGTACAAGTCCCAGATGCTTGTGAGAACATTTTATTCTTTAACTTTGCTGTAACAGTTTGATACAGCTTAGTGGCTTGTTAGGCCATTTTAGAGGGCAGTTAAGAGTCAACCACATTGCTGTTGGTCCGGAGTTACATGTAAACCAGACCTGGCCAAGACAGCACATTTCCTTCCCTGAAGGACATGTGAGCCAGAGGGTTTTTAACGACAATCCAGCAGTTTCATGATCATTACAGAAAGCAGCTTTTTATTTCAGATTTATTAATTAATTGAATTTTAATTCCCCAAGTTGCATGGTGGGATTTGAACTCATGCCCCTGGAGTATCAGCCTAGGCCTCTAGATCACTAGTGCAGTAACATCAGCACTATGCTACCATCCCCTGTAAGAAGCCCAAAATAGGCAGAGTAGCTACTGGATCTGGCAATGTGGAATAAACCAGAGCAACTAAGCAAAGTAAAAGTAAGGGAACATCTAGGCCATGGTTACAATAATATATGGTTTAGGTTAATAACTGAGAAGGACATAAGCAGGACAAAGACCAGGGCAATGGATTGAAGAAAAGCTGATTTTGAGGGGCTGAGAATAGAATTAGGGAAAATAAAATGAACAGCATTATTGGCAAACAATGATGTAGAACGGCATCGGGAAATATTTACAAAGCAGTTCAACAGAGGCCAGAAAAATACACCGCACTGAAAAACAAACGGGACAATAATGAAACGACATGAATGAGTGAAAAATTGAGAGTAAGGAAAGGGAGATACACTGATTACATGGACAGCAGAGGGGAGCAAGACAATGGAGAATACAAAGAGACTGGGAGAGAAGTTAAAAAAGTTAGGAAGGCAAAAAGGAACTATAAAATTCAATTATCAAGGAACAGAAAACAAAATAGTAAAATGTTCTACAGGCACAGAAATGAAAAAAAGGAAAAGTGAGATAGGAATAGGGTCACTAAGGGAGAATCAGAATAGCGAAATGGCAGAAATATTGATTATTTTGCTTCAATATTTACCAGGGAGACAGATCAAATGGACACACATCAGAAAATGAGATTAGAAAGGATATAACAACATTTAAGATAGGAATAGATATTAAATAAACTAATCAAACTCTAAAAAGGATAAAACTGCTGGCCCAGATGGATTGTATCCATGCATTGTAAACAAATCTAGGAGATAGCAAAGGCACTATTACACAGATTTAATAATTCATTAGAAAAAACGTATTGCTGAAGGACTGACAGATAGCTAACATTATACCTATATTTAAAAAGGGAGATAGAACCTGTCTAGGGAATTGAAGACCAGTCATCTTGCCAGCATTGGTAGGAAAAATAATGAAATCCCTAAAGGAATCCTAAAGGAAAAAAAAGGAAGGATGTGCAGGGTTATGGGGAGAAGGCAGGGGAATGGGACTGAGGGAATTGCTCTTTCAGAGAGCCAGTGCGGACACGATGGGCCGAATGGCCTCCTTCTGCGCTGTAACAATTCTGTGATTACAGCAAGGAACAGAAAAACATCTAGAAAGCAAAAATAACTAATAATCAACATGGATTTCAAAAGGGAAAGTCTTACTTTAGTTACTTATTAACCTCACTAAAATCTTTGAAAACGAACAGAGAGGGTAGACAAGGATAATGCAGTAGATAGAACATATCTAGATTCCCAAAAGGCCTATGATAAGGTGCCACACTATAGACTAATGAATAAGCTCAGACAGTGCAGAGTCAGGGAACAAATAGCAGAAAGACAGAAAGTGGAGTGTAGGGGTAAAGGGTAGCTATTCAGAGTGGCAGAAGGTGGGAAGTAGGGTCCCACAAGTACTAGTGCTGGGCCACTGCTGGTCTCGATTCATATTAACAATTTAGACTTTGGAAGCAAAAACGCAATTTCTAAATTTGCAGACAGCACTAAACCTGGGAGGAATAGTCAACACTGAAAAAGGACTGCAACAAATTAAAAGACAACATTAATAAACTTGAAGGGCATATAATTGGTAAATGAATTTCAATATAAATAAGTCTCTAAGGTGTTACATTTTGGTCAGAAAAATGAGGTGGTTGCATATTACTTCAAAAGATATCAAAATTGGGTGGGGGAGTAAAGGGATCTAGGAATAAAAATACACAAATCACAAAGTTGCAACGCAGGCCAATAAGGCCATAACAAAAGCAAACCAAGTACTAGGGTTTATTTCTAGAGGGATAGAAGTGAAAAGGAGAGAGAAGTTAGGCTAAACAATAAGAACATATAGGAGCAGGAGTGAGCCATATGGCCCATTCAATAAGATCATGGCTTGTATTGAACCTTGGTTAAACCACACTTGGAGTACTGTGTGCAATTCCAATTACCATATTATAAAAAGGATAAAGAAACACTTGGGTCATGCAAAAAAGGATTTACAAGTTTAGTTTAGTTTAGAGATACAGCACTGAAACAGGCCCTTCGGCCCACCGAGTCTGTGCCGAACATCAACCACCCATTTATATTAATACTACACTAATTCCATATTCCTACCACATGCCCACCTGTCCCTATATTTCCCTACCACCTACCTATACTAGGGACAATTGCTAATGGCCAATTTACCTACCAACCTACAAGTCTTTGGCATGTGGGAGGAAACCAGAGCACCCGGGGGAAACCCACACAGACACAGGGAGAACTTGCAAACTCCACACAGGCAGTACCCAGAATTGAACCCAGGTCGCTGGAGCTGTGAGGCTGCGGTGCTAACCACTGCACCACTGTGCCAGAATGATACCAGAACTGTGTGGTTATACCTATCACAAAAGGATGAACAGGATGCGTCTCTCTTCTCTTGGATAAGCAAAGGGTAACCTAATAGAGGTGTTTAAAAATTATGAAAGGTTTTGATAGAGTAGACACAAGAGAGGATGTTTCCAATTGGTAGGGCAGAGCAAAGCCTACAGCCATCAATACAAGATAGTCACCAAGAAATCAAATCAAGAATAGGATTTCTGAACATCGAGTATTTCCAGCTGATCTGAGTGTCAGCATAGATTGCAAAGGATAGGTCATGCCTGATGAGCTGACTGTATTTTTTGAACAGGTGACTAAAGTAGTGGGCACAGGAATGTCTATGGGGGTTATTTATATGAATTCCCTGAAGGCTTTTGATAAAGTCCCTCATAAGAGGCTGTTAGCTAAACCTGAAATTCATGGAATCGAAGGCAAATTATTGATTCGGTTGGGAAACTGGCTGAGCAACAGGAGACAGAGAGTAGGGATAATGGGCAGGATGTGACTAGTGGTGTTCCACAAGAATCGGTGTTGGAGCCTCAACAAGTCACCATATTTACTAACAGCTTAGATGATGGAATAGAAAGCTACATATCCAAATTTGCTGATGACACAAAGATGTAAATAGAAGCATATTACAAAGATATTAATAGATGAAGCGAATGGGCTAAACTAGGTCAAATGGATTTCAATGTAGGCAAATGTGAGGTCATCTGCTTCAGACCTAAAAAAGGATAGGACAGAGTCTTTCTAAATGGTGAAAAGCTAGAAACAGTGAAGGTTCAAAGAGACTTGGGAGTTCATGAACATCGATCTTTAAAATGTGTGGAAAAAAGGTCTAATGGAATGCTTGCCCTTACATGTACAGGACTAGAATACAAGGGGGTCGAAGTCTTGCTTCAGCTACACAAAGCCCAGGTTAGACCACTACTGGATTCAGTGGGCAGTTCTAGGCAGCATACCTTAGGAAGAATATACTGGCCTTGGAGGGAGTACAGCACAGATTTACCAGAATGATACCTGGACTCCAAGGACTAAATTACAAGGAAGGATTACACAAAAGAGGGTTGTATTCCCCAGAATTTAGATGTTTAAGTGGCGATTTGAACAAAGCTTTCAAGATATTAAAGGGAACAGATAGGGTGGGTCGAGAGAAACTATTTCCACCTGTTGGGAAGTCTAGGATTAAGAGGGATAGTCTAAAAATTAGAGCGACCTCCCAGGAGCAAAATTAGGAAACACTTCTACACACAAAGGGCTGGATTTTAAGGGGACCCCTGAGGCAGTTACACAGACGACAGCCTTCCCACCCAGAGGCTAACTGGGATTTAGCCAGTGGCAGGGGGTGTATCCACCACGCGGGAGGTCGCCCAGTAATACAAGGCGCCTTCCCTGCAGGCTTGGGGGGTGTCCCTCCTCTGTGGCACAGGGAGGACCCCCGCTGGGAAAACCTCCACCTCCCTGGAACCCACTCCTCCTGCACTATACGCCCATCCTTCCACCTACCCCCACCCCTCGCCAGGTTAAGGCCTGCTCAGGTTGGGAAAAAGAACCTGACCGATCCATTGCGGACCCGAGCCCAACCCAGCCAGAGTCCCTCCAATTTCACCCTCAGCCCGACCCGACCCGAGCCTGAGTCGACCCAACCCGACTATCTGTTTACTTACTTTCCGACTGGACAGCTCCATGAAGCTGCAGCACATGAGTGATGATGTCAGTGACGTCACTTGCTCACTGCGCAGACTCTGTTTCGTCCTGGACTCCCAGCTCAGCTAAGTTTTTCTTATTTTTAGTACTTAACGGCAGAGCACTTACTGTGTGTGTCCAAGCCGACCCGAGCACGACCCGGACTCGACCCAACCCAAGCCCGAAAGCTGGACCCAGAAGAGAAGACACAGGTTGTCAGGTCCCATCAGGTTCGGGTCAGATAGCAGGCCTTTATCGCCAGGGCCTTCCAGACTGGCCCCAACGATCCCCAGTGTCTCCAGCACTAGGTCTGGGTCCAAGGCCTCTACAGTACCAGCAGTGGCCACTACTCCCAGCGGCACTGTTGATACTGCTGAGCTGCCAGCCCTCTGATTGGCTGGCAGCTCTTTGAGGCAAGATCCCTGCCTTTAAAGGGACGGGGATCCTGGCACTGGGCACTTAAGTGCTGGAACAACACAAGATGGGAAAGGCCGAGGCAGGGTTTCCCCTGCCTTCTCACCCCAGTGCCAGGAGTCTCACCAGCGCCACAAAATCCAGCCCAAGTGGTGGTAAAAGTTTAAACAATTAGCAATTGTTGCTAGATCAATTAGATTAGAGATACAGCACTGAAACAGGCCCTTCGGCCCACCGAGTCTGTGCCGAACATCAACCACCCAGTTTATACTAATCCTACACTAATCCCATATTCCTACCAAACATCCCCACCTGTCCCTATATTTCCCTACCACCTACCTATACTAGTGGCAATTTATAATGGCCAATTTACCTATCAACCTGCAAGTCTTTTGGCTTGTGGGAGGAAACCGGAGCACCTGGAGAAAACCCACGCAGACACAGGGAGAACTTGCAAACTCCACACAGGCAGTACCCGGAATCGAACCCGGGTCCCTGGAGCTGTGAGGCTGCGGTGCTAACCACTGCGCCACTGTGCCGCCCAAATTGTTACATTTAAAATCTGAGATTCAGATTTTTGTTAACCAAAGGGATTAAGTGATAAGGAGCAAAAGGTTCTTTGGTCACAGATCAGCCACAATCTGACATTTAATGAGAACAGGTTCAAGCATGTATACGTCCCACTCCTGTTCCTAAATCGGGAATTCAGGAGAAACATCTTTATTCAGAGAGTAATGAGAATGTGAAACTCACCACCACAGAGAGTAGCTGAGGTGAATCATATAGATGGATTTAAGGGGAAGCAAGATAAGCCTATGAGCATGAAGAGAATAAAGGGTTATGCTGAGAGTTAGATAAGGAAGGACAGGAAGGAGGCTCGAGTGGAGCATAAACACCAGCATGAACTGCCTGAGCTGAATGGCCAGTTTTTGTGCTGTATTTCCTAGGAATAGAAATAGCTGACAGGCACAAGGAACAACTTGCTGATCTGTGCCCATTAACAAGCTGCAGCAATGATCCTGTTTCAAACATCAAAACACTTCCATTTGCAGCATTAGGATCTGCAAGAACTTAAGAGTTCAGGTAGAGAAATCCAACCACTACAATCAATCACAATAGTTCCTTTATATGTACCAAAGACTCACAGCAACTCTGCTTTCCAGAATACCACCACATTGTATCAGTGTCAGGTGAGCTCTGCCCACAGTTCGTCACTGGCAGCCAATCTCAGCACTGCCATCATCTCCCAGCACGCAAAGAAATATAATGGTTGCAATTCATTAGTGTTACAGGATGAGTGCCCAGACATTTCTTCTCACCTGTGCCAGTCTGTTGATTATGTAGATAGATCACACTTATTCCACGTTTAATCCACAATACTACATTGAAATGCTACTTCATGACACAAAACCATTTGACCTACAGCATGCTATTTAATGCCACAGGTAATTGCCTTTAGTATCCCTTTTTCTTACATTTAAACAACAGATTATGGTTGCAGATGTGACAAAAACAAGCTGGAGACAGTGGCCATGCACAAAACCAAGAATAGCGCAAGAAAATAATAGATCAACCATTATCTGCAACTTCTGATTATATTTACTTACTCTCTAATTACAGGAATACATGAATCATAGAATCATAGAAGGGTTACAGCACAGGAGGAGACCATTCTGCCCTTGTGTCCATGCCAGCTCTCTGCAACAGCAACTCAGCTAGTTCCACTCCCCTGCCTTTTCCCCATATTGAGGCAAATCTTCTAGCTCCCTTTTAAAAACCATGACTGAATGTGCCTCCAAAACACACTCAGGCAGTGCATTCCAGATCCTAACCCCAGGCTACATAAAAAGATTTTCCTCTTGTCACCTTTGGTTCTTTTGCTATTCACCTTAAATTAGTGTCCTCTGGTTCTCGACCCTTCCGCCAATGGGAACAGTTTCTCTCGATCTACTCTGTCCAGACCCCTCATGATTTTGAACACCTCTATCAAATCTCCTCTCAACTTTCTCTTCTCAAAAGAAGAGCTCTAGCTTCTCCAATCTATCCCTCATCCCTGGAACCACTGTTGCAATCTTTTCTGCACCTTCTCATCCTTCCTAAAGTGTGATCCCAGAATTGGACACAATACTCTAGTTGAGGCTGAACTAGTAAAGGTTCACCATAACTTCCTTGCTTTTGTACTCTTATGCCTCTATTTATAAAGCCCAGGATCCTATATGCCTTATTAACCACTTTCTCAACTTGCCCCGACACCTTCAGCGATTGTGCACATATACGCCCAAGTCCCTCTGCTCCTGCACACCCTTTAGAATTGTGTTTTTATTTTATATACTCTTTCATCATTCTTCCTATCAAAACAAATCACTTCACACTTCTCTGCATTAAATTTCATCTGCCACATGTCTGCCCATTCCACTAGCCTGTCTATATCCTCTTGAAATCGATCACTATCCTCCTCACAATTCACAATACCTCCAGGTTTTGTGTCATCTGCAAAATTTGAAATTGTGCCCTGCACACCCAAGTCTGAGTCATTAATATAGATCAAGAAAAGCAGTGGTCCTAGTACCAACCCCTGAGGGAACCCCACTCTATCTTCATCCAGCTGGAAAGACGACCATTCACCAGGATTCTTTCTTGTCACTCAGTCAATTTTGTATCCATGCCTGCACTATCCCTTTTATTCCATGGGTTTTAACTTTGTTGACAAGCCCGTTATGTGGCATTTTATCAACTGTATTACCCTCATCAACCCTCTCTGTTAGCTCATCAAAAAACCCAATCAAGTTAATTAAACATGATTTGCCTTTAACAAATCCATGCCGGCTTTACTTAATTAATCCACACTTGTCCAAGTGACTGTTAATTTTATCCCAGATTATTGCTTCTAAAAGCTTTCCCACCACCAAGGTTAAACTGACTGGGCTGTAGTTGCTGGGTTTATCCTTACACACTTTTTGAACAATGGTGTGACATTTGCAATTCTCCAGTCCTCTGGCACCAACCCGGAATCGAAGGAGGATTGGAAGATTAAGGCCAGTGCCTCCACATCCTCGGGTGCATCCCATCCAGTCCTGGTGACTTCTCAACTTTGAAAAGTACAGCTAGCCTTTCTAATATTTCCTCTATAAATTTTTAGCCCATCCAGTGTCTCAACTACCTCCTCCTTCACTATGACTTTGGCAGCATCTTTTTCCTTGGTAAAAACAGATAAAAGGTACTCATTTAGTAACTCATCCATGCCCTCTACCTCTATGCATAAATCTCTTTTTTGGTCTCTAATCAGCCCCACCCCTCCTTTTTCTACCCTTTTATTGTTTATATGTCGAAAGACAACTTTTGGATTCCCTTTTATGTTTGCTGCCAGTCTCTTCTCATGCTTTCTCTTTCCTTCTCATTACATTTTTCACTTCCCCTCTGAACTTTCTATATTTAGCCTGGTTCTCACATATTATCAACCTAACGTCTGTCAGACACATCCTTTTTCTGCTTCATCTTACTCACTCTTTTTCATCATCCAGAGAAATCTGGCTTTGATTGCCCGACCTTTCCCCCTCGTGGAAATGTATCTCAACTGTACCCGAACAGCCCATTATTTTGTTACTGCTTTGCCAGACAACCTTGGATTCCAATATTTTAGCAGAAGGAATTTCTGTAGACCTGTACATTCTCATCTGTTGGTTAAAAATAAATTGAATTCAACTGTGTTGATTTTGGAGGGCTTTTAGTCAGGTTTTATTAGATAATGGGTGCTACTTTGTATAGTGCATACTAATAGATGTGGACAATTTCACTCGGGTTAGGTCAATATCTTCTGTATAAATGCAATGCAGTATTGGGCAGACAAGGGAACTTGGCCTCTCAAATTTCAGACATTATACGTGGACCCAAGTGAGTTTGACCCTAGTTCTCCAGCAAACCCATGGCTGGGAATGGAAGCCAGAACTACCTCTCCAACCCCTTTTCAGAACTAACAGTACATACATCCTTAAAAAAAAACTAATAGTGACTGCCCTTGACATCAAGGCAGCATTTGACCGAGTATGGCATCAAGGAGCCATAGCAAAACTGAGGTCAATGGGAATCAGGGGGAAACCCTCCAATGGCTGGAGTCATACCTAGCGCAAAGAAAGATGGTTGTGGTTGTTGGAGGTCAATCATCTGAGCTCCAGGACATCACTGCAGGAGTTCCTCAGGGTAGTGTCCTAGGCCCAACCATCTTCAGCTGCTTCATCAATGACCTTCTTTCAATCATAAGGTCAGAAGTGGGGATGTTCGCTGATGATTGCACAATATTCAGCACCATTCGTGACTCCTCAGATATTGAAGCAGTCCGTGCAGAAATGCAGCAAGACCTGGACAATATCCAGGCTTGGGCTGATAAGTGGCAAGTAACATTCGTGCCACACAAGTGCCAGGCAATGATCATTTCCAACAAGAGAGAATCTAGCCATCTCCCCTTGACATTCAACGGCATTACCAGTGGGGGATTCAGCAATATCAACATTCTAGGGATTACCATTGACCAGAAACTGAACTGGAGTAGCCATATAAATACCAAGGCTACAAGAGCAGGTCAGAGGCTAGGAATCCTGAGGCGAGTAACTCACCTCCTGACTCCCCAAAGCCTGTCCACCATCTTCAAGACACAAGTCAGTAGTGTGTTGGAATACTCTCCAACTGCCTGGAAAGGTGCAGTTCCAACAACACTCAAGAAGCTCAACACCATCCAGGTCAAAGCAGCCCACTTGATTGGCACCCCATCTACAAACATTCATTCCCTCCACCACCGACGCACAGTGGCAGCAGTGTGTACCATCTACAAGATGCACTGCAGCAATGCACCAAGGCTCCTGAGACAGCACCTTCCAAACCCACGACCTCTACCAAGAAGAAGGACAAGAGCAGCAAATACATGGGAACACCACCATCTGCAAGTTCCCCTCCAAGTCACACACCATCCTGACTTGGAACTATAGCGCCGTTCCTTCACTGTCGCTGGGTCAAAATCCTGGAACTCCCTTCCTAACAGCACTGTGGGTCTACCTACCCCAAATGGACTGCAGCAGTTCAAGAAGGCAGCTCACCACCACCTTCTCAAGGGCAATTAGGGATGGGCAATAAATGTTGGCTTGGCCAGCGACGTCCACATCCCATGAATGGATTAAAAAAAAGCACTCCATTGCACCCTCACAGCCTGGCACCATTACCTCCTTCAGCATCTCATAAGTTCTATCAACCCTTTTCCCAAACTGATGCAAGGGGAGTTCCCAAGAGTATTCACTTCAGGTGCATTCAAGAGCATGGCATGAAAAAAAGAATCACCACATTAGGCCAGCTTCTCCATGGAAGTCAGAATATGGCCTTCCATTAGCTAGTCAATAAAAGTCTCAATTAACACCACTACTAGAAGAAACGCTACTTCCAGAACTCGAATACTCTGCAGACCTCAGCAGGAGTCAATCCTTTCGTATCTTCTCCTCCACTTCCCAAAATTTGCAATGGCTTCATAAAATATACATCTGAATGTACACTTAACAGTACAATTACTGCATAAAATGTATGTGTGAATGCATTTTGAGTATCCAATAAAAAAAGGGAAAAAATACAATGGAGATGGGACGTAACCAACACACTACAAAAATCACCACTGGCAGTCTGCTTTTATTCCAAATTAACGTTAGGACTCCAGATTGCTCTTACAATACTTAAAGGATCATGAATGTTCCATTAATAAAATAGCCATCATTTCATAGCTGTTCTATATCAAAGTATTAGGCACCACAAAGACTGGTGGAGGTTCTCAGGTCACAAGCAAGACATGTGGTCATTCTTCCATGCCAAACAACCATTGCTGACTATTAGGCCTGTATGTTCATCCCAGAGGGTAAACGTGGATGCAGACTGGTTGGGCTAAGTAGCACGTTTTCCTGTTATATTTTTATATACAAGGCCCTGAATGAAACACATGGGAAAACTAAAGGCACTGTCCCACGGCTAAAAATAGCATTCTATGGTTAAGACTATTTTCCTGCACTAAGTAGGAATTTCAAATTAGTGCTTTGAGTGAAATGTGGAACATTTTGGTTGCTGCTTCAGACCCAAGCCCATTATTTCTACCTCCCATTTTCTTGCTCATCTCTTCTATCTCCTCCCAGTCTTGTTACCCAGTCATGCCTCCAATCATTTCATCTGTTAGGTACTTTGCCCCCGCTCCCCCGGCACCAAATCCCTAACTCAGCCCTTCCTGTCATGGTCCCAGGCTTTACTCCCTTTATGATGAGTCCACTCCCTCTTGGTTGAGTCCACAGCTCCGTCTGTGCCTCTCTTGGCATTCCCTGAATGCCTCATCAGGCAATTGTCACCTCTTTAGGAGGAGAAACCCCAACTAACACATTCTTTGCTCTTGCTGACATTCCCCCCTGCCCCGTCCAGTGCACCCAATGAGGGCTAATTTTGTCAACCTCCTTTATGTCCCACATACCCCCTCCCACTACTGACTCCATGGACTCTGCCTACATATCAACGATCGCTGCTCCTCTTTGCATATCCCTCCAGAATGCTCGTTACCTTGCAAATAAAGCCCTTGCCATCCAGGACCTCATTGTGGATGACTGCATTGTTATGGTCTTGATAGAATCTTGACTTACAGGTAATAACACCTTTCCCTTTACGAAGCCTGCCACCACGCTATACCTCACATTACCTGCCACGTCAAACCACTGTGTTGACACTCATTACCGAATCTCACCTTGGTCTGTCCTTCTACTCCTTTGAGCATCTCTCCTTGCTCCACTTTTACCACCTCTCTTAAAATCCTTATTCTCTACTGTTCACCCAAGGCACACCCCAAGTTATTCATAGAGATATCCTGACTTCTTTCCTCTTTCCACTTCTGCAGAACGATCTCGCACCATTGGTGATTCCAAACGCCATCTCAACCCTCTCCTGATTTCACTGCCCTCTTGTCTCCTCTTAACTTCTCCCTGCGTATAAACTCACCCAACCACATTAACAGCCTCACTAGCATCTCATGATGTTTCTCTATTCTCATTGTCTCAATCACTGACAAGGCCATCACTTTCTTGCTTCTCTCACCACTCAATCCTCATCCCCCTTCCAACTCCACTTACTTCTGCCTCTATTCTTGGGGGGAAAGAAACTCTCATCACTAGCTCTGGCTAGATGACATCGAGCACCATCAGGCCATGCTCATTACTCCAGAATCTTCCTGAATTACTGATAACCTCAGGGTCCTTTCTCCACTACTAAACATCTCTTTAGACCCTCTCTCCCTGCTCCCTCCACCCTCAATCCCAACAAGTGCAAGTAGTTCATGGACCTTTAGAGCTGTTCAGCCATCCCTGCCACATCTCTAGCTTCTCCTTCCCCACCCAGCCAAGTTTCCCCCAGGTTAACCCTGCTCTAGCCCTAAAGTGTATTTTTCTGTAGTTTCTGTCCCATCTCCCCTCATGCTCTCTGAGCCTAACTTGTTACAGAGGTCCACCTCAGGTTCACTTGATCGTATTCCCACTAAATTGAACACAATGTTCCTTCCTACCCCTATACTAGCTGATATTGTAAACAGTCCCCTCTCCTCAGGTACCGACCCCACCCTTTCAAATCAACCATCACTCCCTCCTCAAAAAACTCACCATTGACTCCTCTGTCCTAGCAAACAATCACACCATCCCCAATTTCCCTTTCCTCACCAAAATCTTTGAATGTGCCGTGACCTCCCAAATCCACACTCATCTTTCCTCCAACTCTATGTTTCAACCTTTCCAACTAGGTTTACGCCATTACCACAGCACCAAAACTGCCCACATCAAAACCACAAATGACATCCTCTATGTCTGCTACACTATCGTTCCTAAACCTCTCAACCTCTATGGAACCTTTGGCATGGTTCACCACACCATAGACTCCAACGCTTCACCTCCATTGTCTGGCTGAATGGAACTGCCATACCTAGTGCCACATTTACCTATCCAGTCATAGCCAAAGAATCCCCTACAATAGTTTCTCTTCCCAGACCTGCACCGTTAACTCTGGAGTACACCCCACCCCACCACAAGGATCTATCCTTGGCCCCCTTCTATTTTTTTTTTAAATCTATATGCTGCCCATCATCCAAAGCCATCCAGCGCTGCCTACCAGCTCTCTCCACCCCCCACTGCCTGTGGTGTCAGACTGCTCGTCTTATTATCTGTTCATTTTTGAACCTAGAGGATGTAGGGGAGACTGGCGTAGGGAACCATGGGATACTTGGTGTAACTTAGGTCCCTGTAACTTGACACATGAATTATATGAAGGAAGGAAAGAATCGGAAGGAAACGAGCTCAGGAGGAAGACACCCGAATCCTATGAATAGGGTAATCAGGAGGTTAATGAGATGAATAATATAACCAAGGAAGGATGAGGATCAGGGAAGGCAACAGATGGGAGATGATGTAATTAAGAAACAGTTTATCAAGTAAAGCTCCTGTAAAACTGTATAAAATGACGACTGGAATAACACACTAGCAGAATGCCTACAATCATTTGAGAGTGTAGGACTTCTCCCTGCATGCTTGTAATAAACGATCACTCATTTGTACAAGACATCTGACTCTCGAGGCATTTTTGGGTATCAGGGCGAGCCCTGACCCCTTACATTTGGTGTAGTTGGCAGAATACACCACATCAGGACTGCGACAGTGAGGAGACCAATCAAGGGGTGAGTACCTTTTACTTTACCACCCGTAGTTAGGAAAGGTCTACCTCACAGTCATGGGTTTAGTACTTTAAGTGGGTATCAAAAGAACCAACGCCTGGAGACTCGCGTGCCGAGCGATCAAAGCGCGCGCCAGGGTAGTAGGTCACGAGTTGAGAGAACCAGGCAGAGCCGCACTGAGAAAGCCGCAACGCAGAGTCACATAGTAGGTGAAGCCACGCAGGGGATTTTAAGGGAATCCCACAGGTCAATACAGCTCGGGCAGACCACACCCTAACAGAATGACCAATAGCACAGAAGGTCTAGATTGGGGACCGGAGGGGTCCCTTATCAGGTTTGTAACAGACGAGAACTTGACAAGTAAAATGAAGAAAAAGATAAGTGGAAATCTAATGCCCCACCCCCCCCCAGAAGTACAAAGCGCATGGTGGAAGGGCCAAAAGAAAGGTCTGAAGCATAATGCAATTAGGATCAGAATCAATTTTCATATGGGACTCTGCCGGCGAGTCCACAAACATTTCCAAAAGCAGAAACAAATTAACAGCCAGTCCAGAACCAAGTCCAGAGATAGAAATAAGTTTCAGGAAATGACAGGTAGAAATTACTGTGGTACTTCCAATGTCATCTAGAATACTGCTGAAACGACAAAAGAAGGACGACGTGTGTGTGTGGGTCTATGTTGGTGTTTGGTCTGTGTGTTCAGAAGTGGTTGAAAGGTAAATGTGAATGTGTGTGAAGCATCTGAGTGATACTGTATTAAACTGGTGTAAGTTAAAAGAAGCTAGAAGAAGCTACGATAAAGAGGAGTGTTTAAGTTATTAGGAAGCATTGCTTTCTAACTTGCTTTGTTTGGTGGTGGTGAAATTTATAGGGTGGGTCCAGGTTGTACAGATTTTGGATGACCCTGTCGGTGAACAGTAGATGCAGGGGTCAACATGCAAAGACAGAAATTAAAGCCCAAACAGCAGGAGGAAAAGCGTAGACAGTCGGAGTTAGAATTGAGTAAATGAAGGAAAGAGAAGATAGGTGTGTCATAGCTGACAGGACAAAAAGTCAATTACAGAAAGAAAGGGATAAATGAGAGGAGGAACAACCAAGACATATAGAGGAGACATTTCTTAATGCCAAAGGAACCAAGGGATATGGGGAGAAAGCGGGAACAGGGTACTGAATTAGACAATCAGCCATGATCTTTTTTGAATGGTGAAGCAGGCCGAAGGGCCAAATGGCCTACTCCTGCTCCTATTTTCTATGTTTCTAACTTAGTGGGCCAGGAAAGTGGAATTCCCGAAGGTATATTGTGCAGATATATCAAGGGAAAGGGAAAAGAGGGGGGCAGCCAAGATATTGTTGAAGCAGAGGTGTCGTGAAGCTGAGCAGGAGCTAGATTTACTCAGCCCTACCAGAGGAAGGGAGAATGGCTCGAGGCACCTGGGACGAAATGAAGACTTGTGTAGCTAGGGCTATGGGCCTCAGAAATGGGGACGCATATCAGCTAGTTCAGAATACTCACCAAAGAATGACTGTGAAAGACTGCTGCATAAATCTCTTGGCGTTTGTCTGCTTATGAGAGTTTATCTTTTTCCTTTAGTTTCTAATTATAGTTGTTGCAAGACATTTGAAGAAAGGAGGATTGGGATTGTTGACGTAATTGATTTATTTCTGTTTCCCTTCCTTTAAACGCACACGCTACCCTTTTCTGTCTGTGGGTGTATGTGGATTTATTTATATTATTTGGGCGCATGATGTTTGTGTGCTTGAATTTGTGATTTTCAGTGCAATTTTAAAACTGGCACAAACTATCGGCAACTGGGGATGAAGCTCCAGTTTGTTTTCCAAATATAAAGATAAGTCTGGAGCCTTTTAAAAGTCCAGCAAAAAACCCAGTTTTAGCCTTTCAAACTTTTGCAGCAAGTTAAAGAAGACACAATTCAAATGTGGTTAAGTCGGGAACATCAGAACTTGGAAGTTATCCTAAAGGACAGGGAAGAGTTGCCAGGAGTGGGGGATCAAGTGATTGTTGGGGTCCTACTTGCAAAACCAGGCTTAGCATCTTGCTGGCAAGGACCTTACCACGTCCCGATGACCAGCAACACTTGTACGTGTGGATGTGGAAGGGAAAGGCTGGTGGAAACACTGAACATAGATCAAGGAGTATGGAAACGCAAAGAATGATAAGGACTAACTGGCAACGACCAGCGTCCGCTATGTTCTCTCTTTACAGGACCATGAAAACTGCAGTACTGTTGATATGTCTGGCAACCACGAGCACGGAAGGAACCAAGTCGGTTGACTGGGGGACCCAACAAGGCCTATTCTATAAGAAATTGGGATCAGGCACGTGGAACGTTAAATATCACGGTTAACAAACAAGCATGCCTAAGAAGTAGCTCAGGCAGCTGGGAATGAGGAACAGCAGTGCCTGAAGTTGTAAAGTGCGGCAATGAAGGTTCCCTTTCTACTTAAAGCAGTAATGCATAAATCTAGCGTCAGTATCATCCACTGTAGTTCTAACTTTATAACCCCTATTCTATCTGTATGCAGTTACTTGTTGGATTAAGTTCTATTCAAGTAATTTGTTATTAAATTGCCTAACCAACATGAATGTTGACTGCAGGGTCCTATTTTGGGTAATCTGTTCATTATTTGTATCCTGAACGAGAGAGGCTGTTAGACTCTATTCAATGTACATGAGCACATTGGCTAGCTTCGTGGATGAACTGCATAGCCAGATTCACTGATTCAACTGTAACTCAATTTTAAAAAATTGAATTGCTAGAATAATTGTGTAGAGTCAGTCGGTATTTTTTAATGAATTATGGCTGTTAGCTATGATGAGCTGGCTAACATCTTAATCATATTGAGCAAAGCAATGTTTAAATGGAATTTTAAGTTAGATTTTAAATTTAACCAACATACTAGCAACATACTAATGAACCAGGGGCATCCAAACCCTTCTCGGGGTAGAGAAAACAGGGATCATGGGAGATAGCAATTGGCCAAAGTACTACCTCATACCCAAATACATAACCCAGAGAGATTCCCTCCTTACAGGATCTCACTGGCTGGGTGTAGGGAATAATGTTGTCAGTATCCATCCCATAGGGATAGGGATGAGAGCCGCACATTGTTTTAATAGCACCCTAAACTGTACCCTTGAAATTTCCAGCATCCGCCATGAACCAACACAGGTGGCACATTGTGGAGAAGGGGAATACTGTGTGACCACCAGCGAACCTTAATACCAGTACGGGAGCATCCACTGCCCAGTGATCAACTCGAGTTTCTGCTTCCACCCACAGGCCCCAACGACAACCGGACATTCAGCGATAACTCACATCTGGCCTCCCAGTAGGGAGTGGATGAGCATAACCTATGTTCTAACGGAGGACTTGTTGAGATACCTGCCTCCCGAGGGGAAGTGAATCCCTAAACTGCTGGAACATCTACTGAAGGGGAGGGAAGTGGCCCGGACAGCAATGAAGCAGTATTGCCGAATCCAACAGCAGGTCAAGCAACTGGGAGAGGATGTGGTAGCTGAACTGGAGGACGCATCGTGGTGGGAGGAGGTTTGGGACTGGGGTATTAGGGTGGGCATTCCCTGGAAGAGAATTGATTCCCATGTACTGGTAGCAGTGCAATTGCTAATTGCTATTGGACTTATGGTTGAATGTTGTACCCTGGCACCTAAATTGAGATGTTAGACATAATTTAGAAAATGAAACTGTGTGAACCACCATTCTGGCCAACAGTGATGGAACAAGGAGCACTTAGCATTAGTTGCCCATCTTGTGAGTAGCCTAGGGCCAAAAGGGGGGACTGAAGTGGTGTACTCCGGGAATGCTGCAGGCTTGACTAAACTTGCTGTAATTTATGCAGAATAATACAAAGTATCAATCCCAGACTAAGCCTGGTCACTAGGACACCGGCGAGGTCGTGAGAGAATGCAAGAGAAGGATCCGAAGCTCATCAAAACAAGTAGGATCCCTGAATTATTCGACGGGCAGAGGATCACAGGGTAATGGCTACCTTGGGCCAAGTGCTGGCCAAGGGCCAAAGCGGGGTCTGTAGGGGTGACTGGCGTAGGGAACCATGGGATATTTGGCGTAACTTTGGTTCCTGTAACTTGAGAAAGCTTACCTGCTAGACACATGAATTATATGAATACCTAATCAGAAGGAAACGAGCTCACAAGGAAGACACCCGAATCCTATGAATAGCCTAAGAATCCTATGAATAGGGTAATCAAGGGGTTGATGAGGTGAATAATATAACCAAGGCAGGACTAAATCAGGGAAGGCAATAGATGGGAAATAATGTAATTAAGAAACAGCTTACCAAGTAAACCTCCTGTAAAACTGTATAAAATGACCACTGCAACAACGTACTAGCAGAACCCCTACAATCACTCGTGAGAGTAGGACGACTTCTTGCATGCTTGTAATAAAAGATCTCTCGTTTGTACAAGACATTCAACACTTGAGGTGTTTGAGTATTGGGGCAATCCCCCACCCTTACAAGGAGTTCACCCCAAATTTACTCTATGAAATGGAATTACTTTGAATTGTTCTAAAGCAGTGACATAGTGTCATGGTCATGTCAATTTTAGTTAAGACAGCAATGCATGTAATACAAAGATGTACATGAATTTTGCAAAACTCCAAGTAAATACAGATTGAGAGCAAACTTCATCTGTAACACATCAAACCGCTGTACGTGTTGCAAATTGTGGTAGATTGATGCACTAATGATATACTGGAGGAGTAGAAAGGAACAGAATAGACACAGACTAGTCATCTTAGCATTTAGGTATAGCAAGGGTTAGGATAGTAAATCTGAACCTGGTAGCAAGTCAACCAATTGAGACATGGAAAATAAATGATACATGAGCAAGCTATCCATATCAAACATGCCACAGATTGATCCAAGTTGCAATATGGTTCCATAGGTTTAGGCATTCCTTTGATGCCTCACCCAAGTAGCCTTTCTTTAGGTGCAAGCCTAGGCACAGAATGTTGGCAGGTTATTCAACCATAGGAACAGTTTGCTCTGTGCTAGCCCAACTTACATACACCCATACTTTCCAACAGAGATCTGTGGATAGAACTCCAAGACTGGGAATTCCAATTAATTCTCCTACCCCCAGCAAAAGGCACCAACACCAAATGTAGCAACTCCATTGCTACACTAAATGAAATCAGCCAAGAATTCTCCTGCTTTTTCCAAGTTCTTTGACCAAGCTTTTGGTCATCTGACCTAATACCTCCTTATGTGGCTCGGTGTCATATTTTGATTTAAGATGCTCCTGTGAAGTGCCTCAAGACTTTTTACTACGTAAAAGTGCTATATAAATAGAAGTTGTTCAGATTTTTAGTAAAAAGGAAACAATAGTTTGACAAGAAAGTGAATAGTTGTTCAGTACTTGAATATTTTCATTTTAAAAACCCAGACAAAAACAATCATAGCTGGAACACCAGAGATAAAACAAGAAAGGTTCTATCCTGAAAATAAATTTTCATGGCTACGAGGAAGGTCTAGAGAGCAGCACTAGCTGAGTTGCTCATGCAGAGAACCAGCATGGACACAATGGGCCAAATGGTCTCCTTCAGTGCTGTAACCATTGTATGATTCTAACCTGAACGTTTGAATATTAGGAGAATCCAAATTGCATTTCACTTTTAAAAAATCATAAGTCTGCTATGGTTCTTTTCTGTACCATTTACGTTACTGGTGACATGGAAACTACCCAAAAAAAAGAGGTTCAGGGCTGTGGCTGGTATCTTCAGGGAAAGCACAGGGTTTATAAACATATCTGCTTTTGTTCATTTAAAATGCATTAAGAAATAATTCTTCTTTTATAACTAATCTGTATTTTTTTAAAAATGTTTACTTAAAAAAAAACTGGAAGAGATTCTGATCCCACAAAACTAAAAACCAGTAAACCTATCTATTAGTTAATGCAGATCTGAAGGCATGTCAATGGAACCAATGAAAGGGTTAAATCTTTCAACTTCCTAAATACTGAAGGTTGGCCTTATGGTCTATTTCCTCTCTCCCCAACCCCACCCCACACCCTTGTCACATTTGTAAGTGAGGAAAAGGATTACTAAAAACCAGGAAAAATAATATTTCAGGCAATATGTAAACAGGAGAAAATCAGAGACACAAAAGCTTAATAATGATTTACTTCAAAAATATACTGTTGGCCCTGTCAAAAAGTGGAAGTAAATGAAAATTAATTTTTTTTTAAAAAGAGAAAAACAGACCAAAAGGTCCATGAAACAAAAGATCACATTAGACATTGCCTTTTAAAACTAAGAGAAATGAGACTTAAACCCCGACACAGGAATATTTTCCTTCCTTCTTCAGACTATGGTACTTTGTTCCTGACATTCCTGAGGTCTGGAAGTAATTAGTGAAGTGTCTGGAGAGTTGGACTTACCCCTTGCCTAGGTTCCGGCGGCTCCGTTTTGATTCTTATAGCTGGCATTCCTTCAAGCATTAGCATACTGCTGTACTCCACATCCCCAGTACCTACAGAGCTCTGCAGAGAGGGAAAGTGTGGGGGAGGGGTGGGAAGAAAAGCAGGCCATCAGAACAGTTTTATTCCCTGAACTCTCAACCACAAACAGCTTCTTCCACCCAAGCAGAAGATGAAGCTATTAAGTTAAAAAGGATTTTAAAAAAACACAATACCTTTTCCTGTTAAGAACACAGCACACAGACTGACACACACCCCATTTTGATTTTTTTTTAAAAAACAGCTTCTAATCTCAAGGTGTCGACTGCTGGAGGTTTGCTGGCTCCACCCTCTTCTAGGGTGGAGTATAGGCTGCTAATTTACTACTCTAGGGCAGAAGAGGTCCAGCTGTTACGCAGATTGCTGGGAAGAGCTGCCTCCCTGCCCTGTGCAAACAGAACACTGGTGCTCCAACAGAGCGGAAATAAAGAGAGGCCTCATTCCCTCAAGCAGTGTTATTCACAGACAATGAGGGATGAATAGATGGCATGACCCCCACGCCACCCTCGCTCACTACCTCACCCCAACTATTTTCCAAAAAAGAAACACAGTCCCCAATTTAAAAAAATTAACAGGATGTTTGGAAAACTGATATGATTATTTTAACACCCATTTCTTAGGACATTTACTGCCCCCAGAATAAATCAGGTCGAACTCACCTGACTTAGCATTTATGTACTGTCCATTTAGCAGTACAAATGTAGCTGCATCATTAGCAGTACAAATGGCTGCACTGATACGGTTTATGTACAACACACCAAAACATTTGGCAAATTTAAAATACATATATCCTTCCCTTTTCAACATATGTTGTATGTGTATACGTGAGTATATACATAGTAAGAAGGCCGAAGAACATTGTTCTGGTAATATACACAGTCTAATCCATTATCCAATAATGATGACACTGGAAGATAAAGATGAGGGCATTTTGAAGCACAATTTCTGAAATTTAACTCTTGCTATGCTGCTACAGATTTATTCTCCCCACAGTGCAATGTCATAGCCCAGGCTGCCAGCAGAATAACTCATTAAGCAGTGGCAAGTCTCGATTTGATTCCTGAAGGCCACATCAAATATTGACCTGGTGACCTAACCATGAAAGGCTGATCCTAAAAGTAATTTCTCATCAGTTTGTCCTAGCCTGGAAAAAAAAACACACTGCAAGAAGCAACTCAAAACAATCTTTACGCAGGCAGACAAGAACAAAAATTAAATTGGATCCAATAACCCAGATCTAGATAGTCTCAGTTTCTTTATTGTGTAGGTCACTCCATGTGTTTAGTGAAGACTTCATGGCACAACAGCATCTTTTCTCATCCCAGATCAGACTGCATGTTCTAATCACATTATTGTCCAAGTATTTGGTTCCAGCCAGATACACAAGCACAACATGGACTGAATGGTCTCCTGTACTGAAGTTTGTTTGCAGTACACTATAAAGATTAAAATATAAGCACTGAACCAATTCAGAAGCTGAACACTCCTATTCCAGCCTACAATTAGTGTTGCTATAGCAAGCGTACAACTCACTTGTTCACTGCACATAATCAGAGCACAAATCTGGCAATTTTTCCTGCAATTTCTCCCCTCTTGGTTGATTTGCTCTCCCTCCTTATCAAGTCAACTGTAAACATTATTTTCTGGAATTCATTCCAACATCAGCTAAACAGGCACAAAATGGGGAACTTCATGCATGGTTGAATATTCAAATGCTTCACCTCCTAAGGTCACTACAGAGTTACTTCTCAAATGCCAAATTACAGGCCTGAATTACTTAAATCTTGCTGCTCTGGACCATAAACTAGTTATCTGAAGATAACTATAGATTAATGTAGTAATTATAACTGATCCCTCTTCCTCCACCTAAGCCCAAAGACATCAGTAAATAGTCACATTTGAGTGTGATGCAATCATTTCCTCTCAAACCCTCTTTCTGCCATTTCATATACAGTTGAAATTCTGTACACCAGTATCGGAGGCTAAATAGAAGATATCCATGCTTCATAATAAATTACACAAATTTCCTTGCCTACAAATTAAAGGGCCCTGACCTTCAATGATGCCACTATTGTTGAATACCCCACCATCACCACCCTGCTGGTCATTAGCCAGAATTTTAACTGGACCAGCCACATCAACAGCATGACTACAAAGGCAGAGCAGAGACTGGGCACTCTACAACGAATAGCTCAACCTCCCGTTCCCTCAAAGCCTCTCCACTATACAAGGTTCAAGACAGGAGCGTGATGGATTCCTGACCGCTCACCTTGAAGAGTGCAGACCACAATAACTCTCAAGCAGCTTAACACCATCCAGGCAGAGGAGCCAGCATGATTAGTCCTCTTGCCACTTGGGGAATTTCAGTGGTCTCAACACATCTGGGTTTGAGGGAGGAGGGGAAAAAAAATTATATAAATTTCAGATTGAGCACGTTCTTCTGACCATTATTTAATGACTCCTGATAGAAAGTACATGTGCAGATGTCAAAAGATGAAAGGATCCCTCCTGGGCACAATGCCCTCTGCTGCTGAATCACTTGCCAACACTCACCATCTAAACTGGCATGAAAAATGACCACTTGGTACCAGAGGACAGCTCATGTCTGTGGAATCATACTCTAGCAAAATTCAGCACCTTTCGAAAAGCAGGAGAAAACTAGGAAAAAAAAGCACAGTTGTGAACTGGCAGCTGAAGTGACTCCATTATCGTTTACACTAGGCACACTGTGCCCAAGGGACATTGATCTCAGCTGCTCTGTATGCATCAGCCGCATTGGCCTTGCACAGATAAGAACACAGAGCTGCCAATGGGTTGTCAACAAATGTTGCAGAGGTCACTACTTTGGCAAGGCTGTTGCCTGGAAACCAGGAGGCGTACTCAGAGTAGAGCTTTGTCAGTACTCAATTCAGAGTGCCTGCAGAGTGAAACCTATGCAGTATCTAGGAAGCATTACAGCAGATTTATATTTGCAGTAGAATTTGGGGCTTACTACAGACTGATATCTTTCAAATCGATGTCAGATTTACCACCGAATACAGTACCCACTCCTTAAAGAGTCGCAATGATTTTTAAAAACATATTCAACTTCAGCCAGAGATTTACACAAAAACTCTGCATCAGTCCAATATTGTCATCAGCAGTTTCTTTTCCAATAAAGTGGGTGCGTGAAACTTTCATACTATGGTCACCTGGGCTGTGAAAAACAAACTTTCAACTGTACGGTTATAGATATTGTGGCCAGAATTTAACATTGGGTTGAAGGTCCTGCCCGCCGGCCGAAAAGTCAGGGGCGGGCCTGCCTCTGCTGGGCCTGGGGAGCCACGCCAGGATTTTTCGCTCCACAAGCCCTTAATTGGACTTGGACGGGACTTCCACCTCCTTGAGGCAGGAAGTCCCACCTAATGGAGCTGCTGGCCAATCAGCGGGCTGGCAGCACTTAGTCCCAGCAGCGCCACCAGGAGCAGTGGCCACTGTTGGGATTACACCCAGCTTTAGGAGGAAGAGGAAGGATGGCCCGGGAAAGGAGTTAACTTTTTAGCGCCTCACCGGAAACAATTAGCCAGGCCCAGCAAGGCTGGGGGGGGGTGGGGGGGGCGGCACCCTCTGTGAGGCGGCCCTGAGGCACAGGGTGGCCGATCAGGAGGCCCCTCCCCAAACCCATATGCCTGGCTGCGTTCTTGGGGGCATTAGCCATCCGGCCACCACGGGTAAAATACCCGTTGAGATGGGGGTGGCCCTTAATTGGCAGTTAATTGGCCACTTAAGGGCCCTAATTGGCCTGGGGTGGGTGAGTGGTTTCTTGCCACCACCCCACATTAAACTGCAGCAGAGGTGGAAAGGCATCGGGAATGGCCCCGCCCCCCCCCCCATCCCGCTCATTGCGGGCCCATAGAAATTCAGGCCATTGTGACTTTCCACAGGTGAGCTTGTGCTTGTTCATCATAATTGCAGCCGAAAAGCTGTAAAAGCCTTGGAGAGGCTAACCATTTATATTTACCTGGGGTTTCTGTGGCCCTTTGTCAAAGTTACAGTAGATGAGTGAGAGAACCCCAGTGGAAATTCCCCCTACTGCCCTTTCAACCCTCATTGAGCCTTGGGATGTTTTACTATGGTATCGGCGCTAAATAAATGCAAGTAGTCATTGTTGTGGAGAGAGCTTTGACTAAATCGAGGTGAATGACAAACAAAAGTAGAAAACCCTAAAGCATCTATGGAGGGAACTAAAGGAGTTAACATTTTGGGTGCGGCCCCTTCATCAAAAGGTTTTGACAAAAGGTTCACACCTGAAACCTTCACCCTTCAGCTTTCCACCATTTGCAGTTTTTTGTTTTTTTATTTATAATGGTTGGTTACAGGTAGGGGCAGCATTCTGAATTTTGAATATCACAAAAGAATTGTGTTACACAATACAGCATATGGGCTTGAGTGCAATTTTTCCCATAGTGTGTTAGAATGCACTAATTCAGCCTAATGACAACACTGAAGTCATATCTTCACAACTGCTTTTATTTTTGCTAAACATGCAGTAGCACCATTTAGCTTGATCAAAACAGCAACTATAATACATGAGAATAGCATATCTTGAATTTGGTTTCAGGTTGTCTTAAGGAATGACTTAAAAGACTCGCCTTTCATGAGATCAGGATTCCCCAAAGCACAGAAGAACTTTTTGTAGGGTAGTCACTGTTTTAAAGTAGAAATTGCTGCAGCCAATTTGCACACTGCAAGGTCCCATAAATAGCAATGTGATAACAGCTAGATATTATGTTTTAGAGATGTTGCTTGAGGGATAAATGTTGGTCAGGAGACCTGCTGTTCTTTGAAATAGTGCCATGGAAATTTTATGTCCACCTGAGGAGGCAGATGGGGCCTTGGTTTAACATCTTTTCTAAAAGTTTCTTTAAAAGGCAGCGCTTCCAGCAGTGCAGGACTCCCTCAGTACTGTAATGAGGTCTCAGCCTAAATTATTTGCCTAGGTCTCTGGAGTGGGACTGAAACCCGCAACCTTCTGACTCAACGGCAAGAGTGCTATCACTGAGCCAAACTGATACAGTATGATGCAATAAAAAGCAAAGTACTGCAGATGCTGGAAATCTGAAATAAAAACAGAAAGTGCTGGAAATACACAGCAGAATTGGCAGCATCTATGGAGAGAGAAACAGAGTTGACGTTTCAAGTCAGATATGACATCTTCTTCTTAAGAGTCATACCTGACTCAAAACATCAACTCTGTTCCCTTTCCACAGTATGATGCAAATGTATCCACAGAGTAAGCATTATTCAAGTATTTTCTGACCTAGAGTAAAGCTTTCAAGCACCAGGGAACACTGGTAGGGTAACAATGCCTGAATACTGTAAGAACGTGAAGGCTGCCTTAATACGTTACCACACAGCATTCAGATCTCGGGAGGGAGCAGGTGATCAGTGATATCGCACAATGTATAGTATTGATTCAGCTGGTTAAAGTTCCACCTAGTTCAGATATAAACTGTAAACGCTGTCCAGAGTTTTAACAGCATACAAAAATGAAAAAGTGGTTAAGATTTCAGGTGTGACTCCTTCGCAAAATGGACCTGCTATGGTTCCAGCTTTTATTTCATTCTGGAACGAGCTCGTCACCCAAGACCAACCAAACCCGTCTTATAAATTTTACCAAATATCACCAAAGATCTCACCTTTCACCCAGTCAAATCTACATTCCTTCTGAATGTTAAAATTAGCCTGAAAAATTGAATGCCACTTAAAGAATAACAGTTTGCCCAACCCATATTATCTATTAAATAGTTTGGACAAAAGAAAGCCCACTATACGCCAAGAGACTTTGCACCAGTATAAATGTTTCAAGTCAGCTGCAATCAGCATTAAAGTTCATGTAAAAACCTGTTCAGAAAATTCCCAAAGGCCTTGTGAAGCAAAAGCAGTGGCTGACATGGCACTACACCATAACAAGGAGGCCCTAGATTCAATCCCTACTCTGTGCGGAGTTAGTGATCTCAACTGTTGAGGTCCTACAATTGACTTCAGTGCCAGTGGACAAGGGAAAGGTGAAATCAGTCAGGATCCTGATTGGTATTTGCTGGAAAAATTGAGCGAGAGTGAGAGAAACAGTGTGACAGAGTGTGAGAGAGAGATTCAGGTGTTCTGCACCCACTACTGACAGATACCATCTAGCTTCACACATGAAGAATTAACACTTAAGTAATCTAGCAAAGGGAAACCAGCAAGATGTATTATCTTCCGAAATTGGAGCAGGGCAATCTATGAAATTCACTGCATACATTTGCTTAGGGAGTCTGAATTGTACTTTTACTACAATGACTATTTCAAATAGTCATTTGGTAGTATAGAACTTGAATATTGCTGAAAACAGAGACATTTTGTCGAAGTTTTTCCTCTTTCACTCATCAGGACAATTAGCAAGAGTGACCAATGTAAGGGAAAGCAACAAATTTATACGATATGAGAAGAGAGTGCTGAGTGATTGGCAAATGGACTCTGACTGGTAGAGGCGTTGCCATGGAGAATGCACCAGTTAATGGCGACTGACAGTTAACTGCCAAGCTTTGTTTAAAATTTAAACCAGGCAGCTTGACTCTAATTGGTCAAGGCATTGCCTGGAAGAGTGAACCAGCAAATGGTTGTCACTTATTTTGTTTAGCTGAAACAGGCGCAATGGGTGTACAAGTTCTTTCTGTCTGCAAAGAAGAGGGCCCTGTGTATTAATATATATAGCTTCCAGTATGCGCAAATGCGCCACACTGCCAGCCCGACTGACGACCTTTATTGGTTGTCAGCATAATTCTTAGCACATTGAGGATGATTTAGCTTCTCTCTCCACAGATGCTGCCAGACCTGCTGACCTTAAAAGGAGTTATATGCCATATGGACGACCTCTTAGGCCACAGTGAATCCATTGAAGAACATGACCGGAGGGTTAGTGCGGTTTTGAATCGTCTACAAGACGAAGGCCTAACACTTCTTGGTTTTATTTCAGATTTCCAGCATTTGCAGTATTTTGCTTTTATTATTTAGCACATGTTGTCCAATCGCGGAATTATTGTTGGACACTGTTTTGAGTTTTGCAAGCATGGGCTGGTTCGGTACGGCCTGCATCTTGCCTGTTGCAAGCATCGGAAGGGACATGCTGTTTGATACAATCCACCAGTCACTGGGACGTACGGCCTATATATCTAGCATCACACTGGCATTGTAATTCATTTATCACATTACTCATTCTGCCTTACTCATTTGTGTGATAGGCAGAATGTCTTTTTGGCTTGACGGCAACTAGCATTTTGCATTGAGCTCAAGGATCAGCACCTCATTTTTCCATTAGGCACTCTACAGCCTTCCGGACTGAACATAGAGTTCAATAATTTCAGAGCATGATTGGCCCTTTTTTTTATTATTTTATGTTTTGTTTTTATCATTTTTTTACTACGTGCCTACCTTAAACGGCGTTTTTCATGTTTGTGCTTTTGGTTAGGGCTGTTCATTATTCTGTCATCGACACTTTCTCTGCACTAACGCTTTGTCTTTCACCACACCACTAGCACACTCTCTTTGCCTTTGCCCCATGACCTCCTTGTCAGTTAATCTCTCCGGCCCTCTGTCCTATTACATACCTTCCCTTTTGTTCTCTTTCCCCCAGCTTAAAACCCATTACATTTCTAACTTTTGCCAGTTCTGATAAAAGATCACTAACCTGAAACGTTAACTCTGTTTCTCTCGCCACAGATGCTGCCAGACCTGCTGACTATTTCCAGCACACACATTTTAATTTAGATAGGTTCTTGGTACCATACTTCCTATTATAGTTAAAAAATTGTTGCTTTCGTTAAGTCTTTTCTCGGTCATGAACGCTCTAATAATCCTGCACTTGTTGCCCTGGAAGTAACGTTGAAGGTCTTGAACAGAAGTAGGAAGTGAGAATTCACTAATGGCTCTTGTCTTTTGTGGGTCTGCCATTAGGCCGTTGCTACTAGCAATGTGTCCTAAAAAACGAATAGATGTTTTTGAAAACTCACTTTCCATTAGGTGTTCGGCCTTCGTCTTGTAGACGATTCAAAACCGCACTAATGCTCCGGTCATGTTCTTCAATGGATTCACTGTGGCCTAAGAGGTCGTCCATATGGCATATAACTCCTTTAAGGCCCTGTAGAATGTTCAACATAGTTCTTTGGAATATTTCCAGTGCTGATGTTATACCTGTTATACCGAATGGTAAACGATTAAAACAAAAGCTTCCAAACGGAGTAATGAAGATTGTCAATAACCTTGACTTCTTATCCAACGGAACTTGCCAAAAGCCACTATTCGTGTCAAGCTTCATGAACATGATACTTTTGGATAACCTTGCCAAACTTTTGTCCACTGAGAACATTGGATGAACTTTTCTTGCCACAGTCTTATCTACACAAAGTCTACACAAATATGAAGATTACCATTAAGTTTAGGAACTGAAACCATTCCCGAACACCACTTTGTAGGTTCAGTGACAGGGGAAATGACTCCCATCCTGGCCAGCTCTTCTAACTGAGATTGGACTTGCTTCATTAGTGGGTGTGGTATCTTCCTAGATGTGAAAAGACATACTGGTTTACCATCTTTTCGCAAAGTAATACTACAGTCAGTCTTCAGTCTTCCTAGACCAGTAAATAATTTTAGGAAGTCCTTTTGGAAGTGACTCCTGGATTCTTGTTACTTAACTTCTTCCACTTTTCTTGTAAGATGAAGGTCAATACAAGCTCTTTGACTTGAGAGAGAGAGAGAGAGAGAGAGAGAGAGAGAGAGAGAGAGAGAGAGAGAGAGAGAGAGAGAGAGAGAGAGAGAGAGAGAGAGAGAGAGAGAGAGAATACTTGATTCCTGAGAACATACAGTGTTTCCAATATCCTCTTTCCCTTGTACTGAAGTGTTGCCTGTAGCATCCTTGACTTTCAGTTCAACCCCTCCTGGGCCATTTAACTGAGTTTCTGTTGGTTGCAGGCAATGTGTTGATAACCACTTTTCGTCTGATAAAACGATTATGCTTGCTCCAGTATCTAGCTTAAAATTTGAGATATGTCCATTGACATCTGCAGACCAAAATGCCTGATTAGGATCACTGGTCTCACCAAGGAAGTTTTTTGATTTCTCTCCTGATGGAGATTGTTCAACTTTGTCAACAACTCTATGCTTGAAGACTTTTTCTTTTGAACTTGTGGGAGTAGAAATTTTACTTTGGCACATTTTCCCAAAATGCCCTACTTTCTTGCAGTGAAAGCATTCTGCTTTGTTTGCAGGACACTGTTTGGCGCCACATCACTGGCAGGATTTCATGGCGTCTTGCACTCTTTCCCCCACCCCCCTTTCTGGTGCTTCTTTTACAATCCCATAAGCACAGGACCATACAGTCACTGGAGGTTTCCTGAACCAAGGTCTTTCTTCACCTGTCAGGATTGCTCTGTTCTTCTTCCAGACCTCTGCTTGTCTCACCAGCTAAATTTCTTTGTCTAGGGCGAGGTCTTCCTTAAGACTGCAATAAATCTGATAGGGATTCATCAGCAATACCTACTACAATTAATTCTTATTAATTCTGCTTTTAGGTCTCCATATTCACATCCTTCAGCTAGTTTCCAAAGGTCACCTGCTTTCTGGACCCTTCTGTTATTTGCCCTTTCCAGAATCTTATTGCTCCATAGTTTGAAATAGCTATCAAAGGCTTTTCAAACTTCAACAAATTCATCTAATGTCTTATTAATGCCTTGTTTTGTAATACCATCATCTGCTATTGCTCCAATGGAATACAATAATGTGTTAACTTTCTCTGCTTTGGACTAGCTATCGTAGAAGCAATTCTATATCTCAAAAATCTTTTTCACCAGCGTGACCAATTTTGAGTTTGATTTGGTCCTTCCATGGTCCAAACCTCTCTAGTATTGTGAATTTAAGATCCATGGTTTTCTATTTGGTTTACTTTCACTTTTAAATTTTTCCCTCTGGTATCGGAAGTTTCCTGTGCTTTTTCAGTCTCGCGCTGACTCCCGCTATGGTCATCATTTCTCTCTGCGAAATCTCGCTGCTCGACTTTGTACTTATTTGTTCCTTGTTTTACATGCAATTTTGTAATGTTTCTGCTATACACGGTTTACTCCCTTCAGTTAAAGTATCAAGTATTTGGAGCTTTTTTTTCCGCTCGCTCCAGTGGCCACATGTAATAGTGCCAACCTAAGCCTGCCCTCGCTAAGGACTTTTGATTTTCTTGGTGCTCCCTGCCTAGTGCCATTACAAACAAATTTTTTACCCTCTTTCAGGGTTGCTCACCAGATCCCCGATCATTGCTTGACTGTCCAACTCGAAGTCTGCGATCACTGGACCAGATTTCTTTTCCCCATTGACTACCCACCTCTGTGGTGCGGCCTGAACGCTCTTCAAGGAGATTCCCCGATTCTCTGTGCCACCTTCATCCACAGAAAAGCGAGCTTCATCACAGCCTCTTCGAGTTCTGCAGTTTTGGCGCTTTTTTCAGGTCACCCTTCTTCAAAGTATTACTTCAATTCTTCTTCTGGGTGTTGAATTGTAAACACGACCTTTGTTCACCATATTGTATGTTTGGTTTGTCTGCTGCCACCTTAATATACTGAGTTAGTCTAGCTTTGAGAGATTACTGAGTCTTCAGTACTTTGAACATTAACTCGATTACATTCCAACTGTGTACAACTTCACACCAGTTTGTGTGACTCCTCTGAAGCCATACTGCATCTCCCGCCAAGTCTCTCTCACTTGTGATCTCTTACATCATTATGGTGGGAGGTATTCTTTACACTCTCATTAACCCTTTCAGGCCCTTATACTACAAATAGCTTTATCGTTGAAACATTAACCCTAAATTACTAAATAGGACATCACCCAAACAATTTTACAAGGAGCTTTAAAAAAGGTTTTCATTGGCTGTAAAATGTAGCTTTCAGCCAATGAAAATCTGGAAATGCAATGTGGTTTATTCAGAATGTTTGTGGCAAGGATTGAGCAAACAGTGCTTCCTGTGGGTGTCAGTAAACATGCTGGAAATCTCCAATCACACGAGTTGTGCCAGCCAAATTATACCTTGTCCTCCTTTTCAGTGGATCAGACTGACTTTTAATTCAGGTCTTATCAATACAGTGTAAATAAAGGGGAGAAAGTGCATGTTTGCTTTTGTCATTTTCCTAACTTTTGAACAAAAGAGGTTGATTAAAAGGCAAATTCCTTTAAACCACAAAAACTGAAAGCCAGGGACAGGCAGGCCAGCAGAACTCATCTTGTTGTCAGGAATGTACTTTCCTCCTCCTCATTTAAAAACCATATGGATCATCAGCAGGGCAAATGCTCAGTGCTCTATTCCAGCTGGTATTGAACACAAATTGACCAAACTTTCACTCTGTACCAGTACAACATGCCTGCAAAACAACAAAACCAGCCTCTCAGGACACAAGTACAATACAGTGCATAGGCTGCAATTTCATACAGGCTTGTAATGAACTGCAAATCTATGTATTTAACTTGTACACCTGCCAATCGATACATCATGCTGAAGTTATATATCCATTCATCTCAATTTGTATACAATTTTTGAGAACTATCCATCACATATGAAAAATATTACATGTGCACACAGTTTTTTACTTCATGTTGTCACATCTGCGTCAACTATTTTTCATTATAAATTCCAGATTTAATAATAGAAACTGTCTGGGTAAACATACCCTGCTGTAATTACACCCCCCTACCAGTGGTGGCACTGGAGTGCCTCAGATTTACATCTCACAGCTCGTCAAGTCTGTACTCCGAACCCACCCTCTCTGACCAACTCCACATTTCTGCTTACCACATTGCAGTAACTTTTCCCATTTCCTTAGAACATCAAATGTAACTGGTTATAAACTTTATTCTGTACTGCCTGCTTGCATTATACCCCAACCTCCAACTCCACTTCACCTGAAGATTACATTTGACCGTTACTCCCCAAATGCAACACCACAGGGCATCAACTAAAGAACTCAGAAGTAACTGACTGTGCTTCGAAGTAACTGACTGTGCTTCAAGGTAATATATGAATGCAAATAGCATTTATAAATGCAAATAGGATTCATTCTGGACTGCAATCAGTTGCAATGATCAAGGAATGGCAGAATTAGATCCAGTGGGAAAAAAGGATTTGCCTTATCATGGGTAAAGATATTACCTAGTGTAGCACTAAACCACAAGCATTTAGACATCCCAAATTCAATTGACAGGTATGCTGAATTCACCAAATTCATGTTACGACCAGGTGAGGAGGGGGTCTCAGGTGCCCCTCTCACCCCTTCCCTGGTTTGGCCGTAACAGGGTTTAAACTTTTAAAACAGTGTTTTTAGCTTCACCTCAGCGAGTCCTTACTCACTGCTCTCTAATTATTATTGTAAATGAATCAGACAGGCTTCCTTAGGTTTAAACAAGAAAGGTGTAAGTTTATTAGTGTCATGCTTGCCCCCCACCTGCCAGGAATGAGGCACATCAATTCTGTCATGAACATTGATTTTTAACTGTTGTTAGAGCGAGGAAATGACTTGTTACAGATCAGCCGTGGCTGAAAATTTTTTTTTTTAACATACTAACAGACATCAAAGGTGAGGAAGCACATTCCAGGGCCTGCTGAGGAGGATACAATCCACAAGGGCCAGGACTGGTTCAATCAGCTGGTCACATGACTACCTGGCTGTTCCAGAGTTTTCCTTTGAACTGGCCACAGAGAGTTAGAAGTCAGAGTGTCTGTTTGCTTCTGGACTGAGATCTCTCTCCTGTCTGCTCCCATCTCTTTCTCACAAGTCTCTGAATCCACTGAAGACACATGAACCCCAAGAGAGAAAAGGCTGCTACAGCGAACAAGGTTTAAGAAGAATACTGGGCCCTAACGAAAAGCAAGATCTACCTACAATCAAGGACTCCACAATGAGCTCGAAGAACCGTAACAACTCGTCAGATATTGCCTCAAACTTTTTCACTTTATTTTTCTTCTGTTCTTTTCTGTCTCTATTTGCATGTGTGTATCGCATATGCATGCTAGCATTGGCGTGTCATGTATCCATAGGCGTTAACCGAATTGGAGTTTAAGTTTAGTAAATTTTAACTTTTCTTCTTTAAATCTAAGAAAGCTTGTTTGTGCTGGTTTCTTTGCCTTATAAGTAGAAAGCGGTGAACAAGGATTCACCAAGAGGGGGTTAAAAAACAGCGTGTTTAAAATTAAACCCGGTTACAGTGGGACCAGGTGAAGACTGAGAGGGACCCCTAGACACCTTTCTCACCTGGTAGTAACAATTAATCTCAACACTCACTCAGTTAAAGTTACTAAAAATACGCGACGCAACCACACTGGCATGCATACGCGATAAACACACAAATAGATACAGAGGGTGAGAAAGAATTAAGGGGGGAGGAGTTTGTAGTAGTAAATGGAATTCAGTTACTGTCTTTGGTTTGGATGTAAAGACCTTGAGGGGAGTCAAGTCTTGCAGTTCTTGTTCTGGCCCAGTGCACACTTTCAAACTTGTTTCACTGGCACCAGGAGGCTGCAGGGGTCTTCTGTCTTGAGGCTTAAGTTGCTTCCATGGGACCCTGGAACTTTGCTAGAGAAACAGGAAGAGAGCAGTGCTTTCTTCTTGAAGTTCAATTGCAGTCTGCCCATACCTTTCTGTGAGGCACAATTCAATCAATTCCCAGGTTGGCCAGAAGGTTAGTCACGTGACCAGCTGTTTGAAACAGCGTCACCTGCGAGGACTGTTGATTCTTCAAAAGCTTACTGGACACACTCAGTGGGGAGGTGGAATGCTGGCTCTTACACTGACAATGGCTCTCAATGCCTTTTGATCATCACAGTTGCCCAGCCCAATCTTGCTAATTGAATCAGGGAGCACTTTCATTGTCTCTCTATTCAACTCTCTCTCAGAATGCAAATGTGCAGCCATGTTTTCAGTCTGTGGTCCTTTTAAACAAATTTGAACAAATGTCCAGTAAAAGTTTAAATAGAGTTCCAGATGACAAAATTGATATGTTTTCATTTGGCAGGTGTGTTTTTGTCAACTCAGCTTAAACAGCAACAGGGACACTACAATTGGCCGTCGCGAGGTGAAATGGGGGGGGGGGGGGGGGGGGGGGGGGAGTATCAGCCAGGTTTGCCAGTCCTAATAACAATTCAGTGATCCCTACTTACGTATACGCACTGTGTAAGGACAGGTACGGTCAGGTAGTCTGCAATATTCATTGTCCAAGATCACATGAAAAATCAGCAAGAACTTGCATTCAAATAGCACCTTTCACCACTTCAGGATGTCCTAAAGTCTTTTACAATCCATTAAGTACTTTGCAAATGTAGTAATTGTAAAGTTGAAAGTAATGATAACCAAATTGCATACTGTACAGTGCTAAACAGCAATGAATTACATCACCAGACAATTTGTTTTTGGTGTAGGTTGAGGGATACATATTGGCCAGGACAGCAGGCAGAACTCCCCTGTTGGTCTTCAAATATTTCACGTCGCATGTTGAGGGGGCCCTCAGTCAAACGGCCTTGAAAAAACAGCATCGCTGACAGAGCAGCACTCTGAGCGGTCAGCCAAGTTTACATCTTCAAGTCTCTGCAGTGGGGCCATAACCATCTGACTCAGAGGCAAGAGAGCCACCACCGAGCCAAGGTCAGTATTAAGCAGGTGACTGCGCCCTCTTTGCGAAAGCCAAACAGTAAATCACTTGCCCCACTGGCTCCAACAGAAGAGAGCGCATGGTTTTGCAGCCATTTGGGCTTCCCTTACGCACAAGGCATAGAATGACAGTATACATGTGGTCGTCAGGACACAAGCTAGCAGTAATCATCAAAAGCATACACTCTCTCAATGTACAGCTAGTGGCCCATCACAGGAAAATCATCAGGATCATGCAAGTCTACACAAGGTACCCAGCGAATTGCCATGATGCTATTAAACACAGGAAAATCTATTATCCCCCTACCATTCAACCCTGTGAGGAGTGTGACAGGATGGCTGCCGGGAAGTGGGGGGGGGGCGGGGGTGGAGATAAAGGATACTACCTGTAGAGATGGTTGATGACATTACTATAAATTCATAGCACACCCAACAGAGATACGATCAAAGCTAGAGCCCAACTA
Source organism: Heterodontus francisci (assembly GCF_036365525.1). Taxonomy (NCBI): domain Eukaryota; kingdom Metazoa; phylum Chordata; class Chondrichthyes; order Heterodontiformes; family Heterodontidae; genus Heterodontus; species Heterodontus francisci. The sequence goes on from NC_090385.1 coordinate 58,642,592, forward strand.
GGATCCTTATAGAGCCATAGTAGAACTGCTCAATCAGAGGTTTAAATTTTTGTACCATTCAGGAAGATCCCTGCAATATACCCAGAGGTTCTAGAGGCCGAGAAATTGGATCTTACCAGAAACGGAGTTCAATCCTGGTGCAGCATATTACAGGCTGATGGCAGGACCACAGCAAATCAGTCCACCTACCTCCTTTGTATAGTACCAGACAGCTGCACATGCCCTTTGTGGCCCCAAGCAGCTTCCCGGTCGTAGGGGGCAGCAAGATCGGCCAGCATCAAGAACCTAGAGCAGTAGTCGGCAGCTGCCTGTGGTTCAAAGTGCAGCTATTCCTATTCCTCCTGGATCAGTAATAAGTAAAAACTTTAGCTGGCCCAAGGACCGCTGGTTTGGCTTTCAAGTGCCTGATGAAACTGAGCACAGCATGCACAACACATGCTGTGGTCATTCATAGCCCAGTTTCACAAAGGACCCTGAAAGTGACTTTAGGCCCAATTTGCATATGCAGGTTTAGGCGTGCATCCTGAACACCTACGTAGAATCATTAACCAATACCGTGGGCAGCACATGTCTGACATGGAATAAGCGCGAGCCCGCCACCCACCACTGAATGCTGAGGCTCCCAAGTTAGGCCTGTAAAACAGGTGAAGCGCGATCCAATTTCTAGCCCAGAGTGTCATGTAATTTCGCTGCCTGCTGCATATTTCGCTGCCTGTTACAACCCGGTGAGAAAGGTGTCTAGGGTTCCCTCTCAGCCTTCACCTGGTCTTACTATAGCAGGGTTTAATTTTTTAAAACACCATGTTTTAGCTCCCCCTTGGTGAATCCTTGTTCACCACTTTCCAATTATAAGGCAAATAAACCAGCACAAACAAGTTTTCTTAGGTTTAAAGAAGAAAAGTTGAAATTTATTAAACTTGAAAAACTCATTCAGTTGATGCCCACGGATACAGGACGCGCCCAAGCTAGCATGCATACGCGATACACACATGCAAATAGAGACAGAAAAGAGAAGAAAAATAAAGTGGAAAAGTTTGAGGCAATATCCGAAGAGTTTTTGTTATGGTTTTTCAAGCTCCCTGTAGAGGCCTTGATTGTGGGTATTGCTTTCCATTGGGACCCAATATTCTTCTTAAACCTTATTTGCTGTAGGACACTTTTCCCTCTTGGGGTTCATGTGTCTTCAGTGGATTCAGAGGCTTGTGAGAAAGAGATGGCAGCAGACAGGAGAGAGATCTTCTCAGTCCAGGAGCAGTCTTTGAGTTCAAACTCTCTATGGCTAGTTCAAAAGACCCCTGGAACAGCCAGTAAGTCATGTGACCAGCTGGTCTAACCAGTCCTTGCCCCTGTGGATTGCATCACCCTAGCAGGCCCTGAAATGCACTTCCCTACTCCCTTACTGTCCAGTGATCGACATCCATTGTGGGTTGAATGTGTCAGGGAATTAAAGCATGGTTACCCGACCCGAACAGACCCAACGACAAGTGTCGGGTTCGGGTCGGGTTGGGTCTCTTCCGGATCCTGCATTCGGGCTTGGGTCAGGTCGGGCTAGACTTGGACAGTGCTGCCTTTCTCCGGGAAGTAATCTTCACATGAACATTCAGGACATCAAGGCGGGAAACGTGCAATTCGGACTCCGCACTCTGCAGTAAAGCCTGGCTACCCGACCAAAGCTGACTAAATGTGTTGGGTTCGGGTCGGGTTGGGCATTTAAAAAAATTAAAGGACTCGGGCCCGGGTCGGGTTCTAATTTTATACTCGAGCCAGGCTTTACAGGGAATGATCCTTTGTCTACACAAGCACCGTTTGTTAATATGCAAATGTTTTTTCCAGCCATGGCTGATTTGCTCAACAAGTCATTTCCTTGCTCCAACAACTATTAAAAAAATCAATGTTCATGACAAAATTAACGTGCCTCATTCTTGGCAGGTGGAGGCCGAGCATGACAGTACAATACAACGTTCTGCATTTGGAAGAGGAGCAGCAACAGTCATCAGACAAACAAAACATGAGGGTATGAGAGGAAACACAAGAGACATCTGGCATCAGCTCAGAGCTCTGCAGTTGCATTGAACTTCTCCCATCTCTGCCTAAGGAAGTTAGACAGAACAGTCCCTTCAATTTCCTTCGCTAATCCCTTCATGTTGCATGAACATTCAAACTATCCTCATCACTTCTACATTAATAATATTCTGATCATGCAGACTCAGAAGGGGCTATAAAACCACACTGCAGATCAAAGTGCCAAACGTGAGAATGATTAATTTAAAAGCAAGCCTAATAAGCGTCTTCCACTCATTTCTCACCCAGGTGATCAATCCACAGTGCTTTTCTCTAAAGAAGGTTTCCTAACTCTACAACACCATGAGGTGTTTCCCAAGTGACAGCAGAGCTGGTAGAAGGCTACTGTTCCTTATGTTAGGACCTTGAGATGTTCGTGGCCAGTGATTTCCGAGTGCTTGAACCGGAGGGCTGGGTTGCTGACTGCTGCAGCTCAGCAGCTACTGGGGCAGTCTGGCCCAGTTGAAGTGCTGGTACCATGGTGAGAACTGGTTAAGGAGGGAGGCAAATGTGCAATCACGCTGACATCCTAAGAGAGTCCAGAAGACACTGCTCCCATGGAGTCACTGCTACTTTTGTGTGGTCACAGCTCATCATTTCCTGCAGGAGAGTAGACTGCAGAGGAGGACAGCCCCATTAAAGAGTCTATCCATTTAATCCACCAAGCTCTCCATTGTGGATCCCAGAATCTGTACAGCAGTCACGGAGCTTTTATCAAAGCTGCAAAGACTCCTGCTGTGATGGCCCAACTGCAGCATCACTGGAGGTGATCACACTCTCCAGGGTAGACTGCAGAGTGGCAATGCCATGTGAGATGAAACCACAGAGGCTGCATGCAGACTCCTCCACACTGTCTTCCAAAGTGCTGAAACCTGTTGCATGCCTTCCAATACCCCACACAGCTCCTTTGTGTGAGCCTAGCAGTTTTCATCTGATCTCTGGGCCCAGAATGCCCTCACTTCTGCTGTCTTCAACAGAGCTGGGCAAGGGCCTTGGCCTCCAGTGAGGTCACTGCTGTGGGTGTTTCACAATGTGCAGACACCAGGGAATGCCAATGTCATTGTTAGTGCCTCAGCAGAGTGGAGCACCTGACAATGCTTACTCCAAGGGAATATCCTCCTCCTAGCTTTGTTTTCTGCAGCAGTCACTTGTTGTTGAAAATGTCCTAGAAAAGAAAAAAAGTATTAGAATGCAAGAGAGAAGCTGCATGCAATCCCGTCCCAGAGTTGAGATTGCAGGTTGAAGTTACTAGGTTTGGTGTGTCTGTGCGGAGTTGAATGAAGGGATTCAAGCAGGATGCAGACACCTGCCTGGGAATACACAAACCTCTCTTGACCATCTGCTCATGATCCTGCCTGATTCAGCGACCTCCAGGTCTTCCCCTTCCGCTTGAGTGAGGACTGCAATGCTGGGTACGCCTCCCCTTGTCTTGGATCACTCCCTATCATTAGGTGCTGCTTTGTCCTGCAGAAAGGGCAAGAACATAAGAAACAGGAGCAGATGTAGATCATACAGCCCCTCGAGCCTGCTCCACCATTCAATATGATCATGGCTGATCTCCTACCTCAACTCTGCTTTACCGCCCACTCCCCTATCCCTGGATTCCCTGAAACATCAAAAATCTTTCTATCTCAGCCTTAAATATAATCAATGATGGAGTTTTCACAGCTCTCTGGGCAGAGAATTCCAAAGATTCATAACCCTTTAAGTGAAGAAGTGTCCCTTCATCTCGGACCTAAAATGATTGGACCCTTAACCTGAAACTTTGTCCCCGTGTTCTAGATTCCCAGCCAGGGAAACAACCTCTCAGTTTCTACCCTGTCAAGCCCCTTCAGAATCGTGGATGTTTCAATGAGAGTATAGCCCCAATTTACTCAGCCTCTCATCATAGAACTAGCGAGTATCTGTTGAAGATTTAAGTGGAAAAATGTAAAGCTTGTGCAGATTAAACATGTGCTGAGAGCTAGAAAAGAAGCAAGATGGAAAGAGGATGATAAGGTAATGAATGTAAAGCAAAATGGGTAGAATCTGAAGTGAGAAAGGAGCAGTGCTAGACTGTGAGAAAAGACTGAAGTTATGGTGTGATGTGAAAACAGCAAAGGAAGAGACGAGTGCGTTTCGAATGAAAAATAGGTGCTGCCGTGTGCACTTGCTAAAGGATATGATGGAGGAGGGGTTGAGAGGTGTGTTGTCAGGTATTGCTAACAGAGCTGGAGAGATAAGAACTATACTCACCCTTGCTGCTCTTGTGAACTCATTGAACCTCTTTTTATAGTGAACTCAGGTCCTGGGACAATGTTGCTAGCACTGACTCTCAGTCATTTCTGTCCAAACTTGCTTGACAGAGGCCTTGGAGGAGTAAAATACCCCAGGTCCTGACAGTCAATGTCATGGAGGCATTCCATGCACACCATCCCTACCTACCTGAGTTAAAAGCAGAGCTGCACAGAATCACAAAATAGTTACAGCGCAGAAGGAGGCCATTCAGCTCACCATGTTTGCACTGGCTCTCCAAACGAGCAATTCACCTAATGCCATTCTCCCACCTTCTCCCTGTAAACCTGCACATTCTTACTTTTCAGATAACAGTCTAATTCCCTTTTGAATGCCTCAGTTGATCCTGCCTCTATCACACTCTCAGGCAGCACATTCCAGATCCTAACCACTCGCTGTGTGAAGAAGTTTCTCCTCATGTCGCTTTTGCTTCTTTTGCCAATCACTTTAAATCTGTGCCCTCTCGTTCTCGATCCTTTCACGAGTCGGAACAATTTATCCGCTCTATCCAATCCCCTCATGATTTTGAAAACATCCATCAAATCTCCTCTCAGCCTTCTCTTCTCCAAGGAAAACTGTCCGAATGCCTTCAATCTGTTTTCATACCTGAAGTTCCTCATCCCTGGAGCCATTCTCATGAATCTTTTCCGCACTCTCTCATCTTTCACATCGGGCGGCGCAGGTTAGCACCGCAGCCTCACAGCTCCAGGGACCCGGGTTCGATTCTGGGTACTGCCTGTGCGGAGTTTGCAAGTTCTCCCTGTGTCTGCGTGGGTTTCCTCCGGGTGCTCCGGTTTCCTCCCACATGCCAAAGACTTGCAGGTTGATAGGTTAATTGGCCATTATAAATTGCCCCTAGTATAGGTAGGTGGTAGGGAAATATAGGGACAGGTGGGGATGTGATAGGAATATGGGATTAGTGTAGGATTAGTATAAATGGGTGGTTGATGGTCGCCACAGACACGGTGGGCCGAAGGGCCTGTTTCAGTGCTGTATCTCTAAACTAAACTAAACTAAACAAATGCGACGCCCAGAACTGGACACAATGCTCCAGCTAAGGGCGAACTAGTGTCTTATACAAGTTTAGCATAACCTCCTTGCTCCTGTACTCTATACCCCTATTAATAAAGCCTAGTATACTGTATGCTTAATTAACCACGCTCAATGACTGATGCACACATAGGTCCCTCTGCTCTTACACCCCCTTTAGAGTTGTACCATTTATGTTATATTGTCTCTCCATGTTCTTCCTATCAAGCGGTGGCGTAGTGGTATTATCACTGGACGAGTAACCCAGAGACCCAGGGTATTTCTCTGGGGACAAGGGTTCGAATCCCAGTACAGCAGAAGGTGGAATTTGCATTTAATTAATAAATCTGGAATTAAAAGCTAGTCTAATGATGGCCATGAAACCATTGTCAATTGTTGTAAAATCCCATCTGGTTCACTAATGTCCTTTAGGGAAGGAAATCTGCTGTCCTTACCTGGTCTGGCCTACATGTGAGTCCAGATCCACAGCAATGTGGTTAACTCTTACATGCCCTCTGAAATGGCCTAGCAAGTCACTCAGTTGTATCTAACCACGACGAAAATCAATAAAAAGGAATGAAACCGGACGGACCACCTGGCATCGACCTAGGCACCGGAAACAACAACGGCAAACCCAGCCCTATCGACCATGCAAAGTCCTCCTTACTAACATCTGGGGGCTTGTGCCAAAGTTGGGAGAGCTGTCCCACAGACTAGTCAAGCAAGAGCCTGACATTGTCATACTCACGGAATCATACCTTACGGACAATGTCCCAGACACTGCCATCACCATCCCCGGGTATGTCCTGTCCCACCAGCAGGACAGACCCACCAGAGGCGGTGGCACAGTGGTATACAGTAGGGAGGGAGTTGCCCTGGGAGTCCTCAACGTCAACTCCGGACCCCATGAAGTCTCATGGCATCAGGTCAAACATGGACAAGGAAACCTCCTGCTGATTACCACCTACCGCCCTCCCTCAGCTGATGAGTCAGTACTCCTCCATGTTGAACACCACTTGGATGAAGCACTGAGGGTGGCAAGGGCACAAAATGTACTCTGGATGGGGGACTTCAATGTCCATCACCAAGAGTGGCTCGATAGTACCACTACTGACCGAGCTGGCCGGGTACTAAAGGACGTATCTGCGGCAGGTGGTGGGGGAACCAACATGAGGGACAAACATACTTGACCTCGTCCTCACCAATCTGCCTGCCACAGATGCTTCTGTCCATGACTGTATTGGGAGGAGTGACCACCGCACAGTCCTTGTGGAGACGAAGGATTCCGTCCACCGTGTTGTGTGGCACTATCACCGTGCTAATTGGGATAGATTTCAAACAGATCTAGCAATGCAAAACTGGGCAACCATGAGACGCTGTGGGCCATCAGCAGCAGCAGAATTGTACTCAACTACAATCTGTAACCTCATGGCCCAGCATATCCCCCACTCTACCATTACCATCAAGCCAGGAGACCAACCCTGGTTCAATGAAGAGTGCAGGAGGGCATGCCAGGAGCAGCACCAGGCATACCTCAAAATGAAGTGTCAACTTGGTGAAGCTACAACACAGGACTATCTGCATGCCAAACTGTGTAAGCAGCATCCGATAGACAGAGCTAAGCAATCCTATAACCAACGGATCAGCTCTAAGCTCTGCAGTCCTGGCACATCCAGCCGTGAATGGTGGTAGACAATTAAACAACTATCTGGAGGAGGTGGCTCGACAAATATCCCCATCCTCAATGATGGGGGAGCCCAGCACATCAGTGCGAAAGATAAGGCTGAAGCATTTGCAATAATCTTCAGCCAGAAGTGCCAGGTTGATGAAGCATCTTGGCCTCCTCCTGAAGTCCCCAGCATCACAGATGCCAGACTTCAGCCAATTCGATTCACTCCACATGATGTCAAGAAACGACTGAAGGCACTGGATATTGCAAAAGCTATGGGCCCTGACTATATTCCGGCAATAGTACTGAAGACCTGTGCTCCAGAACTTGCCGTGCCCCTAGCCAAACTGTTCCAGTACAGCTACAACACTGGCATCTACCCTACAATGTGGAAAATTGCCCAGGTATGTCCTGTAGACAAAAAGCAGGACAAGTCCAACCCGGCCAACTACCGCCCCATCAGCCTACTCTCAATCATCAGTAAAATGATGCAAGGTGTCATCAACAGTGCTATCAAGCGGCACTTGCTTAGCAATAACCTGCTCAGTGACGCTCAGTTTGGGTTCCGCCAGGGCCACTCAGCTCCTGACCTCATTACAGCATTGGTTCAAACATGGACAAAAGAGCTGAACTCAAGTGGTGAGGTGAGAGTAACGGCCCTGGACATCAAGGCAGTATTTGACCGAGTATGGCATCAAGGAGCCCTAATAAAACTGAGGTCAATGGGAATCAGGGGGGAAACCATCCGCTGGCTGGAGTCATACCTAACGCAAAGGAAGATGGCTGTGGTTGTTGGAGGTCAATCATCTGAGCTCCAGGACATCACTGCAGGAGTTCCTCAGGTTAGTGTCCTAGGCCCAACCATCTTCAGCTGCTTTATCAATGACCTTCCTTCAATTATAAGTTTAGAAGTGGGGATGTTCGCTGATGATTGCACAATGCTCAGCACCATTCGTGACTCCTCAGATACCGAAGCAGTCTGTGTAGAAATGCAGCAAGACCTGGACAATATCCAGGTTGGGCTGATAAGTGGCAAGTAACATTCGTGCCACACAAGTGCCAGCCAATGACCATCTCCAACAAGAGAGAATCTAACCATCCACCCTTGACATTCAACGGCATTACCATCGCTGAATCGCCCACTATCAACATCCTAGGGGCTACCATTGACCAGAAACTGAACTGGAGTAGCCATATAAATACCGTGACTACAAGAGCAGGTCAGAGGCTAGGAATCCTGAGGCGAGTAACTCACCTCCTGACTCCCCAAAGCCTGTCCACCATCTTCAAGACACAAGTCAGGAGCGTGATGGAATACTCTCCACTTGTCTGGATGGGTGCAGCTCCAACAACACTCAAGAAGCTCGACACCATCCAAGACAAAGCAGCCGCTTGATTGGCACCCCATCTACAAACATTCACTCCCTCCACCACCGACACACAGTGGCAGCAGTGTGTACCATCTACAAGATGCACTGCAGCAATGCACCAAGGCTCCTTAGACAGCACCTTCCAAACTCGCGACCTCTACCAACTAGAAGGACAAGGGCAGCAAATACATGGGAACACCACCACCTGCAAGTTCCCCTCCAAGTCACACACCATCCTGACTTGGAACTATATCACTGTTCCTTCACTGTCGCTGGGTCAAATTCCTAGAACTCCCTTCCTAACAGCACTGTGGGTATACCTGCCCCAAATGGACTGCAGCGGTTCAAGAAGGCAGCTCACCACCACCTTCTCGAGGGCAAATAGGGATGGGCAATAAATGCTGTCCAAGCCAGTGACGTCCACATCCCATGAATAAATAAAAAAATCACTTCACATTTCTCCGCATTGAACTTCATCTGCCACTTGTCCGCCCATTCCACCAACCTGTCTATGTCATTTTGAAGTTCTACACTATCCTCCTCAGTTCACAATGCTTCCAAATTTCATTTCACCTGCAAATTTTGAAGAGCAAGGGTCCCAACATTGAACCTTGGAGAATTCCACCGCAAACCTTCCTCCAGCTCTAAGAATGTCCATTAACCACTACTCTCTGACACCTGTCACTCTGACAATTTCATATCCATGTTGCTACTATCCCTTTATTCCATGAGCTATAATTTTGTCTGTTGTACAGCACTGTATCAAATGTCTTTTGGAAGTCCACGTTCACCACATCAACAGCACTGCCCTCATCAACCCTCTCGGTTTCCTCTTCAAAAAACCTCCAGCAAATTAGTTAAACATGATTTTCCCTTAATAAATATGTGCTGGCTTTCCTAAATTAACCCGTATTTGGTCCCGAATTATTGTTTCGAGAGGTTTCCCCACCAGCGAAGTCAAACTGACTGGCCTGTAGTTGCTGGGCTTATCTTTACATCCTTTTTCGAACAAGGATATAACATTTGTAACTCTCCATTCCTCTGGCATCACCCCCGAGTTGAAGGAAGACTGAAAAATTATGGCTGGTGCCTCTGCAATTTCCACTCTCACTTCCCTCAGTATCCACAGATGTATCTCATCTGGCCCTGGTGCTTTATCAACTTTAAGCATAGATAGCCTAATACCTTGTCCTTATCAATTTTAAGTCCTTCTAGTGTATTAATTACCTCCTCTTAGACCGTGGCCTGGGTAGCATCTTCTTCCTTGGTAAAGACAGATGCAAAGTATTCATTTAATCTTTTTTTTTTAAATTCGTTCCTAGGATGTGGGCATCGCTGGTTAGGTCAGCATATATTGCCTATGCCGAATTACCCTCGAGAAAGTGGTGGTGAGCTGCCTTCTTGAACCACTGCAGTCCTTGGGCTGTAGATATACCCAATGTTGTTTGGAAGGGAGTTCCAGGATTTTGACCCAGTGACAGTGAAAGAACAGCGATATAGTTCCAAGTCAGCATGGTGTGTGGCTTGGAAGGGAACTTGCAGGTAGTGGTGTTCCCATACATTTGCTGCCTTTGTCCTTCTAGGTGGTAGACGTCACAGGTTTGGAAGATGCTGTCGAAGGAGCCTTGGTGAGTTGCTGCAGTGCATCTTGTAGATGGTACACACTGCTGCCACTGTGCGTCAGTGATGAAAGAAGTGAATGTTGAAGGTAGTGGATCGGGTGCCAATCAAGCAGGCGGTTTTGTCCTGGATGGTGTCAAACTTGAGTATTGTTGGAGCTGCACCCATCCAGGCAAGTGGAGAGTATTCCATCACACTGCTGCCATGTAGATGGTGGACAGGCACTAGGGAGACAGGTGGTGAGCTATTCATCACAGAATTCCCAGCCTCTGACCTGCTCCTGTAGCCACAGTATTTATGTGGCTGGTCCAGTTCAGTTTCTGATCAATGGTAACCCCCCAGGATGTTGATACTGGGGGGATTCAGCAATAGTAATACCATTGAACATCAAGGGGAGTTGGTTAGATTCTCTCTTGTTTGAGATGGTCACTGCCTGGCACTTGTATGGTGCGAATGTTACTTTCCACTTATCAGCCCAAGCCTGGATGTTGTCCAGGTCTTTCTGCAGCTGGACACGGGCTGTTTCGGTATCTGAGGAGTGGCGAATGATGCTGAACATTGTGCAATCATCAGGAAACATCCCCATTTCTGACCTTATGATGGAGGAAAAGTCATTAATGAAGCAGCTGAAGATGCTTGGGTCGAGGACACTACCCTGTGGAACTCCTGCAGTGTTCTCCTGGAACTAAGACGAATGACCTCCAACAACCACAACCATCTTCCTTTGTGTTAGGTATGATTCCAACCAGCAGAGAGTTCCACCGCCCCCCCCCCCCCCCATTGACTCCAGTTTTGCTAGGGCTCCTTGATGCCATATTTGGTCAAATGCTGTCTTGATGTCAAGGGCAGTCACACTCGCCTCACCTCTGGAGTTCAACTCTTCTGTCCATGTTTGAACCAAGGCTGTAATGAGATCAGGAGCTGAGTGGCCCTGGCAGAACCCCAACTGAGCATCAGTGAACGGTTATTGCTGAGCAAGTGCTGCTCGATCATACTATCGATGACCCCTTCCATCACTTTGCTTACGATTGAGAGTAGACTGATAGGGCAGTAACTGACCGGGTTGGATTTATCCTGCTTTTTGTGGACAATACCTCAGCTATTCCCCCCTGAACCTTCTATATTCAGCCTGGTTCTCCAGTGCATTATCTACCTGACATCCATCATAAGCATACTTTATCTTCTTCCCCTTCGTCTCCATCTCTTACGTCATCCAGGGAACTCTAGATTTATTTGCCCTACCTTTCTCCTTCAAGGGAATATACCTTGACTGTGCCCAAACTATTTCTTAGAGTCAGAGTTATACAGCACAGAAACAGGCCCTTCAGCCCATCGTGTCTGTGCCAGCCATACAACACCCAACTGTTCTAATCCCATATTCCTGCATTTGGCCCGTAGCCTTGTATGCTACGGCGTTTCATGTGCTCATCTAAATACTTCTTAAATGCTGTGAGGGTTCCTGCCTCCACCACCTCTTCAGACAATGTGTTCCAGATTCCAACCACCCTCTGGGTGATAAAAATGCTTCCTCAAATCCCCCCTAAACCTCCTGCCCCTTACCCTAAATCTATGCCCCCTTTAGTATTGCTGAAAACAAACATTTTGTCGAAGCTTTTCATCTTGCACTCATCAGAACAATTTGCAAGAATACCAATGTAAGGGAAAGCAACAAATTTATACTGTATGAGAAGAGAGTGCTGATTGGTTGGCAAGTGGGCTTTGATTGGTAGAGGCATTGCCATGGAGAATGCACCAGTTTATGGTGACTGACAGTTAACTAACAAGCTTTGGCACCTGTCTTTGAAAGCAGACCATTGTCCAGCTACTGTTTTTCCTTGCAACCTTTGTTTCCAAATTATTCGGCCCAGATCCATTCTTACACCTGTGATGGAAATCACACATGCCAAATGGAAAATATTAATTTTGTCATATGGAACTCTGGAAAAGTTTGAGACTTTTTACTGGACATTACAAATAACTGTTAAAAAGAGCAGAGCATAAAAGATAAAGATGGCCATGCGCCATTTGCATAGGAGAAGACAAAGGCTGGTTAGGAGACAGAGGTAAATTATCCAGTCTAGCTAGAACAATAGAGGTGCTCTGATTCAATTAACAAGAATGGTTTGTTAATAGTGGTGATCAAAAGCCATCAACATCCTTTGACTTTGAAAGAGACAAAACCCACACCCCACCCCCTCGTATGTCTGAAGAATTCTGAAGTTCAAACAACCTCCCACAAACTTCTGTTTTCAAACAGAGGTGGTCACATGACATACCTGCTGGTGTAGCACTGAATTTGTGAATAGTGCCTCAAAAAGAAAGAGACTGTAACTGAACTCCAAGGAGGAAGCATCTCTTTCTCTGTCTCCCTCCCCAGCAAAGTCCCAGGGAGGCCACGGTAGCAGCTACTGAGCTGCAAGACTACAGAACCTTACAGACAACAACCAAGAATACAGATAAAGCCTCCCTTCAGCCTTCCAGGACCAGAGCAGCAAGCCTGAATTGTGCACGTGGCCCAGCCAGAACTCCAAGACTAACTTCACCTAGGGACACTAAAACTCTATTTGAATTCCATTTATTCCAGACTATACTTTAACCTCCCAGCTCTTATTTTTCCCTCTGTATCTACTTGTGCGTGCGTGTGTGTGTACGTGCCTCCTGTATGCATGTGAGCATCGATGCATCACATATTTTAGTAATTTTAACCTATTTAGAGTGATAAGGTTAATAAATTTACATCTTTCTCAAGGAAACCTGTCTTATTGCTTCATTTGCAATTGTAATTAAAGTAAATGGAGCAAGTGCTCACTGAGTTGATAAGTTAAACCACTGTGTTTAAAAGAATAAACCCTGTTGTAGTCAAACCAGGGAAGGGGCAAAAGGAAAGCCTGAGACCCCTTCCTCACCTGGTCATTACACACCATTGAAGTTGGCTTTCCCCCAGTTAATTATTCTTCCTCTAGATTGTTTTTATCCTTTTTCATAACCAACCTAAACCTTATGATACAATGATCACGGTCCCCTAAACGTTCTCCTACTCATTCCCAAGAACCAGGTCCTCTCGTCAGCCTGGAAACGTACTACTGTAGAATATTTTCCTGAACACACTCTAGGAACTCTTTCTCCTCTCTGCCCTTTACACTACTGCTATCCCAGTCTATATTTGGATAATTAAAGTCCATTATACCTACTCTATAATTCTTGCATCTCTCTAATTTCCTTGCAAATTTGTCCCTCTTCATCCTTTCCATTAGTTGTTGGCCTATAGACAACACTGAGCAATGTTATTGCACCTTTTTGTTCCTGAACTCCAGCCAAATAGATTCTGTCCTTGACCCCCTCAGGGATATCCTCTCTCTCCACCACTGCAATGATCTACTTAATCAATGCTGCCACTCTTCCTGTTTTTCTTCCTTTTCTATCTTTCCTGAACACCTTGTATCCAAGATAATTCAACACCTAGTCCTGCCCTTCTTTGAGCCAGGTCTCTGTTATAGCCATATCATATTTCCACGTCAATCGACGCCTGTAACTCACCCCACTTTGTGCATTCACATACATTAACCCTGATTTAGGCTTTATTGTTAATGAATAAATAGAGATCCACTATTTTTTTTCAAATCAAGTAGTAGAAACCCATTTTAAATTAATTTAAAGCAAAAATTACAAAGTGACCAAAAACTGCCAATGGATGTATTAGAAAATGAGATGAATAGTTTACCTTCTGTGAATATATAAAGGAAACCAAATGGTTTTAAAAAGGAGAGAGAGAGAAAGAGAGAGAGACAGAGAGAGAGAGAGAGAAACCTGCATCAGAGCAGCAGCATGTATTTATGCACATGTAGTTTTCCCAATTTCAGTTGGGCCATCAAAATGAACATTTTCTTTTAAAAAGTAGGAGTCCTCAAGACCATGTTCATACTTGTACAACATACGCAAATGTCAGAACATCAGAACACATCCAATTTCATTAATTACATATACACAACATGGATTTACTCCTATTATTTTATAGATTGAATACAAGTGTAGACAAAAGGGGAGATAGTCAACAGAAGCCCAAGGCAGGTGTGAAGTCTAAACCATTTTGGGGCACAAGACGGATTTGAATTCAACTGACGAGTTGCACGTGCCAAATATTGTAAGCCACAACACACAGGTTTGGCTTGTTTGGAGAGCGGGATGAAAACATGCCAGCAGTGGACCCAAAGGTTTGCGTAGGGCCACGTGGAGCAAATTGCTCCTTCTGGCCCCACAAAAATATAAAAAACCCAAAAACTTGCCTTTTCATGAGCAGCCTAAGTGGTTCCTTTAAGAATCTCTGATTGAGCTTCTCAACGGCTGGTACAACTAGGCCTAGTGTGCGTAGTGCAGGCATCACCCCTTCATACATGAAATTTCAACCAGGATCCACCAATGTAGGACCCCAATTAGCACACTTAAACTGCCTCCTGCCTGTTTTTGACAGAAGTGCTGGGCGCCTAATTAAAGGCCTGCAGCAAAATCGAATCAGGCAAGTATTGAGTGTCAAAAGGGTATCAGAGATACCCACCCAATTTCCCTCTACTGGTTCTACTGATTACCCATTTTTAGATGAGAAATGGGCAAGTGGAAATTGAGAATTCTCTCTAGTTCTCTAGCCTGTCATCTGTCCCGAGCGAAGCATTAATATGTCAGGATAATTTCCTCCCCTGAAGATAGTGATTCACATTAGGGTACATGTTCACACGTGTCAGCTGTCATTCTTTGTGCACAATTCAAGACAGGAAGTGCAGGTTTTCAAATGTGGGGTGGAGCGAGGTGGGCATGAGAGTCAAGCTAGATCCAGTTTATACCTAAAGTTCACAATCATTTCAATTACTGTGTTACAATCAAGAGCAGGGACCCGGATTGATTTCCCCCAATCCCACTGCCTTACACAGAATTCACAACACAGATATAGGTTATTCAGTCTAACAAATCCATGCTACTGTTTATGCTGCACATTAGTGTCCTCCCACTCTATTTCATCTAACTCCTTCAACATATCTTTCTACTCGTTTCTCACATTTATCAACTTCCCCTTAAATGCATCGAAGCTATTTGCTTCAACTACTCCTTGTGGCAGCAAGTTCCACATTCTTACCATTTTCTAAGTAAAAAAGTTTCTTCTGAATTACATATAAAATAGTCACTAATAAATTTATGACCCCCTAGTTTTGGACTTCCTACAAGTGAAAACATCTCTGCACACACCCTCCATCAAGTCGCCCTCTCAGCCTTTTCTTTTCAAGAGAAAAGAGCCCCAGCCTGTTCAGTCTATTCTGATGGTTAGAACCTCTCAGTTCTGGTATTATTTAACTCAGCATAGACAGGGGTAGAACTTGGGACCTTTCTGAGCACCTTCGGTCATATTGCGGATTAACACAGACAGTAACCAAGCAGAAGACTACTTTTTTAGATAGATGATGGAGTAGCACAAAAATTAAAAAAGGGGAACATGTAGTTCATATTCTTTACTTTGTTTTCCAGATGTTATAAAACACATGCATGTTTCAAAAAGAATATTCAGTGAACAATTTTCCCTCCTATTTTAAAATAAGGTCTGTTGCAGAGTTCAAGTGGTTTTTTTTAAAAAGTGATTCTATGCATGCCAAACTGGGGGAAAAGAACCATCACTGTAGCGGATACAAAGTAGACTTAAATCCAGTATAAGCTCCATTAGACAGGGAGTGGCCTTTGCCCAATTAAAAACATCACAAACCAATATTAACCACTCCCGAATGTCAAGAATGTAATGGCTGTCGGTATGACTGCAGCACTTTGTACTGGATTAGGGTGTGGTTTAATAGGAGTGCCTGGCACAAAGGGAAACACCAACACAAAACACACAGAACAGCTGTGACCTTTAGCTTTACATTGCCATCTTGTTTCAAGGAGTACATTAAACCAGGAATATCGTGACAGCAACAATCTGCCTGACTTCAGCTTATGTAAAGCCATGACTTCTGTTTTGTTCTTTGGCTACCTACAGTAAAGAGCTTCTTGATTATAGACAAATCACATTGTTACAACATATAGTAGTTTTAAAATGGGTCCATTTTCATTCTAGGTACAATATAGCAAAATAACAGTCTAATAGAGAGGACACCTTCCTGTTGAGCACCTTTACTCTCATAGCATAATGGGACACAGATTAACTGTTTCAAAAAATAGAGCATTTCAATGCATGACCGTCTACTGAACCATGCAGACCAGTAAGGTCCCAGGGTCTAGCTCTACGCTATGCTGAGTCAGCTGCCACAACAGTGCAAGCCCTGTAATCAACCAGCCTGTCCTTGGGGCAGGGGAGAAAGAAGGGACTATCAACCTGAGCTGTCGCTCCTGATCAACATCCAGCGTACAAATGCAAGTTTTTCTTCAGCATCTCGTTCTGGAAAGTACACCTGCAGACAGCCAGCGATGGTAAATCAGGCTCATAGGTGCTGCCCTCGGTTAATAAATAACTCATCAGCATTTACCAGTCTTAACTCACATGATGAATAAAAGAGAGGAACCAGAGAGCTGCCAGCACCACTGGAACTAAAACCTAGTAAACCTGGAGTTATAGTGGATCCTCAACATTGCTATTTTGAGTACAATGGCTCTGATTACATCAAGTGTTTCTTTCCTGAAGGTCGTCAAGAACCATTCATCCCCTAAACTGGAGACAAACGATCTTCAAATCTCCAATAGTTGCTGCAAAACAAAATATATGTTATCATCTGAAATTTTATTCGCAAAGATGAAATGCATTTACAACTGAAAATGCAACGCTTTCTTATTGTCATTTTTGGTGCACTATATGTTAAAAATGCTGAGCAGTTAGAACATTTGATTTCAAAATGTATCGTCAGGCAAACCCCCCTCCCCCCACCTACCAAGACTGAGGCACCCATTATTTCACCACATGAACATTAAAATTTAAAAGTACAAGCCCCTGACTGGAAAGACAGTTTTGCATAGTAACAGACAGCGTTGAAACAATGGGGATCCAGTAGTTGCTTCCCCAATACACAGAAGTGGTCAGAACAGTTTCAGTCACATGACTAACTGGCTATTTCAGAGAATGTGAACTTCCAACAAAGGATCTGAACAGACAAAGCCATGTGCTCATGGAGTAAAAGATCTCTCCTGGAACTGAAGCAAAAATTACAGCCTCTCCTGACTGCCTGCTTCCATTTCCTTCCCACGGAACAGAATATTGTCAAACACGTTAAACTCAAAAAGAGAAAGGTTTCCTACGTGAACAAGATTTTAAGACGACAACTGGGCCCCAACGAAAAGCAAGACTACAGTGAGCTCAAAGCACCGTAACACGATATTGCCTCAAACTGTTCCACCTTACCATTTCTGTCCCTATTTGCAGGTGTGTATCGCCCGTGCATGCTAGCGTGGGCGCGTCGTATATCCGTAGGCATGAACCATATTAGAGTTTAAGTTTTAATAAAATTTCATCTTTCTTCTTTAAACCTGAGGAAGCCCGTGTGAATTGGTTTCTTTGCTTTCCAATTTGGAAAACTGAACAAGGATTCACAAAGGGGGAGCTCAAAACACTTTGTTTAAAATTAAACACTATTACAATAAGTTCAGGTGAGGATAGTGACAGAACCCTAGATACCTTTCACACCTGGTCATATGTTCTTTGGCCTCCTTATCTAGAGAGACAATGGGTAAGCGCCTGGAGGTGGTCAGTGGTGTGTGGAGCAGCGCCTGGAGTGGCTATAAAAGCCAATTCTAGAGTGACAGGCTCTTCCACAGGTGCTGCAGAAAAATTTGTTTGTCGGGACTGTTACACAGTTGGCTCTCCCCTTGCGCCTCTGTCTTTTTTCCTGCCAACTGCTAAGTCTCTTCGACTCGCCACACTTTAGCCCCGCCTTTATGGCTGCCCGCCAGCTCTGGCGAACGCTGGCAACTGACTCCCACGACTAGTGATCAATGTCACAGGACTTCATGTCGCGTTTACAGACGTCTTTGAAGCGGAGACATGGACGGCCGGTGGGTCTGATACCAGTGGCGAGCTCGCTGTACAACGTTTCCTTGGGGATCCTGCCATCTTCCATGCGGCTCACATGGCGAAGCCATCTCAAGCGCCGCTGACTCAGTAGGGTGTATAAGCTGGGGGTGTTGGCCGCCTCGAGGACTTCTGTGTTGGAGATACGGTCCTGCCACCTGATGCCAAGTATTCTCCAGAGGCAGCGAAGATGGAATGAATTGAGACGTCGCTCTTGGCTGACATACGTTGTCCAGGCCTCGCTGCCATAGAGCAAGGTACTGAGGACACAGGCTTGATACACTCGGGCTTTTGTGTTCCGTGTCAGTGCGCCATTTTCCCACACTCTCTTGGCCAGTCTGGACATAGCAGTGGAAGCCTTTCCCATGCGCTTGTTGATTTCTGCATCGAGAGACAGGTTATTGGTGATAGTTGAGCCTAGGTAGGTGAACTCTTGAACCACTTCCAGAGCGTGGTCGCCAATATTGATGGATGGAGCATTTCTGACGTCCTGCACCATGATGTTCGTTTTCTTGAGGCTGATGGTTAGGACAAATTCATTGCAGGCAGCCGCAAACCTATCGATGAGACTCTGCAGGCACTCTTCAGTGTGATATGTTAAAGCAGCATCGTCAGCAAAGAGGAGTTCCCTGATGAGGACTTTCCGTACTTTGGACTTCGCTCTTAGACGGGCAAGGTTGAACAACCTGCCCCCTGATCTTGTGTGGAGGAAAATTCCTTCTTCAGAAGACTTGAACGCATGTGAAAGCAGCAGGGAGAAGAAAATCCCAAAAAGTGGGAAATCCCAAAAACCTGGTCATAACAGTATCAAAAACTCTTAAGCCAGGATCAGTTTATGGCACATTCCATGTTAAAATGTTAATGTCTGGATGCAAATGTAGTTGGCACGGAGATAAAAATTTTCAATGCTGATTTACATAACGTTAGCTGCTAAAAAGTATATTTGTAATTCATAGCCAAAAAACAAGTTGAGCCCACATGCAATTGCTGACTCCAGCACCAAGTGTCACAGTGGATCAGCAGCCATGTTGATAAGTAAGTGGTGTGGCATCAACACTTAAAAACAATTTAAACATTTTTTAAAATCCCCAACAGCATTCCTGAACTTCCTCACTGGTTGATTCTCCTTGCAAGCTCGAGCTCCAGCCTCCTGAATGGTCCCAGTCCCATGGCCCAATCTCTGCAATTACAACCTATTCCATCGTCTTCCTTTGGCACTGTTGAGAAACTGCCCTAGCCTCCCCACTTATCACGAGCGCCCATTTGCTCTCTAGATTCCTCGGTTTTCCAAGTTCACAGAGAATATCTTCACCATAAGCCATTATGTTAACTGTCACTGCAACTTGAGTTTGACAAAAAGTTGTTATTCATTCCCTCTAGTATTCCAGCCTGTATGAGTCCCACACTAATACTCTCAATCCCATCATTGCACCCACCACCCCCAGCCCCCCAGCCTTCTAACCCCTATTCTCCACCACTCCATTCCTTTTCTCCCTCCTCTCTCCCCATCCCCAATTCCACCCTGCTTCTCACCCCCTTCTCTCCTCCCCCTCACCTGGAGAGGTCAGGACAGATGTTGGAGAGGTGGAGCAAGAATTCATCAATATAAATTTGGGATCAGCTGTCTGACGAACATGTCGCCGAACAGTTGAATGTAGATAAGGAACAGGAGGGAACCAAGGCTAGATCCTTGGGGAGGAGGGACAGGAAGAGAAGCTATTGTTACTCTGGCAAGAAGGATTTCAAAGATAAAGATGAGTGTTTGAGCAAATCAATGGCTCCTTAAGTATTGTAGTAAGGGCCAAACACTAGGCAGTTGGCAGTTAGACAGTTAAAATCGACTTGTGGAAAACTTGGTTATTTTGCAGGAGAAGAAAGTAGTTTGGAAGTTGATGGGGGGCAGGGGGTGGGGGGAGAAATGTGGGTGGTGAGGAATACAAGGAAGTGGTCGGAGATGACCTTTCTAGTATGGGAAATCATTTGACAGTCCATATGAGGTGGCAGGTCAAGGGGATGACTGTTAATATTGGTAGGAGAATTTTACTGAGAGTCTAGGATTTTTAACTCTCCAACGGCAATCAAAACCGAAACCAGTGTTTTGAATCAAAGGGCAAACAAAGGTCATAGATCACAGATGAGTACTGCACAGTGGCTTGTATCAGTCAAGGCAGTGTGGAATAAACATATGAAATCTACACATTTGTATTAAATATCATCATGCTCTCATACAACAGTATTAGTAGGTAAATAAGTTTTGAAAACCTATCACTGAAGAAGCATACAAAATGCTTTGAATTAGCAATAGGACTTTCTTTTTTTTTAAAAAAAAGGACTGTAAATACCAGAAATTTGAAACAACAAAATACTAGAAATAAACTGCAAAATTATGTTGGCATTTGGACAGGCTGCCCTCAGGTCAAGGTACTCAGGCAAATTTTAAAAGAAAGATTTGCATTTATATAGTGCCTTTCACAACCTCAGTGTTATTTGCCAGAAAGCCCAGTGGCGAAGTATAGAACTGGAGCCAAACCTTGCAATCATTTGTTTACAGAAACACAAATTATAACCACGCACCTGCTAATCCAACACCCAGAGTTTCAGTCTGTTCTTATTTATAGGGACATGAGTGAATCCCCAGTTAATGACCGCCACCTGCATTCAACTAAATACAATTAATATACAAATAACACTCAGGACAGCCCAAAGTGCTTTACAGCCAATGACGTGCTTTTGAGGTGTTGTCACTGTTGTCATGTAGGAAACCAGCAGCCAATTTGTGCACAGCAAACTCCCACAAATAGCAATGCTATAATGATCAGATAATCTGCTTCTTTTAGTGATGTTGACTGAGGGGTAAATATCGGCCAGAACACCAGGGAAAGCTTCCCTGCTCTTCTTTGAAATTATGCTGTGGGATCTAACCTCCAATCTCCGCATTGATTGTCCTTGGAGTGTTAAAAATTCTGGATTCTTTGTAAAAAAATCTCCTGAGGGGGCAGATGTGGCCTCGGTTTAATATCTCATCTGAAAGATGGTACCTCCAACAGTGCAGCACTCCCTCAGTACTGCCCTAGAGTGTCAGCCTAGATTTTTGTGCTAAACTCTCTGAACTGACCTGAACACTCAAACTTCTAACTCAGAGGAGAACATGCAAACGACTGAGCCACGGGACACCTCAGATTAAGGGGCACACAATCTAAAATGTCAATGTGTCTTTTCAGGCCTAGCCAGATCTGTTGTCTTTTTCTAGAATTCTCCAACAAATAGCATCTTCTTCTTCCCCTTAGCCAAAACATTGCAATGAAGTTTTGTCATACAAAAGAAACATGGCTCAGAGATCTTATATTAAATAAAGCACTGTTTAATGATTCCAGAACAGCTCTGGAGACCCATGAAAGCAACTGCATTCTTCTGAAACATTTTACTTCTTTTATTATTTCATCATATGCTTCCCGCACCAGGAAACAGCCTATTTTTCAATCCCAGCCGTTCCACACCCATAGCCATACCACTGCAAAGCCTAGACATGTGGACCAAGAAACTGCAAAATGCCTGACTGGCAGTTGGACAAAGGATAGGCTACTGGATAACAGCAGAGAGATTGTGTTATTCACAGTAAGCTACATATAAAAACTAGACAGACAAAAAAAAAAGCTTAAAATAGCCTTTGTGCAATTTTTTTTTTTTTTTTTTTTGAGTGTGAGGTAGGCAAATAAAATGTTTCTAATTCTATAAGTATAGTGCACTTTGAACATCTCCTACCATGTCATTTAAGAAGGTTGCCCAAAAGAGCAAAAAAGTGTTAACCCGTAAAGCAAGCAAAACAACCACCAAGTAAATAGACCACACTTTTTCCGGAGTCAGAAGTCTATTTAGCCTTATGCTTCTAACTGCTGGTTACCAGCAGGAACACCTGGTTCAGGTCTACTATTTTGATCTTAGCCTTAGACAGCCTAACTTCGCAACACACCAAAAGCAGGGCAGCACCACGCTTTTATCACTTGCTGGCCTACATGGGCCCTCCCAGGTAGCGGGGAAGGTCCCAGACAGGCAACATGTAGCATGACATTTTGCACTGACAACACCTGCTTGAATCTTACATATGTCAATATTAACACGTTTGTAGTTATTTGTTTTTGCTGAATTGGCTTCACAATAAAAACATGGCAGATTCATCAATAAAGGTTACATTGGTAGAACTTGAAACTGCAAGTGTCCAGAAGTAAAGACTAAGTATCGTGAAACAACTGATTCACACATTTCCTTTAACAGCTGTAACCTTGGAGAGGTGGCTGCAGGACATTAATGCTAATTGACTGACTTTGCCAAATTCTCGATGGGTAAATTGATCTATACCACTGAAGAAGATCCAAGAGCAGAAAGGTTCCAAATTGCATCTCTGATCTTAGCCGGGTTACTGATCCTAGCCATGGCAGCAATAGGGCACTATAAATGGCCTCAATAGCTGAGTTAGAAAGGGGAAAAGTCACTCAATCACTATCCATGACCCCTGGTGAAATGATATTACATTTAGCTGTGATTTCCCCTTGATTGAACAGCCTGCCAAAATTCACCATCTAGACATGTAAAATAGTCAGTTGGGCAAAGTACAACAGGCTATAGCACCAATGAAAGAAAACCCCAACATGGCCAGTGCAGTCAGGAGAGAAAAAAAAATAGCTGAGAAATATAGTTGAAAAATGTACTTCAATATTTTTTTAAATAGTCTCCATTATTTGAGTGTGTGGTAAACCAAAACTATGTTCTGTAACTGCATTATTTTGAATTGCAAAACAATCAGTAAATTTTGAATCAGGGTGCTGTTACAACCTGATGTTGTCCTGTATTCTCAGCTGAGGCAGTGAGGCTGTAAACATCAACAATGACATCATCCCATCCTAACGAGAACAGTGACATTGTTTCAAAAGGGCACATGTTATCTCATGACTATAGGGGTGCGGGGAGAGGGGGTCACAGAGGAGCTACAATCTGAACACAGGCTCATCTGTTCCCAGAGTGACATCACATCAAATACTGCAGCTTCACCCAAACCCCAGTCCTGCATAACATCAAGCAAAGGTCCCAAGAAAACATCATTTTGGAACTTTACAAATACTTTTTTGGCATCCCAACTAAGCCCAGCATAGAGTGCCCACAAGAAAACTACAGCACTCCGTCAGTGGTGTGTTCAAGAGCAGCAACATCGATTTATATTTATACTTCATCTTTACTGCAATAAAATGTCCCAAGGTCCTTCACAGAGCATTATAAAACACATGACACTGAGTTACATAAGGAGATATGACATCAGATGAGCAAATGCTTGGTCAAAGAGTTAGGTTTTAAGGAGTGTCTGAAAGAAGGAAGGTGAGGTAGAGGGGCGGAGAGACATAGGGAGGGAATTCCAGGGTTTAGGGCCAAAGCAGCAGAAGACACGACCACCAATGGCAGAGCGATTAAAACTGGGGATGCTCAAGAGGCCAGAATTAGATGAGTGCAGATATCAAGGAGGGTTGTGGGGCTACAGGAGATAACAGAGATAGGGATGAGCGAGGCCATGGAGGCATTTGAAAACAAGGATGAGACTTTTAAAAATCAAAACATTGCTTGACTGGGAGCCAGCACAGGTCAGCGAGCACAGGGGTGATAGATGAACAGAACTTGGGGCGAGTTAGGGCACAGGCAGCAGAGTTTTGGATGACCTCAAGTTTGCGGAGTATAGAACGTGGGTGACTAGCTAGGAGCGCATTGGAATAGTCAAGACCAGAGGTAACAAAGCCGTGAATGAGGGTTTCAGCAGATGAGCTGAGGCAGGGACAATGTCAAGCGATGTTATAGAGGTGGAAACAGGCAGTCAGGTGCAAATATGTGGTTGGAAACTCATCTCAGGGTCAAATAGGACACCAATTATGGTTTAGTCTCACAGTTACAAGGAAGAAGGATAGAGTTGGTAGCTACATGGTAACTAAGGAACGAAGTTTGGAGCAAGGACCAAAAACAATGCCTTCAGTCTTCCCAATAATTAACTGGAGAAGATTTCTGCTCATCCAGTACTGGATGTCGGATAAGCACTGATAATTTAGCAACAGTGGAATAGTCAAGAGAGGTGGTGCTGAGGTAGAGCTGGGTGTCGTCAGTGTACATGTGAAAATTAGCTCTGTGCTTCTGGATGGTTGCACTGAAATGCACCATGCAGATGAGAAATAGGAGGGGGCCAAGGACAGATCCTTGGGAGACACCAGAGTTAACGTGTATGAGGGCAGGAAGAGATCTGGTACTGTGGCAGGGTGAAAAGCTGATTTGGTGGGATTCAAACACAGAGTTTCAGGAAAGATGGGCACAGATTTGGGATGAGAAAACACGTGCGAGAAACTGAGAGGAAAGGGAGGTTGGAGATGGGGCAATTTGCAAGGACGGTGGGCTCAAGGGTTGTTTTTTTTTGAGGAGGGGTGATGATGGCAGAATTAAAAGGAGAAAAGAACATCTGAAGAGAGAGAACCGTTAATAATTTTAGATTAGATTAGAGATACAGCACTGAAACAGGCCCTTCGGCCCACCGAGTCTGTGCCGACCATCAACCACCCATTTATACTAATCCTACACTAATCCCATATTCCGACCAAACATCCCCACCTGTCCCTATATTTCCCTACCACCTACCTATACTAGTGACAATTTATAATGGTCAATTTACCTGCCAACCTGCAAGTCTTTTGGCTGTGGGAGGAAACCGGAGCACCCGGAGAAAACCCACACAGACACAGGGAGAACTTGCAAACTCCACACAGGCAGTACCCAGAATCGAACCCGGGTCTCTGGAGCTGTAAGGCTGCAGTGCTAACCACTGCGCCACTGTGCCGCCCTAATAATATCAGCCAACATGGGGACCAGGAGAGGAAGTTGGGTGGTCAGCAGTTTAGTGTGAATAGGGTCGAGCGAACTGAAGGAAATTTAACAAAAATGGGGAAAGAAATTTTAAAAAGACAACTATCAGTTCTGTTTTACAAATTGATATTAGTATATAACAACCAACAGAACATGACTAAAGACTCACTTTTGAAGACTAACAAATTCCCTGGGCCCTATGCCATATTTCCTGGGGTGCTGAAAGTGACTAATGAGCAAATTTGTGGGTCTCTTGCTACAGGCATCAGAATCACTGGTTTCAGAAAAAGCTCCACAATACTAGAAGCAAGCCAACACAGCACATACAATTAAAAAGGGGAACAAATCTGAATTAGGTAGCTACCAACCCACTAGTCCAACATGAATAGGGAATTTTAAAAAATGCAAGCCATACTGAAGAGTAGGGTGGGGGAGTTTCCATCTATAGCTTAACAAGAAACAGCCAACGTGGATTTAGAAGACAAAAGGTTCTGCCTGCCTTCTTTTATGAAGTTAAAGATGTGAGTGGAACTCCCTATGATGTAATTTAATTGGACTTTCAAAAGGTCTTTGACTAGGTCCCACATGAAACACTTGTAATAAAACTAAAAAGCATGGAAATCCAGAATAGAATGTGGACCTGGATATAAATTCGGAAAGAAAGAAACAAGACTCACAAGAGATACAGAGTCAGACTGAAGGTGCAAGTCGCTGAGTGGAGTGCTGCAGGGATCAGCACTTGCCCCACCCCATGCTCTATCATTTTCTATATGTAGATTGGATAGAGGCAGAAACCAATGGAACTGTTACATCTGCAGCTAGCACCAAAACTAGCTTGAGCAGTAGGGACAGGAGATGTAGTGAACAATTTGCATAAAATGTAGGTAAGTTTTGCAATTGAGAAGACAAATGGCAAATTAAATAAATGTGAGATATTGCATAGTAGGTGAAAAATCATCAGCGCAGCTAACAATGAAGGGAAGACAATTAACATAGAAAGAAAGTGACTTAGAAGTGACAGCAGATTCATCACTTTCCACATTGAGACAATGAAGCAATAAAAACAGCAAACAGAATGTTGGGGTATATGAAAGAGATGACTTCAACTGCATCAAGCAGTGTGTAGACTTCCAGTACGCAAACACCAAGTGTCACTACGTGCTGAGGTTCTATCTGTCCCTGGTATTGTGAAGGATGGGCCTGGGCACATTGCCGCGGAACGCTCCATGCAGTTGGACCGTGCCGTACCACCTATCCTTCGTGGAGCAGTTTCTGTGGGAAAACACCTTTGACCACCGATCCATCAGGCAGTGGTCTGAACGGAATGTCCTCAAGGGCCTACGGGAAAAGGAGACGGGGGATCCTGTCGGATGGTTCCCCAAGCAGACCACAAAGTCATTTGGCAGAATGCCTCATCACCAGAACTTTCAAACAAGCACCAAGATGTAGCTTGGCTGGTGGTGAGAAGGGCCCTCCCTGTCAGATCCTTCCTGCACGGCCGAAGTCTCGCCCCCTCCGCTCAATGCCCCCACGGTGGTTGTGGTGGGGAAGAGACGGTTGCCCACCTCCTCCTGGAATGTGTCTTTGCAAAGCAGGTGTGGAAAGAGATGCAGTGGTTCTTGTCGAGGTTCATCCCAAGCAGCTCTGTAACACAGGAGTCTGTGCTCTACGGGCTGTTCCCAGGGAAGCACACCGAGACAAACATCAACTGCTGCTGGAGGACTATCAATTCGGTGAACGACGCCCTTTGGTCTGCCTGAAACTTGCTGGTCTTCCAGCACAAAGAGTTCTCCACGACCGAATGTTGCAGACTGGCACATTCCAAGGTCCAGGACTACGTGCTGAGGGACGCACTAAACTTGGGCCAGCCGCAGCAAAGGCTCAATGGGGAAAGACCACAGTGTAAGGTCCCCCCACCAAGCTGAACTGAGGGGCTGACCCATGGGAAACGCCTCAAACTGTATCGGGAAAATTTTCATTTGCTGTAAATGTAAAAATGTAATTGGCATGACAAATGTGAAATGGAAGGGTTGTGAAGCAACTCATGATTGTCTTGAAGGAAACTGATCTCCCTTGCAATGTTTGTATTTTTTGGTGCTGTTTGAAACTGTTTGGCAATGTATTTTTTTTTTAAAAAAACAGATTTTTATGAATAAAGTATATTTTGGAAAAAAAAAACTTCAACTGCATCATCAATGCAGCTGGATGATCCGGCAGAGGCGACAGCAGACTGGATGCTACGTCCGGATTCCTAATAGAAACAGTAAAAGATGCCAAACTGCACGACGTCTTCAGAAAACCTGCAGACGGAGCGCAGCGTAAACACACATGGTCAAGAAGGGACGGGTCTGCCCGTTCCAGGATTGACTTCCTGTTTGTGTCCCGTGCTGTCACAGTCAGATTCACCGACGTCAAGCCGGTGTTCTTCTCCGACCATTGCCTCTTACTGGCCGACTGTCACTTACAGGACGACCAGCGGGCTGGCGGGGGATATGGAAGCTCAATGTTACACTGCTAACCCCAGAGAATGTTGAGGAACTCAAAAGGGATTGCAAAGGTTGGAGGACCGTGAAACCCCTCTTTGAGTCTCCAGTTCACTGGTGGGAGGCGATCAAGGAGAACATCAAGAGGTTCTTTATCTTCAAAGGTGTTCAGAGGGCAAAAGAGAGACAGAGAGAAATGTCCTGACTCCAGAGAAGTATGCAAAATCTGCTCCGGCTGCAGACGATGGGGGTCGAGGTCAAGGAGGACCTCCAGGAGGTGAAGAGCCAGCAGGCCTCGCTCTTTGCCACGAAGGCCTCCAAGATCATCTTCCGGTCCAGAGTCCACTCCATTGAGCAGGATGAGACGTACTAGTGTTACTTCTTCCAAAAGGTACACACAGAGAGCTCTGTTATCAGCAGCCTGAAGGAAGAGGATGGCTCAGTAATGTCTTCGCAGTCCGACATACTAAGGATCAGCAAATCCTTCTATATTGGGCTGTATGACCTACGGGAAAAGGAAATGGTGGATCCTGGCGGATGGGTGGATCCTGTCGGATGGTTCCCCGAGCAGACCGCCAAAGTCATTTGGCAGAATGCCTCATCACCAGAACTTTCAAACAAGCACCAAGATGTAGCTTGGCTGGTGGTGAGAAGAGCCCTCCCCGTTTGATCCTTCCTGCACGGCCGAAGTCTCACCCCCTCCGCACAATGCCCTCGAGGTGGCTGTGGTGGGGTAGAGACGGTTGCCCACCTCCTTCTGGAATGTGTCTTTGCAAAGCAGGTGTGGAAAGAGATTCAGTGTTTTTTGTCGAGATTCATCCCAAGCAGCTCTTACACAGGAGTCTGTGCTGTACGGGCTGTTCCCAGGGACGCACACCGAGATAAACATCAACTGCTGCTGGAGGACTATCAATTCGGTGAAAGACGCCCTTTGGTCTGCCCGAAACTTGCTGGTCTTCCAGTGCAAAGTGTTGTCCATGACCGAATGTTGCAGACTGGCACATTCCAAGGTCTAGGACTACGTGCAGAGGGACGCACTAAAGCTTGGGGCAGCCGCAGCAAAGGTTCAATGGGGAAAGACCACTGTATAAGGTGCCCCCCATCAAGCTGAACTGAGAGGCTGGATCCATGGGAAACTCCTTGAACTGTATCGGGAAAATTTTCGTTTGCTGTAAAATGTATATGGCATGAAAAATGAAATGGAAGGGTTGTGAGGCAACTCACTCCTGTACTGAAGGAAACTGATCTCCTTTGCACTGTTAGTGTTTTTTGACTTGGTGCTGTTTGGAACTGTTTTGTCATGTATTTTTTTTTAAAAACAGATTTTTATGAATAAAGTATATTTTGGAAATTAAAAAAAAATTGTGCCCTGGCTGTGCAAGGAAACAGCGTACAGAGGTTATGCTGAAGCTTTATAATGCACTGGGCAAGACTACACACGGGAACAGTACGCTACAATTTTGAACACCAGCTTCAAAGTCATTGGTGTGGATGCATAATTCGCGACTCTCTAAAGTTGCTGCTCTTTCTCATGCTTCCCAAGTTCTGTTCACTTCAGTGGAGCTTCTGGTTGCCCCCTCCTTGTCTGTGTGTCATTGGAGTGGTTTCTTTTCAAATATCTAAATTTCCCCTGTTCAGTAATACAGTGACCCATACAGTGTCTTATACATGGATCGGACACTTATAATTTTCCCTTTTTTGGCCCAGAAAAGTGTAAGGGGACACTAATATGCAAGTACATAAGATATATGAAAATATTAATGGTAAGGACAAGGTGAATCTACAAAAATGTTTCATAAATGCTCTGAATAATCCACCAATTAGGGTAGTGGAATTAGAAATATTATAGGTGTTCAAAATGCATTTGGGTGCTAGGAAGGGAAAGTTGGAATATTACAGGTACAAGTCTCGATAGCTGTTCCTTACCCTCATCTTTTTCTTTAATGCTTAGCACACCCAATGATTCAGTAGCTTCACAATTCATTATGAAACTATACCGTACCAAAATCAAATCCCTGGTCTGTGCTGAGTTAATTGTTCCCAGCTAAAGTGGTAATAGCAACACAACTGATCTCCATTCCCCTAGGCCAGGAGACGAGGGAAACAAAACTGCCAAGATTTCCAGGTCCGATTGCTTTCCAGTGATCCCTGTCAGAAAGTGCATGTGAATGGTGGTCTGGAAAGGAGAGCATAATGTTTGGCTTTGATCCTGTCCCCATGAATGAATTAACTATCAACATTCAGCTTTGTTGCTTGTATTGAAGGAAAGCTTCAGCTCGAGGGTAGATTTCTTGCCTCTTGTCAGAAGATTGTGCGTTCAAGCCCCCCTCCAGAGACATCAGCCCATAACCTAGGTTGGCACCTCTGTGCAGTCTTGAAGTGCTGCACTGAAAGCTGCCACCTTTCAGATGGGATGTTAACCAAAACTCCATCTGCCCTCTCAGATCCCATGACACTAAAATCAAAGAACAGCAAGGCATTTGGCCTTGTAAGAACATAAGAGCATAAGAAATAGCAGCAGGAGTAGACCATATGGCCACTCAGGCCTGCTCCACCATTCAATATGATCATGGCTGATCTTCTGCCTCAACTTCATTTTCCCACCCACTCCCCATATCCCTTGATTCCAAGTGACCAAAAATCTGTCTATCTCAGCCTTAAATATATTGAACGATGGAACATCCACAACCCTTTGGGGTAGAGAATTCCAAAGATTCACAAACCTTTAAGTGAAGAAATTTCTCCACATCTCAGTCCTAAATAATCAGCCCCTTATCCTGAGACTGTGCCCATGTACTAGATTCCCCAAGCCAGGGTCTACTGTCAAGCCCCTTCACAATCTTGTATGTGTCAACAATATCACCTCTCACTCTAAACTCCAGACAGTATAAGCCCAATTTACTCAGCCTCTCATCATAGGACAACCCTCTCATCCCAGGAAGCAATCTAGGTGAACCTTTGCGGCACCACCTCAAACGCAAGTGTATCCTTCCTTAGATATGGAGACCAAAACTTCTCACAGTATTCCAGGTGTGGTCTCACCAAAGCTCTGGATAATTGCAGCAAGACTTCCTTATTCGTGCACTCCATTCCCCTTGCAGTAAAGGCCAACATGCCATTTGCCTCCCTAATTGTATGCTAACTTAGTGTTCCTTCTACAAGTGAACCCAAGTCTCTCTGCACATCAACATTTACAAGTTTCACGCCTTTTAAAAAATACTCTGCTTTTTTATTCTTACGACCAAAGTGAATAACCTCACACTTCCCCACATTATACTCCATCTGCCACCTTGTTGACCATTCATTTAACCTGTCTATATCTCTTTGCAGCCTCTTTGTGTCCTCCTCACAGCCGTATTCCCACTTAGCTTTGTATCGCCAATGAACTTGGATACATTACACTCACTCTTCATCGAAGTCATTAATATAGATTGTAAATAGCTGAAGCCCCTGCACTGATCTTTGCAGCACTTCACTCCTGGAGATTTATTACATTTTAGTCCTTCAAGTTTCACCAAAGCTTTTCTCTTCTGATATTAGTTACCCCAACTTCCTCACTCTTATTAACCCCTAGGTTACCCTTTATGTCTGGTATGCAACTTGTATCTTCTACTGTGAAGACAGACACAAAATATTTGTTCAATGTCTCTGCCATTTTCTCATTCCACGTGATAATTTCTCCTGTCTCTAAGAGACCAACATTTACTTAAGCTACTCTCCTTTTTATATACTTGTAAAAGCTCTTACAATCTGTTTCTATAGTCCTGGCTAGTTTACCCTTATTCTATTTTTTCCCTTTTTGTCAACTTTTTGGTCACCGTTTGTTGGTTTCTAAAACAGTCCCAATCTTCAGGCTTACTGCTATTCTTTGCAACATTATAAGCCTCTTCTTTTAATCTAATACTATCCTTAACTTCCCCAGTAAACTTTCTTGATGAGCTTTTGTTTTTAATAGAATGTATTTCTGTTGAACATGTTGAAATGTTGCTTTAAATATTTCCCACAGTTTATTTATCACCATACCTTTTAGTCTATTTACCCAAACAACCTGAGCCAGCTCTCCTCGCATACCTACAGATTTATCTGTTTCAGTTTAAGATTCGTGTTTGGGACTGGAGTGTGTCACTTTCAAATTTAACATGGAATTCAACTGTATTATGACCACTTTTTCCTTAGTGAATCGTTTACTATAAGATTACTAACCCTGCCTCATTGCACAACACTAGATTTAAAATAGCTTTATCCCTAGTTGGTTCCACAACTCATTGTTCAAGGAAACTGACACAAAAGCATTCTATAAACTCATCTTCCAGACCACCTTTGCCAATTTGATTTGTCTAGTCTATATGAAGATTAAAGTCCCCCACAATTACTCCATTGCCTTTGATACAAGCTCCAATTATTTCTTGCATAATGCGCTGTCCAATGGTATAATTACTGTTGGGAGTAGTTTATAGACCCCCCACCAGTGTTTCCCGATGCTTGCTATTCCTAATCCCCACCCATACTGATTCTACTTTCTGATCTTCTAAACCAAGATATTTTTCATTACTGTCCTTATGCCATCCTTTACTATCAAGGCAGCTATTCCTTCACCATTCTGCCTTGTCTTTTTGAAATGTCGTGTACCTTGGAACATTTATTTCCCAACCTTGGTTACCTTGTAATGGCAATTAGATCTAAGCCATTTATCTCTATTTGTGCCACAAGTTCTTCTATCACTTGAGAATGCTTCACGCATTCAGATAAAGATGTATTAATTCTATTTTTGTATTGCTGAAAATAGAGACATGTCGAAGCTTTTCATCTTGCACTCATCAGGACAATCCCCAAGAATGCCAATGTAAGGGGGAAACAACATTGTTTTCCTTTACGTGGTATTCTTGCGGATTGTCCTGATGAGTGCACGAAGAAAAGCTTCAACAACATGTCTCTATTTTAGCAATACTCAAGTTCTGTACTACCAAAGAACAATTCAATTTTTTTTACTACTATTCTTTGCCTAGACCTTATTCGCTGATGCACTATTACTGTTAATCTCTCTATCCCTACCTGTCCCACTGTGCTTGTCTTTACCCAGATCACTACAATCTCCTACTGTCTCGAATTTTACCACACAGATAGCAAGTTCCTACTACCTGTTGGGCAAAGTCAAGGGCTCCTCCATCCCTATATGTTGGATCACCATTCCTACCTGACTCCCAGTCACACGCTCCTGTCCCTGACCACTGACCAATTCTAAAGTTCTGCCTAAACTAAGAGATGCGACTACCTCCTGGAACAAAGTGTCCAAGTAACTCTCCTCCTTCCTGATATCCCACAATGTCTGCAGCTCATATTCCAGCTCAGAAGCAAAGTTGCTCAAGCACTGAACCAGTAATCCAGAGGCCCCAGGCTAATGCCCTGGGGACAGGGGTTCAAACCCCACCATGGCAGATGGTGGATTTAAGTTCAATTAATTAATAAATTCAATTAATTAATAAAAATCTGGAATTAAAATCCAATCTCAGGAATGGTGCCATGAAACTATCGATTGTCGTAAAAATCCATCTGGTTCCCTAATGTCCTTTAGGGAAGGAAATCTGCCGTCCTTACCTGACTGGCCTACCTGTGACTCCAGACCCACAGCAATGTGGTTGACTCTTAACGACCCTCTGAAATGGCCTAGCAAGCCACTCAGTTGTCAAGGGCAATTAGGGACGAGCAACAAATGCTGGCCTTGCCAGTGATGCCACATCCCATGAAAGAATTTTTTAAAAAACAGCTGCAGACACTTACCACAGTTATGGTTGTCCAGGACTGCCACCTATTCCACAAACTCCCACATACTGCAGTCGGGGCACACCAGCAGCCCTATCATGTCTGTCTAATTTTATTTATTTATTTGATTAGTTTAACTAGTTACTAATTTGGCAAAATAATAGCAAGTTACAGTCTCTTAGCTTGGAGACAAAAGAACACTCACCAGCTACTGGAGATAAAACACAAATGAAAAGCAGCACACCTCCTTCCCCCTCTGCACCAAATTCCCACGTGCACCAAATTCCTAACTTACCCATCAGTTCACGAAGCACTCTGTGCTCCCCCCACTGGTGTGCAGGGCAATATTTATTGCTCTACCAACATCTCATTTATTTGTTGCTGTTTTTGGGAGCCTACTGTGCACAAAGTGTTTGGAGGCACCCTGAAGTCGTAAAAGGTGCTACATCAAAACGAGTCTTTCTTTCTTTAAGCTGATACTCATGGAGCCATGCCCCAGTATCTTCAGAAATGGAAACGAAATCACCAACTCTTCATATCTATTGATTTTCCAGTACAAAGCCCAGATACTGAGACCAGCGAACCTTTGTACCCACAACCAAGGCCCATGAACAATCCCAACAAATTTGTGCAGTACTTACAATCTAAATTAACGGAATTCCTTACAAAAATTATGAAGTATCCAACAAGATAACTTGCTATCTGCAATTATTACATTGTGATGTTAACAAATTAATATGATGCAATTCTGATCAAAAGCAGCAGGAAACAAAGTGAGTGAATTTTAAACTTCGGGGTCCAAGGGCCTCAGCTACTTCACACAATTAGACTATAATTTAAAAGACTACGAGTAGACAGCAGCTTTTGATAATCAAATTTTAGGAAAACTTCCAATCCTATATGACAGCTGGAAGCCCACCTGTAGGCACTGAACAATTGTGCAATGGTTACTGGACAGCAAGCACATTTAACAAATGGCTATGTTTTTCAATTATAACAAAATGGATTATACTTTTACATCTGTGCTGTTGTCTCATCACGTCTGAAGGCTCTGAATCGTAACAAGAATACAGTTCTTCTAACACCTTGTACAAGTGGCTATTTTTCAATTATGAGCTCAGTTAGGAAGAGGTTTTACCTTGCGGGGGGGGGGGGGGGGGGGCGGGTGGCATCCATTTCTATCCTTACCTGCTATTCACAGAAATACCATTTGAGGAGGCGGCACAGGACAGGAAGCTGGACTGATTTTCCCCCTCACTACCCCAGAATCGCCAAGGCCAAGTGTGGCGTCCTTACAGCTGAGATCATGGATCAAATCAAGGCTAATAAAATTTGGACAACTAAAAGATATTCGATTTTCAGCAATTTCTATTTATTTTGCTAAGATTCTTATTCACGTCAGTCCTTTCCTTAAGCACTTGGTGTAGAAAGATGCATTGTTCCCCAAATACCATGTACAAGGATGAACTATTCCCCAATTATCCTATTATTGCAGAGAGTGGTACAGCATTAGCCACTTTCCAGGGGTGGAAGACATTTTGGTTCAAAAGTTCAACTTCAAAATACGCAGTTCAATTAGTTCTTGAAAAATAATCTTCCCATTATTAGATGGTTGCAGAACACTGCTTCTTCCATTCAGCCCTCTGTAATCTTGCACAAATGTAATTCCAAGACTGCTTTATTAACATTTCAAATTATTCTGCAGGTTCCTCATATGCAGGTGATTCATACAGGTCCCAAGACTCAAAACATTTGAATCTCAGACATGTCAACCACAGGAGTGGAAAACTTCACAATTCTGCCAGTTGTACTCAAACGCTGACCCTGGCAAAGATTCAAACTGCTTTGCATGGTGGGTTAGGTCAAAAAAAATTAGAGACCAGGATTCAGTTCAACTTCTTGGGTCAGTAAAGCCTGAAATACCTAGTCCTGTCCAATTCAAACACAATTCAGTAGATCTGTAATTGAGTCAATAGTGTTTATTAAAACAAATCTATTCCAGAATTTTGTCAGCTCAGTTGTTTGATTAATATGGATTACCTTTGTCAAGAAGTCAGATTGCAAATCTTGCCTAATTGAAAAGAGACAATTTCTGCCAACCGTCCTCCAAGAAACACATCCATCTCATTGTAATTAATGATTGCAAAAGCTTTCAAAACTTGCAAAAGAGGTTTTATATAAACACTGATTTTTTAAAATCTCTATAAAAATCTCAATGCTGATGTAAATTTAACATACTTCAACTAATAATGAATATATGTAGCTGCTGCTGGAGTAGCTAAAGGAAGAAATAAACTTGTACAATCCAATGTCAGGTAGATTGTATTGCATTATGGACAATAAAATACTAAAAGTAATTAAAGTTAATAACATTGAATAGTGAAAGGAGTTACATATCCTCTCCATCACAAAGACCATCTACTTCCACCTCCATCCTAACTCAATCCATCTGTGGGTGAAACCCTCATCCATGCACTGGTTACTTACACACTCAACTATTCCAATGCTTTCCAGACCAGCCTCTCATCCACCCTATGTAAACGCCTGCTTATCCAAAAACTTTGCTACCCATGTCCTATCCCGCAACAAGACCTGTTCAGCCATGTACTTGTTAACATTGACTCCTGGTTCCCCAACATTGCAGATTTAAAATTCTCATCTTCATATTTAAATCCCTTCACAGCCTTGCTGCCCCCTACTTCTGTAATCTCTACAACACCCTTCTTCCCTACATCGAAATCTGTCCCTCTGACTGGCCTCTTATGCAAACGCCACCTCCCCAAATCCCCCCTCCATTGACTGACATGGCTTCAGCCACAAAGGACCCATGATCTGAAATTCCTTCCTTAGGCCCTCTGCCTCTCCACCTCCTTCACCTTCTTTAAGACCTTCCTTAAAACCCACCTCTTCAACCAAGTTTTTTGTCGAGCCCTTCTAATATCTCCCTCTTCTGCCACACCTATTTTCTCCTTCCACCTTTGTGAAGTACTTTAGTGTCTTTTAACACTGAAAAATACCCCAAATAAATGTCATTTGTTAATTTATTTAAAAAAAGTTAATTTGTGCAAGTATTACAGAGGTCACTGATAAAATGGGGATTGGTTTTTAATGGTCTGTAAACACACCATATAGAATGAAACTGCCATAAAGTTGCTGTTATATTAGTTTTATGCTTTTGTAGCATTACCAGTTTCCTTCAGGTAGCCAGACTCAGTCAGGTCCAGCAAATTAACACTGGGAATGCCATCAGCCACATGAGACTCGCACATTGAACTAGCACACAATAGAAAGCAACATAAAAGCTGCAACAGTTGAGCATTATACACTGCAGCATCTCAACTAGATTCAGCATTTAAAACCAATTACACACACACTCCTTCTACACTATTGAACAGCTTCTGTGCCGATTCCAGTTGGTCCCAAGTTTTTAGCTGCCAGTTGAATTTGGCCACAGAGGGTCTCTGCTCTATGCACAACTTGCTCCAAAGCTGCAAATGAAGGTTTTTTAATACCGCAGAATTAGTACCAAGTCACGGCTGTGATTTTACCACTCTGGCTGGGATACTAGAGGTTGAGGAAGCAACAGATCCACAGCTGTCCTGTATGAGTGGACCAAGAGGTCAACCTCTCAGTGGACTGAGCTGCAGCCAGGTCTAACATGGCAGACGTGATGGTACAATTAGAGACTGGGAGTGAAAGCCCCATCCCAGGAGGGATTTGATGTCTCCAACAGAAAGCGAATCAGATTGTTTACACTACAAGTTACTGCGAATGGCATGCTTGCCATCACAGCCAACCCTATAATATAAAAGGAAGCATTAATAGTCTTAACTGTTAACTGAGAGGATACAAAATTCCACACTTTAAAAAAAAAAGACTGTGAGCTTTTGCAAAACAAGCAGTTCAAACATGCAAAAGCATCACACATATGGAAAAACTTTCTGCGATTTAAGGGATATTAAATACAAGAGTAACTTTGGCCTTTGCCCAGTCTTCATACCTCCTATGAAATGCAGACATACTTAATCACTCAGGATTTGCAAAATCCTCCCAGTGGGAGGTGAAGGAAGTGAAACTGTGGGGAGACTGTCTGCATCCACAGAAACACTGCAGGGTACAGTCAATACTAGTTTCCCTGCTCTCGGAAATATGCAGTGCTTTATCAGGGACTAAACAGTAAGTTATTCCAAAGCACTGAAAAATCGATTGAAACTTTTTCCAAGTTAAAAAGAGTCCTGCAAAGAATAGGTTATACCACAAAAACAAGTGCCATTTGAAAGTGTGAACGGAAGTTCTATTGAAAGCTACAAATTGAAACCACATTGCAACAAATTAGCTCAGCATAGCCGAGTCCCTAAAGTTGGTACCAGTTTCTTGGATTAGGGAGAGATGAAATAAGGGAAAGATGAAATAAGGGGAAATAAAGAGATTTGCTGCTGCCCAATTGCATTGTGGGAATTCCTGGTTGACATACTGGTCTGTGGATACTAGCTGAGGTCAAGGTCCAACTCATTTGTAACGTCGTTTAGTAATACTTAAATAGCCTGCCACATTCATCATGAAGGCTTGCATGTGACTATTTGTTATATGGGCAAGTTACTGAAGGGCATCTTGTGTGTCTGTACTTCAAGAACCCATTGCTAAGAGAGGAGAAAAAAAAATGAAAAACTGCAACCAGACAGAAACATTCACTTGTGTGTTCTTCAATCTGAACAGTAACATCCATCAGGGTTAGAATCCTTCAATGAAAGCACATTGTTCCTGAGCTCAAACAATTATTAAGTCCGACATTTTAAATTTGCAAAGTGAGGGGATAAAAATTATTACAATCACAGATTAAATGGACAAAGTTTGCATACAGACTATCAATTCTCACTGTCTTGCAAAACCTTGTAAAGGTGGAAGGGATGGGGAGGGGGAGGTGGGGGAAGACAACAAAGAGGCACCAGAACTGCATTTGTCCCACTTGCGTCTCTAGTTAGGTCACTATACAATGCATTGCTAATATGCCTGAAGAAATCAAGACACATACTATACCACCAAATAAACTTACAAAATATTGTTTTCTCCAATCTTACAATGATGGATTTTATGCTGCCAATATAATTTTCTGTCAATTGCATAAAGAGGAGTCTTTGGCAAAAATGCTGACACTCTTGCTCAATCAGGAACAATGTGACTAAATTCCAATGCACCTTTGCCCTGATCATAATCAACATTCCAACCCATCCAACCAGAGTAAACATACCTTGGAAAATGTCCTGCTCATTGGTCTTGTAAAACCCTGAAGAAAAGAGACAATGCGGTGCTAAATTGGATAGCCCCCAAAAAGGGGCACAGGAATCATAATACACGATTGATCCACACTCGCAGATTGCAATGCAGACAGCACACCAACTTCATTTGAACGAGTTCTGCATCCAACCAGTGTTAACCGTACTGTCCATTGCTGGACACATCAGCAGGGAGCCAACATCATCAGTGGCTAGCACCACTTAAAGCTAGCCTGCACCTCTTAAAGGGGAGGTGTATTGCGGCTGCAGCAGGTGCTGACAGTCATGCAGGATGTGAATCTGACCTGGGAAACATGGCACAACATGAGAGAAAGCAGGCTCCAAGATTTTCGGATGCTGCACTGAGACATGTCCCATGTCCGCAGAAGGAAAGGAGGCCCTCCAGACACACGGGCAAAAGGCAGTGGGAGCAGACAGCCATTGAGGTCAATGCCAGGAGTCAAGCTCCGAAGACCTGGATGTGGTGCCACAAGAATTTCACTGTCTTCACAAGTGGTCAAGGTCAGTGAATGGATCTTCAAATGCCACATCGTACCAACTGCACCAGTAGCCTCAAGATATCAATGCTCAAATCATCACAACTCCATCACTCAACTACCGATAATTGCTATCAATCAGGACTCATATGAACATTCATATGGAAACTAAAAATAAACAAACAAATCAAAAAAAAATTCTCCAGTTTGATTCCTGGTTAGTTAATCTCAACTGGGATGGCTGTATGTGCAGTACCACTGACTTCACCACTGGTACACGCCTCCCACAACTTCTCCTAGGCTGGAGTGACAGGATGGAGAGGGGAGAGAAATGAGCCAGTGCTCCTGGTCCCAATCATTAGATTCTACTGGAGAGTACACAAGTTCATATTAAATGAGAGCATGATTAGGCTCAGCTGTGATGCCCCTCATTGGTGATGTCCTATTAACAATCACTCTCTCGGCTCAAAGGTGAAGAACAGGCACTTGTTTGAGATATTGAAAGGCATCCGACACAGTTCCTTTCAGTAAAACTACCAACAACTTTGTTATTGTTTTATTACATTATGGCCTAGTTAGATTATCCAAAGCATGCCTGTTTTAAACAGATGGGAAGGACACAGTGACATGTGGTTAAAAATAAAACCCCAAGATATCTATCAATGTAAGGTCACCGGCCAGTAAAGGCAAGGAAAACCCTAGGTTCAATCCCCATTCCATACCAAATTAAATCATCTCAGCCAGGAAAGCAGCTGGTCTATTACAATTAGCTTCAGTGCCCCATGTAAAATCAGCAGAAACTCGGGTTAAAAAGTGCTTTCTTTATACATCAGGTTTGGGCTGTGCTTCAAATTGTTGAATTGCCAAACACTTACTGCCTAGGTTCATAAGAATGTGGCAAGGTAACTGCAGATGCCCACGGAACCAGACCCAGGGAGGGAGAATGAGGAAAAGAAATAGTGAAGGAGGAATGAATACAAGTACACAGGTGACAGAATCTTGTAGTCAACAGTAAGCAGTGAGATGGGCCGCTAATTTCTGATTTCCACCCTCTCCCCTTTCCGCTTGTAGATGAGGGTGATGATGCCTTTCCTCATGGATTCTGACATGCTGCTGACCAAAAGCACATTTTCATATACTTCCTGCAGGTCTGGGCCGATCCAGTCCCACAGAGCCGAATACAACTCAACCTGTAAGCCGTTGCTTCGGGGAGTTTTACTCATCTCGAAGGACCCGACGGCCTTTGTCAGCTCATCCAGAGTTAGCGGCTTGTCCAGTCTCTCCCTCATGCTGTCATCTAAGACCTCCGTGATAGATGACAGGAAGGACTGGGAAGCCGCTGTCCATGGGCTTCACGTCGTACAGCCCAGCATAAAAGGATTTGCTGATCCTTAGTATGTCGGACTGCAAAGACATTACAGAGCCATCCTCTTCCTTCAGGCTGCTGATCGCAGAGTGCTCTCCGTGTACCGTTTGGAAGAAGTAAAGGGAGCACGTCTCATCCTGCTCAACGGAGTGGACTCTGGACCGGAAGATGATCTTGGAGGCCTCCGTGGCAAAGAACGAGGCCCACTGACTCTTCACCTCATGGAGGTCCTCCTTGACCTCAGCCCCCATCGACTGCAGCCGAAGCAGATTCTGCATTCTTTTCTGGAGTCAGGACATTTCCCTCTGTCTCGCCCTCTGAACACCTTTGAAGATAAAACCCGAAACTTGCTGGTCTTCCAGCACAAAGAGTTGTCCACGACCGAGTGTTGCAGAATGGCACATTCCAAGGTCCAGGACTATGTGCTGAGGGACGCACTAAAGCTTGGGGCAGCCACTGCAAAGACCCAAAGGGGAAAGACCACTGTGTGAGGTCCTCCCACCAAAGTGAACTGAGGAGCTGGACACATGGGAAACCCATCGGGCTGTGTACACCAAATATGGGTTTGCTGTAAAATGTACATGGCATGTAAAATGGAATGGAAGGGTTGTGAGGCAACTCACTCCTGTATTGAAGAAAACTGATTTCCTTTGCACTTTTTGGAATGGCA
Source organism: Heterodontus francisci (assembly GCF_036365525.1). Classification (NCBI taxonomy): domain Eukaryota; kingdom Metazoa; phylum Chordata; class Chondrichthyes; order Heterodontiformes; family Heterodontidae; genus Heterodontus; species Heterodontus francisci. The sequence continues at coordinate 58,683,581 of NC_090385.1, forward strand.
ACTTGGTGCTGTTTTGAACTGTTTTGTAATTTTTTTTTTAAACAGATTTTTATGAATAAAGTATATTTTTGGAAAAAAAAAACAAAGTATAGAGGTGACAAGTCAGTATCCATGGACAGAAAGTCATAACAAATCCTGCTACATGGCAAAGTGTGGCTGGGCGTTACATTGCAACCACAGCATTAAGCTTCATTACGATAACAGTGAACAGAAGGGCAGTATAAACCTGGGCTGTGACAAGTTTGGGAAATACTAAAATAGTTAGTAGCAGCGAAATTTCAATTTTGCTCCCTTTTTTCCTCTGCATCAAAATACTACTTGCCAATTTCAAAAAATTAATTAGCTTTTTTGAAAAATATTCATGCATTATACTACAGTATTATAATACTATTTAAACATCAATCAGAAGTATTATTACCTCACTCGTTTGCTCCAAATTTTCTCCATGTGAACGGCAAAACTCAAGAATGGATGTTGAATTTGTGGAAAACTGTAAGTAAAGAGGAAATAATTCATTTGCTCATTCTAACCTCAAATCCTCCAGTGCTTTTAATCCCATCCTTTCCCACTACTACATTGATAGTATTTTTTCAATATCACCTTCCCTCTCACACCAATATTGGCATTCTAAAAAGTTATTAAAACAAGAAAATTTCCTTCCCTTTTTATACCCTTACCTCCCTTGTATCCAAGCATTCCAGATGGCACTGTTAACAATAGTAATTTGGAGGAAACAAACGGTTGTTATAACTAATTATAAATTATAATTTCATACGAATTAGGAGCAGGAGTAGGTCACTCGACCCCTCGAGCCTGCTCCACCATTCAACAAGATCATGGCTGATCTGATTGTAACCTTAACACCACATTCCCACCTACCCCCGATAACCTTTCACCCTCTTGCTTATCAAGAATCTATCTACCTCTGCTTTAAAAGTATTCAAAGACTCTGCTTCCACTGTCTTTTGAGGAAGAGAGTTCCAAAGACTCACGACGCTCAGAAAAAATTTCTCCTCATCTCGGTCTTAAATGGGCAACCCCTTATTATAGACCCCTAGTACTAGATTCTCCCACAAGAGGAAACATCCTTTCCACATCCACCCTGTAAAGGCCCCTAAGAAACTTATATGTTTCAATTATAATTAATATCAAAAAGATTGGAACCCAATATATGGGAAAAGGAGAGAAAATTCTGCCGGTTATTTTTCTCTCAAGGAAGTTAAGAGGGAATTACAAATTCTATCATTCAAACATATTTGTTCCATTTGACTGAGATTACGTCCAGTTTCCAACCATGTTATTTGGGGAAAGGGTTGGGGAATGTCTGTTAAAACCAGTTGCAACATTAATGGCAGTCCAAAACACCAGTGCCTTCTTTCTCAACCAAAGTATCAATAGTATCCCCATCCCATTTCTCAAACTCTGCTTTAGATTCGATCTTGTTCTCTCAATGCCAATTCAGAAAAATAAATTCCACGCTAAACCAAAATGAGTTATGGCTGATCACAAATATTATTAAATAACCAAACACACAGGTTTTGGATGTATTCACTTATCATTAATGCTGTATAGCCTTAACCCTTAAGGGAATGGCTATATGACGCTTTGCTTTCAACATGAGCAAAGGAACTTTCCATAGACAAGGACCAAAGTTTATATGATATTGTATGCCCCAAACCAAGTAAATTGACTGGCATGTGAAAATTAAACCACTCCAACCCCATGGCAGTACTTAGCAAAATAAACCAACTTGCCAGAGAGGTGTGCCAGGCTAATGTTTTTTAGGACAGTAAAAGAAATCAACACCTCACTGCGTGGAATCACATGCATTAATGACCTTGTATATTGCACCAATCATTGGAGAATCTGACTTCACTGGCAGCACTGTGGTGCCTCTGGAAGTGCTGTTTTTCCTCAGGCTCCGAACAGGTCGTAGCATCACTAATTGCAAACATTTATTTGTTGTCAATTTTATCGTCTCTCCTTGCATGAGGCACTGGCTCTTTTCTGGGATACAGTTCTACACTCAGTCACTTACCCAGCTAACCATTATTCACTTATGAGAACAGCGAGTGTCAAGAGAATATTTAACTATGACACGATGCTATTACAGCTGAATCTGGTCCTATTCGCACCCAATATCCATGTGCAAGGACTTCAACTAGGAACCAATGAATTGCCAGAGAGAGCAGGAAACTGGGCCAGCTTTCTTAACCCGAGGTACTGAGGCCAATTGCTACACCTCATTTTACTCTCAGCCCTGGTATAACTAACTCTGCACAGTCTCGGAATCACACCTGTGAACAGCTTGTCTGTATAACTTGGTGCTACATTGGGCTTTTACCTCCTGAACTAGTGAAAAACCTTTTGTTTATAATATAAAATATATTCGGGTTCCGAAGAAGGGTCACTGACCCGAAACATTAACTCTGCTTCTCTCTCCACAGCTGCTGCCAGACTTGCTGAGTATTTCCAGCATTTCTTGTTTTTATTTCAGATTCCCAGCATCTGCAGTATTTTGCTTTTATTTTAACCTTTTGTTTATGTTGAGATTGCATTCTGGTAGAACTGGAGGGTGGAATGCGCTGTCACATTGTCTTTCCACCTCTAGGACATGATTTTGAATCCAGCTCAGATAGATGTAAATTAAAAAGTCTACTCTGATAGCTCCAAGGGTCAAAAATGAGCGCACTCAACCCAGTACAAGGTGGATGTGCTCCTACCACAAAAAACTGCCAATAATTTGGCAATATTACCAATTGAGATAGTGCTTCTGATTTATGGCACACTGTTGTAGAAGAGTCGATTTACTTCACATCTTACCTCAAAGATACATACATAATACTGGGATTGCAAATGTGGGATAAGGTGAAGACCTTCACGAACAGTAAACTTTCTCTAAAGGTAATTAGAAACTCGAACATATATTTTTGCATGTATTTTGTGCAGCAGTCCCAATGAGTTAGTAAAGGCAGTGCCTACTAACCTATATGGATCAGAAAGTTGCAGGTCCCATTCCCACTCTACTGAGTTAGTTAAGCTCAGGTTGGGTGACAGTAGTGGTCCTAAAAATTGGACTTGGAGACATTGGGCTGAGTTTTTTTTTTAAGAAAAAGCCATGGTTCTGCTCCTGCTTGCTAACCAGTGAGTCCTGTTGGAAAAAGTGGAATGGATCAGGGCTCAGTTGGAATGGCCAAAACAACTGAACAGCCTGACGACATTCACATACAAAGGGTGACAATGTGGAACTAGAGCATATAAAAGCACGAGTCATTTGCTCTCTCAGGAGAGAGAAAAGTAAATGGGCAGAGGGATAGAGTTTAAGATAATTGGTGCACGATGCATCAAATGATTCCTCCATTTACATAATATTCTTTGGACAAATACAAGCAGACAATAGGTATTTTTGTTTCAGCAGTTACTGTTGATAATTAGGGGCAGGTTGACTGATTTACTGAGCCTAATAGTACAAGACAGTAGTTAATATGCATTATTAAAATGGCAACATGCTGAAGTAGTCTGGGTTGCCTGCAAGTATAAATTCTTCCTCATACCAAACTTGGTCAATTCTCCATTCTGACACCCCACATTCTGAACCCCCAGTATTAAATAAAATACAAGTCACTTTTTTTTGTTACATTACTCAGAATTATAACTATATTTACATTGAGAGCAAGAGAACAAGATGGTCAGTCCAATAAAAATGGCATTGTGAGGTATCAAAAAAAGGAGCTATGAACTATGTTGACTTCAGCACTTAGATAATAAGCCCTCTGTAATAAACAGGCTGCATACCACCAGATTAAAGATCACCTTAGTTCACTATATCCCTCAGAAAATGCCAGTGGTGATCCACACATTACACATAGTGGCACCTAACAGAGGAGGGAAGGGACAATGGATAATCTGCATACCTAAAAAGGGATGAACACACCACCCACAATGTAAAATCAATACAATGCAGAATTGTTTCAATATGGGATCACTCTACTGACAGTAAAGGTGTGGCAAAGTTTTAATATGCTTTCAACACTTGTGACTAGTTCAACATTTTGCTACCACCCAATTCCTACTTGACCCTCACTCCGGCTCCCAAACACAAATCGGAACATTATTAAGCTTTGATGGCCCACCACATCTCCTCCCGCCCCACCCCACACCCAGCTAACTAGCTAATGTTAACTTGATCAACAGAAACCCAAACAGTTCCAAGTTTGCACTAGTCACTTTAACATTGACTACTGTGCAGGAGAGTAATTCTCAACCTTATTCCTGATACTCAATTCCATTATTTATACTCGGAATGAAAGCAAGCCTGATAGGGTCTGCAATTGTCTGTATCTGTTTTACCCCTTTTTTTGAATATGGTTACCACATTTGCCTGTTTTTAAATGAGCTGCCACCTCATCAGCATCCATCCTCTACAGAGACTTACACATGCAGAAAGGCCATTGGATATGGTACCAAAGAGTCATCAATGCTGGAACCATACCACCGAATGTGTCAGAGCTATTAGGGAATTACAATCTAATATATATGTATATTAACTGCCACAACAGTTCTTCCTTCTCCCCTTTAACCTTTCTGTTCCCTTGAAGGTGCTACTTCATGCTGGTACACAATTTCACAAGTGTCACCATCTTCCAGTACTACTAGGTTCAAAGGTTAATTTTAGCACCCTGAGTAAGGTCAGCTAATTTAGCACAAAGAGGTCAAATCTGTAACCCTCCTGATATACCAGACTGGGCTATCTGAGCAAGTTAACTGCCAGCAATTAATAATGTCCTTCAAAAGAAACACCTCAAAAATAGTCACTGGACTGCTAGAATGTCTTAACATCCAATATAGAGATTCATCTAATTTACTCCTTTGAGAATGACATTTCTCTCAGCACAGGATGTGTGGAATGGGAGTTCATTTTTATTAAGTACATTTTCAGGAAAGCACGACTCTACACATTAAGACTGGGTATATTAGGGTGAGCTAAAAGAAAGGGTTGCTTATTTAGCTGAATCACCATTTGCTCAGCATAAATTGCACGCTGTTGACCAATTCAGACAGGGGGTATGCAAGATCAACAAAATACAAGAACAGTGCTAGTGACCAGATTTATTGGCGATCATGGTATACAGTGCAAACTTCCAATGCAAAAATGACCAAAAGGAAAAGGCAGTTGTGAGCACCCATCATTTTTATATGTGCCACCTGGAAAAATGCTGTGGAATAAAAAGAAAAAAAGGTGCATTGAGATTGATCCAACCCATTAGAATTGCAAAGGGAAGGAATGACAATTGTTGATGAAATATACCAAAAAAAAAAGGCAACCTAGATCAGTAGTTCTCAAACTGGGTTCCGTTGAGACTTTGAAGTGGGGGGGGAAAGACAGTGACGGTCCATGAAATAATCAGAACGTGGTTACCGAGCAGGGATGGCCTCGCGGGTGGGCAGCTGGAGGAGGCTTGCTTCAAGTCAGGAGTGGAGTGTGGCCGCCACATGTGCAGTGCGGAATGGGCTGGTTGTCTCACCAGGAGGGGAGCGTGCATGGAGGAGTACTGAGAGAGGCAAGAAAATCACTATTTCTGTAAGCACCTGTTTTAATTTTCAATACTCTTTACATGCAGTACTTTCATATAATCAATTCTATACAATACTTTAATTTAGATGGCGGAATCTATGATTCTTAATCTAATTGAAAAGGGATCCTTCAACCAAAAGTTTGAAAACCACTCATCTAGATAGATGCGACTGAGAAATGGTCTTCAAAAATCTTCTTCTTCTTTGGCCTCCTTGTCTCGAGAGACAATGGGTAAGCGCCTGGAGGTGGTCAGTGGTTTGTGAAGCAGCGCCTGGAGTGGCTATAAAGGCCAATTCTAGAGCGACAGACTCTTCCACAGGTGCTGCAGATAAAATTGGTTGTCAGGGATGACTATTACAATGCAATTTCTTTTACAATTACTAGCACTCCCTTTGCCTTTGTTCCATGACATCTTAGTCATTTAATCTCTCCTGCCCTATCACACACCTTCCATTTTGTTGTTCTTCCCCCACCTCCCCCAACCCCAATCTTTTCACTTGCGCAAAGACGACTACATTTCTAACCTTTGCCCGTTCTGATAAAAGGTCACAGACCTGAAAGGTTAACCCTGCTTCTCTCTCCACAGATGCTGCCAGACCTACTGAGTATTTCCAGCACTTTGTTTTTGTTTTTAATCACAATGCAGAATCAGCTCTGAAACAATCTGTAGCCAAGATGCTTTCACATAAGCGATGCATAAGGCCAATCAACTGTTCATTTAATGCATATTGCTCTTCTTGCAGAAAAAAGGCTTTTAGCAGAAAGTGCAAGTATTTGTTCAGTGAGGTTCTTACCTCTCATGAATTATTGTATACTTTTTGCTGAGGGGCACAGAGATTGCACAGCAGGGCTCGAAAGTAGTTTTCAACCTCCTATCTCTGAGAAGCCAACTGTTTTCACTGAATTAGGTGGGGACCCATGATTCGCAAGTTATGGACATTGTAGACATTTCTTGCAAATGAGGAAGTCTCAAAAGATTCTTTGATGATGGTCATAAGTCATTCATAGGTTGGTATCTTTTTCTGTTAGTGAATTCCATGGCACATTGCAGATGTTTGAATGATCACATGGTTACAGTCAACAGCAACAATGCAGAGTGCCTGCTAGAAGCTTGTGGCCATCTTCAATGCCAACAGCACCAGTGGACATGAAGGCAGCTGCCAAAGGTTTCTGCACACCAAAAGACCTGCCAAGGTGAGACTACTCAAAAGTTCCCTAATCAAATAGATGGGACAGGTCTCAAAAGAGTTTCCTCTCACTCTGTTAAAGCCTAATTGTCTTAGCCACAACCATCCAGTTCTTTCATTGCTTAACATGCCTGACCATATTGCAGCAGTTTATACTTCTTAATTGCAAATTACAACTGGAAATCTGGTCACGTCTTTAAAGGAGTGCTCTGAAAAATTCTTCCAACAAAAGCTAACTGTATGTTCGTTTACTCGCACACTGGAATATAGCATGGACATTTGAGTAACACTGTATGTGCTTCCAAGACTTGTAACATCGACATTCATTTGCTTACAAGACAATCTGGCGTATAACAGGAGGTATCAGGAACTAACAATTTTAAGCACTTGTATGCCTTCAAGGAAGCAGCTACTGAAGTCAAAGAAAGTAGAGGCAGTTAAAACTATTTCTTCTCCCTAAACTCAGTCATACAAAGACACAAAATCCAACACACAATGATATGCAAGCCTGGCCCAGGCTACTACCAGCATTCAAAGAACACTAATTGAAAGCAAGACTTCATACAAATCATGTAAGTAATACTGGGAAGAGGATCATGCATCCACCATTCAGTATCAATGTTATTCTTCTGTTTCACCTCGTGTTGTGTGGCACTAGCACTGTGTTAAATGGTATAGACTCAGAACGGATCTAGCAGCTCAAAACTAACATCCATAAGCACTACCACAATCTCTAATCTCACAGCCCAGCAGATCCCTCACTCTACAAGTGGCAATGACCATCTCCAACAAGAGTGAATCTAACCATCTCCCCTTGACATTCAACAGGATTACCATTGCTGAAACCCCCATCAACATCCTGGGGATTACCACTGACAAGAGCATTAACTGGACCAGTCACATAAAAGCTGTGGCTACAAGAGCAGGTCAGAAGCTGGGAATTCTGCAGCGAGTAATTCACCTCCTGACTCCCCAAAGCCTGTCCACCATCTACAGGGCACAAGTCAGTAGTTGATGAATACTCTGCACTTGCCTAGATGAGTGCAGCTCCAACACTCTACCATCCAAGCCAAAGCAGACCGCTAATTGACACTCCCTCCACCACCGGTGCACTGTGGCAGCAGCGTGCATCATCTGCAAGATGCACTACAGCAACTTGCCAAGGCCTCTTCGACAGCATCTTCCAAACCCACGACCTCTACCACCTAGAATAAGGGAGCAGATGCATGGGGACACCACCAGCTGTAAGTTCCCCTCCAAGCCACACACAATCCTTAGTTGGAACTACATTGCCATCCCTTCACTGTTGCTGGGCCAAAATCCTGGAACAACCTCCCTAACAGCACTGTGGGTGTACCTACACCACATGGCATGCAGTGGTTCAAGAAGGGGGCTCACCCTTTCCAGCAATGTTCACATCCCAAAAACAAAAGAAAGCACACCCAATATATTCCCAAACACCAGCAGGATATATCCAACTCAGGAATTTAGGCAGTCAATTTGAAGAGCAACAGGTGAAACCCATGTGCACAACTAAGGAACAAGAAGTTGTGGCTGCTGTGTAGAAGCAGGAAACTACTAACCAGAAGGCCAACTCACATCCTTCCGCAGCAGCAGTGTCCCGAGATTCAAACTTCATTGGATCTCCATATAACACAGCTCTATTGGAGTATGATTGTCACCTGGAGATCTTCGATACTATGTAGACAACCTGCAAGTTCTGGCAGCAAAGGAGTAGAGCAGCTACAGCTGTGCAATGATGCACAAGTGCTCATCAGAGCTCCACTGTGGAATACAGGCAACTCCAGGAACACCTGCAGCTAAGCCTCTTGTCACAGAGATCTGACTCCAATTCAGAGCATCTCTTTTGAATGCTCAAGCTGCTGAATTTGAGGCCTTTGGCTCAAATATGCAGAAGGTTCTCATCTGGCTTAAACGTATTGCTGGTGCATATTAAGACAGGTATTATGCAGAACTTCACAAATCTCACTATTACCCAGGGTGTGTTCCCTCACTGATCAATGGACATTGAGGTAGTACCCAAAAGCCGGGGTATATCTGGAATAAGTATGGATGAGGTTGTTGCAACATCTGGTCAATCCAGTCCCACTGCTCAAATGATAGAATAATAAAAAAAAAGTTTTATCTCAGGATATGAGCATCGCTGGCAAGGGCAGCATATATTGCCCATCCCTAGGTGCCCTTGAGAAGGTGGTATCAGGCCACCTTCTTGGACTGTTGGCAGTTCTTTTCCTGTGATGAAGGTTATCTGCAAGACAGATCACAGCAGATGGCACAACTCCATCACTGCCTCCTTGGTGGACCTCAGACAATGAAGTCAGCTTGGTTCTGTGGTTTTGGTTTCAAGCACTACTCCAAGCATTGGAGCAAAATCTAGACTTACAGGAAGTGCTGCATTCTCAGAGGTGCCCTATTGCAGATAAGATATTAAACCAGTGTCCCACCTGCCCTCTCAGGTGGACATAAAAAATCCATTGCATTATTCAAAAGAGGAATTCTCCTGGTCTACATTTATCCCTCAACCACTGCCACCAAAACAAATTCACTGGTTATTTAATAAAAGCAAAATACTGCGGATGCTGGAAATCTGAAACAAAAACAAGAAATGCTGGATTCACTCAGCAGGTCTGGCAGCATCTGTGGAAAGAGAAGCAGAGTTAACGTTTCGGGTCAGTGACCCTTCTTCGGAACTGACAAATATTAGAAAAGTCACAGATTATAAACAAGTGAGGTGGGGGTTGGGCAAGAGATAACAAAGGAGAAGGTGCAGATTGGACCAGGCCACATAGCTGACCAAAAGGTCACGGAGCAAAGGCAAACAATATGTTAATGGTGTGTTGAAAGACAAAGCATTAGTACAGAATAGGTGTGAATATACTGAATATTGAACATCAGCAAGTGCAAACCTGAAGAAAAACAACCTGAAAAAAACAGTGGGTAAGCAAACTGAACAAACTAAGATGAAATGAAATAAATGCAAAAAAAGATTGTAAAAATGTAAAAAGGAATGCAAAAAAAAGGGAAGAAAAAATAACTAAAAATGACTAAAAATGAAAGTAAAGTAGGGGGCTGTCATGCTCTGAAATTATTGAACTCAATGTTCAGTCCGGCAGGCTGTAGTGTGCCTAATCGGTAGATGAGATGCTGTTCCTCGAGCTTGCGTTGATGTTCACTGGAACACTGCAGCAATCCCAGGACAGAGATGTGAGCATGAGAGCAGGGGGGAGTGTTGAAATGGCAAGCAACCGGAAGCTCAGGGTCCTGCTTGCGGACTGAGCGGAGATGTTCCGCAAAGCGGTCACCCAGTCTGCGCTTGGTCTCCCCAATGTAGAGGAGACCACACTGTGAACAGCGAATACAGTATACTACATTGAAAGAAGTACAAGTAAATCGCTGCTTCACCTGAAAGGAGTGTTTGGGGCCTGGGATAGTGAGGAGAGAGGAGGTAAATGGGCAGGTATTACACCTCCTGCGATTGCAAGGGAAGGTGCCCTGGGACGGGGACGAGGTGGTGGGGGTAATGGAGGAGTGGACCAGGGTGTCGCGGAGGGAACGATCCCTTCGGAATGCTGACAGGGGAAGGGAGGGGAAGATGCGACTGGTAGTGGCATCACGCTGGAGGTGGCGAAAATGGCGGAGGATGATCCTTTGGATATGGAGGCTGGTGGGATGAAAAGTGAGGACAAGGGGAACCCTGTCACGGTTCTGGGAGGGAGGGGAAGGGGTGAGGGTAGAGGTGCGGGGAATGGGTCGGACACGGTTGAGGGCCCTGTCAACCACAGTGGGGAGAAATCCTCGGTTGAGGAAAAAGGTCATATCAGAAGCACCGTCATGGAAGGTAGCATCATCAGAGCAGATGCGTCGGAGACGGAGAAACTGGGAGAATGGAATGGAGTCCTTACAGGAGGTCGGGTGTGAAGAAGTGTAGTCGAGGTAGATTCACACCTATTCTGTACTAATGCTTTGTCTTTCAACACACCATTAACATATTGTTTGCCTTTGCTCCGTGACCTTTTGGTCAGCTATGTGGCCTGGTCCAATCTGCACCTTCTCCTTTGTTATCTCTTGCCCAACCCCCACCTCACTTGTTTATAATCTGTGACTTTTCTAATATTTGTCAGTTCCGAAGAAGGGTCACTGACCCGAAACGTTAACTCTGCTTCTCTTTCCACAGATGCTGCCAGACCTGCTGAGTGAATCCAGCATTTCTTGTTTTTGTCACTGGTTATTTATCTCTTTATTGTTTGTCTGGCCTTCTTGCGCACAAATTGGCTGCTGCATTTGCAACTACCCATCATAATAAATCACAATGTAAAGCTCTCTAGGACATCTTGAGGATGCTAGAGGCGCAATATGAATGCAAGTTCATTCTTTAGGCATACCTAGCTCTGTGAATATGGCTTCAGGCAATCTTTCTTAGGTGCAAGCCCATCCCTTCTTGCATCCTCTTTTTTTCACCTACAGAAAATGTCGAGGAGCCCTAACTGCATACCCATTTTAGGAAATTTTGTTTCAGCAAAGTATCTCACTTCCCCTTTAAGAAGTCACTTGCTGGACTGAAGCTGCACATTTCTTACCTTTTATGGGCACAGTGAGATCCCATCCAAAAGAACAAAATTTTGCATTTGACCTCCTTTTTATCAGATTTATATATTACCGATTAAAATGGTGATCTGTGCAAGAGCAATTTATGATGGTCAAGATGGCCAGCTGAAAACTGTGCAGGCATCCAGCAACTCATTGCACCCACCCCAAAAACCTGCTCCATAAATTTCTAAGTCATACATACGGTAGTTTAAGTAGGACTGCAAGAAACTCTAAGCATGGTTCTACAATGTCAGGAGCCAGAGGTGGCCTGGTAGTTATTTAACAAGGCTCAACATTATGATTCAGTGTGGTGGGGGGAGGGGGAGGGAGGAAGTGTCCTCTGGCCCTCTTGAACAAGTTAGTTTATCCACAATAGAGGGACAGAAAAGGAGACCAATTCATTCAACAAGCAGAGCAAAAATATTTAGACTAAAGCACTATAACAGTCTGAGAACACAGCATGAAAAAAAAAGTGAAACAGTTAAGAGCCAAAAAGTTTTTTTTTAAATCTTGTAACTGGAAAGTAGGAAGAGAATAGGAACGAGAGAGAGAAAGAGAGAGTTAAAACAGAAGTAATGCTGGTACTGAGACGCATCTGAAACACACTGTCAGAGTTTAGTAAACGGCTGCATCATTTCCTGGAATAGTTGAGTTTTGCTTTAAGGGCCTAGCAGAAATTTTACTTATAGCCATTCTCGGGCATGTTAAAGTATTGTTTCTCCATGCCTTTGTTTGACAAACAGAAAACTATCACAGCACAGGGCTATCTACAAACAAGCATACTGCATCAACTGACCTGCTGCTCTACATGGTCCTGTATTTTTTTTTAAATGAAACTTCTTATATTGCTGGTTTTCTGAGCCTAGCTGATTCTTCCACCCACTGCACTTGCCAGCATTCGTCAGCAATCACATGACACAATTTACTGCACTGCTGGTCGGGGTGGGACATCTGCCGAGGCAAAACAATACGCCCTCTGCTTCAAACTACAGCAGATGCCCAGAATCTGCTATGGTTTGAAACAGAGGGCTGGTGACTTACACAAACACAGCACAAAATCATCAAGAAATACTGACTGAATAAACTGAAATGAAAGCGAGAATTCTCTCATCGGGGCTTAGACCATCATTTGTGCCCGTTCACTCTTCCCTACACCCCAAAACAATTATCTTCTTTTATGGTTCAAAATCCTCTAAGCACCACTGCAATGAGCAAATACTAGGTCACTGTGCCTAGGGAAAAGAGAAAAAAATCCCACTACAGATTTAAAGGCTCAATTAGGTCATATTTGGGAGATGACACTCACATGACCCCTTGCAAACTCTCACCCCATATAAACTAACTGCCCAAGGCACCAGTGCCAGCTTTTAAATGTAACAATCCTCCCTCCTGTATGAACCATATTTTATCACCTTCCTTCTGCATCAGTTTTTTTGTTCACTTCGTTAATCTCAATTATTATACTCGTCATGTTCTATTCCACTGAAACATAAAAGCTTTCCTCAGACCTTTTGAGGTACTTTCATTGGAACAGAATTTAAATAAATTCTATATGCCAGATTTACACGGATTACAATAGTTAGCGTGGCCATAAGCTTTTAAGTATTGTGTAAAATGGTCACAATTGTTACTCAATGCCTGGCTGCAGTGCCTAAAAAGTAGTAGAATGTTAAATTATTCCATCATTTTGTTATGCACATATCTTGAATGGAATTCTCTCATTGGTGGATTTGAAGTAGGGTAGTCCCAACGCCAATAAAATGTGAAACTGTGGCTAACCCAATGCAATTCCCTCTCACAGGCCTCATTAGAAAGGTTTCACCCTTCATTGGTTTATTACCAATGAGAGAAAGGGAAATGCAGCTCTGCTGCAGCCTTTAAAACGCTTCAAATTTTGAAGGGCATCATCATCAAGAGATGGAAGAGTCCCAGAGTGATTGGAGGAGTTAGCAGAATTCAGAACCAACAGGTCTGATGTGTACTGAGGGCAGGAGGACTGCCCTCTAGAGTGTGATGCAGGCTATCTGGAAGGATATGCCAGAGGCAGAGGCAAATCAGTCCATCCTCCACAGCCCCAGGAACAGCCACAAAGTGCAGAAAGAGGTTCAATGATCTCACAAGGATGGCCAAGGGGTAAGTCAGGAATCTGGTGTCAATACACATCCTTGCCCATCACATTCTTTTACCAATCTCAACTTTTTTTTCCTGCCACAAGGGCTTCTGCTAGTCTTTAAAGACAATTCATTTAAAGAGATAGGCAACTTCCCCTCTATCATGGCATGCATAACCTCATGCAAAGCTTTCCATAACCTTGGGCAAGTAGCCCCTAATCTCATTATCCATACATGCCACCATGCAATTTTTATAACACTGCAATAAATCAATATTTTCAAAGACAAAAATTTACAATTTTTCTAAACCATACTATTACTGCTGCTAGGACATATAGGTAACCAATATCTAATATTCACTCAGTCTTACTTCACACTTCAGGTGTTGCTAATGCCATATACCTTTAGTTGATTAACTTGTTGCTGTTTAGCAAGAGACATAAAAAAGCAATAACCTCTGTAATCAACAGTATTATTTACTAAAATGATTACTGATCTATTGTAATCAGAGTTAGAATTTCATGGCTTTTCATTAATTGCCGCTGGGGATATGTTAAGGTAAGGATAACAAGTTGGCCTTTGTTGTTATTCCTTCAAAAAGCACAAATATAGGAGTAAAAATGCACTCTCCACATGACACCAATGCAGAAGAAGCAGAAATCATTGGTGTCACACCCAAAGTTAAACATTTGGCATTCCATTTTGTACACTTCCAAACTTCTGCAGCTTAATTGCAAACTCTGAGAATGGCACAGCAAAACATGCAAATACAAACAATCACAGTTTGCTGAAGAGAGTGGCCCCAACCTTGTACTTATCGGATTAGTATTTTAATATGAAAAATTAGACAACAGATTTGTCAAAGAGAAAAATCTCAGTGCACAAGCTGAATGCGTCAATGTAACTTCTGTCTTTTGCAATTTTCTCTCCTCTCCTTTTCTCCTGAAGGCATCAACAAGGTTAACATTCCATCAGAGATGACTCCCTCCCAGGATCTCAGCTTAGTTGTCATAAGAACATAAGAAATAGGAGTAGACGACCATATGGCCCCTCAAGCCTGCTCCACCACTCAATACAATCATGGCTGATCCTCAGCCTCAACTCCGCTTTCCCACCCGCTCCCCATATCCTTTGATTTGTGGAAACCCCCCCAAAAAAAAAAAAATCTATCTCAGCCTTAAACATATTCAACGATGGAGCATCCAGAACCCGCTGGGGTAGAGAATTCCAAAGATTCATAAGACTGAGTGAAGAAATCTCACCTCATCTCAATCCTAAATGATTGGCCCCTTATCCTGAGACTGTGCCCCCATGTTCTAGATTCCCCAGCTAGGGGAAACCACCTCTCAATGTCCAGCCTGTCAAGTCCCTTCAGAATCTTGGATGTTTCAATGAAATCATCTCTTATTCTTTCAAATGTCAGAGAGTATAAGCCCAATTTACTCAGCCTCTCATCATAGGACAACCCTGTCATCCCGGGGACCAATCTAGTGAACCTTCATTGTACTGCCATCAACAAGGTCATTCTTCATGACTATTTTTGTCAGCATTCACTTGCTAGCAATTCCAATGTTAAAACTATGAAGAATTAGCTACTGGGCTTAATACATTCAAGTCCAATTCTGTCCTCATCCAACATCTGTACAAGTTCACTTTCTAGCCTGGGGGACATCAGAAACTGATCATGGAGCAGCAACCCTGGTTGACTTTTTCTTTTCCACTCTCTTGCTCAATTTGTTTTGCAAATGCCACAAATTGGCTAAGATCAGCTAATGTTTCAATTAGTCACTGACCAGCTGATAGTGGCAGTGAGCTAACTGACAGTAGCTGAATTAGTCTGGTGCTGAAATGAATAGCATTATACGTTTGTGTGTCATGAGGTGTGTGAGATGTGGATTTGCACTAAAGATTGAGGGTATGCCCAATCTAAGCCACATTGTTTGTAAACCAGACAAGGAACATCCATACAGACAGTGAGAGCAAAGGGACAATTTATTTTCTCCACATCTATCCAAAACACAATGAATTATGTTGGTGTATAATGTGTCCTCCAGTTACTGACAGTATCAGTAACCATTAGAAGAAGAACTTGCATTGATATAGTATTTATTATGCACATGCAAGCCAGGCTGAGTGTCAGATGACTTTTGATCACTGACATCACAGCGGAACCAATCCTATCCTCACTCGTTCTCTAGACAAGAGAAGCAGAAACCCTAGCGGATACTGCTTCCTCCCTAGACCAAGGGGCACTGATGCAGAAGTGATACTAATATCACTGCCCTGGTTGAGATCAACCAGCTTATCAATAACCAGATACTGCACCTGGAAGCTTCTTGATCTCTTATAGGTGTGCTCTCAAAGATTTAGTGCAGCATAAAATGCAGCTCTTGGAGTTCACTAGAGCATTTTCAATCATGTAAATCATGATGCTAAGACCACAAGGCACTCTATTACTTTTGATGCAGATGCAAATTAGACTCCACTACAGTGTAAAAAACTAGAGTGAATTAAGCGCATAGAAATGCCCTCCAGCAATGTCTTAACTTGTCAACTTATCAGCAATATATCAACAATTGTTATTTGCTACACTGAATCAGGAAGCACAGTTATATAAGCCTCTGTTTCACAATTAATACAGAATTAAATTTTTCACAGTTTTATCATTGGAATCGCATGTAAGTGAATGGAGAACGATTCTTGGAATGTGGTAATAAACCTTGGCGACAAATGGCTCGAGATTCGGGGCACTTTTTTCACAGCCTGCACACAGTGTGAAGAAAAGAGATATTTCACCTTTTGCTGTGGGATTCATGACAGATCCAAGTCCAATTGAGAGAGACAATATAGTTGGAGTGGCAGGTGGGACGGGTCCACTACCTGTGAAAGAAAACTACCTGTTCTTGTCAGTATGACAATTCCCATGTCATTCCATTACCAAAATAGTTTATTTTCTCCCACAACACACAATCGAATACAACCGATTTATATTGCCATATTGTTATTCAGATGGAACAAAATCCCCATTTCTGGGTAATGTGTGTTCACTAAGAGTACAGAAACGTCATGGTAACATTGTTGTTATACATAATTAGATATTGAGGTATACAAATAGAGATATAAAATGAGTTGTTTCTATTTAACAATAAACAAATTCAACATTTCACATTTCTTTAAATGGTCATCAACCCGAAACTCTTTTTTTCTCCACAGATGCTGCCTGACCCGCTGAATATTTCAGCGTTTGCTCTTTTTATATTAACATTTCTTTAAAGTGGAAGATGAAAATGACTTACCTATATTCAGTAAACGTTTTACTTAACTGTCTAAATACTCCTCAAACCCAGGCCACATAGTGTTTGATGTCCCATTGCAATGTTCACCTGAAACTAGCTGATTATGGGCTAGTTTTTTAAGATTCGTGCCTTTAAAACTTTGCAGTTGGAATAGTTTTGAAAAGCTCCCAATTCACCATTACAAGAAAATGAATATGGTTATCGTGAAAACAGTACAACATTACTCCACTGTAGCAGTAGCAACTCAAAAATGTGCACAGATTTTAAAGTGTCAGAAAGTAACCAAAGCCATTTGTCAATCTGGAACATTTTCTTAAAATGTGTCATTTGGAGTGGTTGTCAACTAGAGGAGTCTGGTGGGTTAACTGTTTAATTTCTCTCAGCTTATATAAACCGTGCAAGAAAAGGCCTGGGGTAGATTTGCTGTATCCCAGGTTACTGATTTAAAGCAACCAAAGTTTTGCTGCTAAAGTCAGGTTTTTAAGGGCTTTAATTTCTAAAAAGTTTGTCTCATCTCCTTTCAGTTTCTCCCTCTGTTTTTGCATATAGCAATTATTTGTGTACAGCTCATTTGTACAGAGATGGGGCTCAGAAACACCAAGGACCTACAACAACAACTTATATTTATACTTATAGAAGCTTTTGCTATCCGTTTTTTATATTTTGCGCTAGGTTTCTTTTCTTTTGCTCTTTTTATTACTTTTTTAGTAACCCTTTGTTGATCTTTAAAAGTTCCCCAATCTTCTAGCCTGCCACTGGCCTTTGCAATATGGTATGCCTCAGTTTTTGTCTTTGTTATCCTTGCTTAGCAATGGATGTTTTTTCCCCCCTCTTACAATCTTTCTTCCTCTCTGAAATATATTTTATTTATTTATTTAGAGACACAGCACTGAAACAGGCCCTTCGGCCCACCGAGTCTGTGCCGACCAACAACCACCCATTTATACTGACCCTACAGTAATCCCATATTCCCTACCACCTGCCTACACTAGGGGCAATTTATAATGGCCAATTTACCTATCAACCTGCAAGTCTTTGGCTGTGGGAGGAAACCGGAGCACCCGGCGAAAACCCACGCGGTCACAGGGAGAACTTGCAAACTCCACACAGGCAGCACCCAGAATTGAACCCGGGTCCCTGGAGCTGTGAGGCTGCGGTGCTAACCACTGCGCCACTGTGCCGTTGGGAGGAATTGAATATCTCCTTCAACATCTGCTACTGCTCATCAACTGTCCTACCTTTTAGTCTTCCTGCCCAGTCCACTAGGGCCAAATCTGTCCTCATGCCTAAATAATTACCTTTGTTTAACTCCAGAACGCTAGTGGGGGACTCCAGTTTCTCGCCCTCAAACTGAATTTGAAATTCTACTATCACTCTTCCCTAGATGATCCTTAACTATGAGATCATTAATTAATCCCACCTCATTACACAATACCAAATCTACAATAGCCTGCTCCCTGGTTGGTTCTACAATATATTGCTCCAAAAAAAATCTCTATTACATTCAATGAACTCTCTTCGAGGCTACCCTTGCCAATATGAGGATGAGAGGATTAGGGAGGGAATTCCAGAGCTGAGGGCCTAGGCAACTGAAGGCATGGCACCAATGGTTCAGTGATTAAAATCCAGGATGTTCAAGAGGACAGATATCTTTGAGGGTTGTGGGGCTAGAGGAAATTAGAGATAGGGAGGAGCAAGGACATGGAGGGATTTGATGTTATTCGTGACTGCCATAGTCTAAAAGACTGGGAACATGGACAACATGACATGAGGAACACATCTGCAAATTACAGAAAAATGCAGGAACTACAGAGTAATGACAATGAAGGACTTCAATTATCAATGTAGGCAGGGATATTTATGATGTAAAGGGAAAAGTGGGGGATGAATTCCTGAAATATGTACAAGAAAACTTTCTTAATCAGTGTATTTCCAGACCAAAAAGCAAGCAGTGCTAGATCTAGATGTGGGAATGAACTGGGGCAATGGAGCATGTTTCAGTGGGACAGCACTTTGGAAATGGTAATCACATCATCAGGTTTAGAATAGTTATTGAAAAAAACAACATACAATCAAGCATAAACATACTTAACTGGAGGAGGGCAAAATTCAATCAATTGTAAAGGGATCTGGCCCAGGTGGACTGGAACCAAAAATTGGTAAGCAAAACAGTAACTGAACAATGAGAGGCCTTTAAAAGAAGGAAATGATTTAGGTATGGAGTAGACACATTCCACGAGGGGACAAGGAAGGAAATCCAAAGCTAGAGCTCCCTGGATAACTGAAGATATACAGATTAAAATTAAACAGAAAAAAAGAGGCTCATGACAATTGTACAGTTCATAATATATTGGAGAACCAAGCTGAACACAGAAAGTAGAGAAGAGCTAATAAAAGCAGTAAGAGGGACAAAGAGACAGTCTGAGAATAGATCAACAGCTAACTTAAAAAGGGAACACAAAAGTCTTTTATAAACACCAATAGTAAAATGGTAATCAACGGTGGGATCAATTAGGAACCAAAAAGTAGAAGGCATGGCTGAGGTACTAAATAAGTGCATTGCAAATGTCTTCACTAGAGAAGAGATTCTTCCATAGTAGCAGTGAACGAAGGAGGTGGTAGCGATATTGGATAGGATAAAAATAAAGAGGATGCACTTAAAAGGTTGGCAATCCTCAAAGTAGAAAGGTGATGTGGTCCAGGTGGGATGCATCCTAGGTTACTGAGGGAAGTAAGGATAGAAATTGCAGAGGCTCTGGCCACAATCCAATCCTTCTTGGATAAAGGTTGGATGCTAGAGGACGAGAAATATTGCAAATGTTACACCCTGTTCAAAAAAGGAGAGATAAACCCAGCAACTACCAGTCAGTCAGCCTAATAACTTTTAGAGACAGTAATCCAGGACAAAATTATTTAGCACTTGGAAAAGTATGAGCTAATAAAGGAAAGTCAGCATGGATTTCTTAAAGGTAAATCATGGTTGACTAACTTGATCGAGTTCATTGATGAAGTGACGGGAGAGTTGATAAGAGTAATATATGGACTTCCAAAAGGCGTTTGACAAAGTACCAGATAATAGACGGTTAACAAAATTAAAGTGTATGGAATTAAAGGGACAATGGCAGCATGGACACAAAATTGACCAAGAAATAGAAAGCAGAGAGTAGTGATGAATATTTTTTTTAAAAAAAGACGAGAGGGAAGTATACAGCAATGTTCCCCAGGGATCGGTATTAGGAGCACTGATCCTTTTGATATATATTAAAAGGACCTGGATTTGGGTATTAAGGGCATAATTTTGAAGTTGGAAATTGACACAAAATTTTGAAATGTAGTCAACAATGAGGAAGATAGCTACAGACTTCAAGAGGACATATTGGTAAAATGGGCAGATACATGGCAGATGAAATTAAATGCAGAGCAGTGTGAAATGATACATTTTGGTGGGAAGAATTAGGAGATGCAATATGAACAAAATGGTACAATGTAAAAGGAGGTGCAGAAACAGGGACCTTGGGATGTATGTACACAAATCTTTGAAAGTGTAAGGGCAAGTGACAAGACGGTTTTTAAAAAAAAGCATATGGAATCCTTGGTTTTATTATTAGACGCATAGAGCACACTGGTTAGACTTCATCTTCATATTTTGGAATGTATTTCAAGGCCTTGGAGAGGGTGCAGAAGAGATTTACTAAGATAGTACCAGCGATGAGGAGAAACTGGAAAAGTTAGGGTTGTTCTCCTTACAGCAGAGAAGAACAGCAGATTCGATAGAGGCATTCAAAATCATGAATGTTCTTACTGCATCAAAACCACTGGCAGAAGGGTCAGTAACCAGAGAAGATTTAAGGTATTTGGCAAAAGAACCAGAGGTGAGATTGTTGTGATCTGGAATGCACTGCCTGAAAGGGCAGTGTAATCAGATTCAACAGTAACACTAGAAAGACAACTGGATAAATAATTGAAAGGGGAGAAAATTACAGGGTAATGGGAAAGAGCAGGGGAGTGGGATCAATTGGATAATTCT
Source organism: Heterodontus francisci (assembly GCF_036365525.1). Lineage (NCBI taxonomy): Eukaryota > Metazoa > Chordata > Chondrichthyes > Heterodontiformes > Heterodontidae > Heterodontus > Heterodontus francisci. Next base: position 58,704,385 of record NC_090385.1, read on the forward strand.
ACCAAAGAGAATTCTACAGGTCCAAGGGGCCAAATGGCCCCCTTCTGTACTGTATCATTCTGTGATTCTAACTCAGCTTCAATCGATCACTGACATCAAAAGCAGATACTGGGCTGTGCAATGATCACATTTAACTCAAATGCACCCTCAGTAGGATATATTAGACTTGGACGTGAACACATATTAAATCTACCTAAATAATTTTTAATGTCATCATGCCTCAGTGAATTTAGTTCTCCAATGTTTTATGGAAATGTGTTTAAAATAGTTTTCAGGAAATTGGACTTTCTGTGGCAACAACCATGTGAATTCTATTGCACTTATCAATCTCTTTGAAGAGCGCGTAAATCCAAAAGAAGTCTGTGCACCTAAAATTTTGGGAACAACTTTACACCCATTCCAAGTCTGTGTGAATGTAGGAAATTTCATCACAAGCTTTTAGGATGGGGGTGCGCAATGCTGATGGTGGCAGAGCATCAGGACAAATGTTGCAGAGAACAACCATAAATGATAGAGAAAGTTGGAGTGGAGTGTAACAAGGAGCATAAGTCAATTACACCTACATTTCCCGGTCTTTTGTGCTGGTAAGTGGCATTGCACTGCAATTACGCCAATTTTTTTGGGTGCAAGTTGACTGGAAATTCTGGGTCCTACTGTTCTTTCAGTCTTTTGTTCCAAGACATATCTGTTCGGAACCTTACTGCAAAACAATGTAGCACATCCAGTTGAAATTATACCCATGACGCTGTAAGCTTACAAAGCTGAACCCCAATCCACTGAGCATAAGATAACTCCCTCCTGTTTCAAAATGACAAGTGGTAAATTTGAAAGACATTTAATTCACTGTTCACAAATATTGCTTCTATGGGTATAGTGTATATACAGTGCTAGCTGATCACAACATTGTTCAGTTCTATTTAGCTGCTAACCTGGTCAACCCATTTAAGGGCAGTGCTTAAACACTTTGGCGAGGTGTTATAATGTACTATATAAATGCAAGTTTTTATTTTATTTACTGGTTGATTCCCTTTAACTGTGAAGATTCTCTCTTTAAAAACTCCATATTCTAGGCTTAATTCATTCATGGGATGTGGGCATGACTAGCCAGGCCAGTGTTATTGCTCATCTCTGACTGCCCTCGAGGTGGTAGTGACCTGCCTCCTTGAAGCATTGCAGTCAGTTTGGTGCAGGCACACCTACATGTTGTTACTTAGGAAGTTCCAGGATTTTGACCCAGCAATGATGAAGAAACAGTGATTTATTTCCAAGTCAGGATAGTGTGTGACTTGGAGAAGAACTTGCAGGTGGTGTTGTTCCCATGTGCCTGCTGCTCTTGTCCTTCTAGGTGGTATAGGTCACAAGTTTGGGAGGTGCTATCAAAGAAGCCTTGGGGACTTGTTGCAGTGAACCTTGTAGATGATACATACTGCAGATACAGTGTGACAGTAATGGAGGATGGGAAGCCAATCAAGTGGACTGCTTTGTCCTGGATGGTGTCGAGCTTCTTGAGCGTTGTTGGAGCTGCACTCATCCAAGCAAGTGACTTGTGCTTGGTAGTTGGAAGAAAGGCTTTCAGGAGTTGAGTCACTCAGCACAGAAAATCCAGCCTCTGATCTGCTCATACAGCCACAGTATTTATGTGCCTGGTCCAGTTAAGGTACTGGTCAATGGTGACCCAGGATGTTGATGGTGGGGGTATTGAGGGGAAGATGGTTAGATTCTCTCGTTAGCAATAGTTATTGCCTGCTACTTTGGTGGCAAGTAACATTTATGCCACACAGCACCCCAAGCCTGAACGTTGTCCAGGTCTTGCTGCATGAGGGCACGGACTGGTTCATTATGAGGAGTTGCAAATAGAATTGAACACTGTTCAATCATAAGCAAACATCCCCATTCTGACCTTATGATGGAGGGAAGATCAGTGACACAGCAGTAGATGATGGTTGGGCCTAGAACACTGCCCTGAGGAACTCCTGCAGCAACGTCCTAGGTCTGAAATATGCCTCCAAAAACCACAACCATCTTCCTCTGTGCTGGGTATGACGCCAACCAGTGGAGAGTTTTCCCAGTGATTCCGATTGACTTCAATTTTACTAGGGCTCCTTGATATCACACTTAGCCAAATGCTGCCTTGATGTCGAGGGCAGTCACTCTCATCTCATCTCTGGAATTCAGCTCTTCTGTCCATGTTTAGACCAAGGCTGTAATATGGCCTGGAACAGCATGGTCCTGGCAGAACCCCAACTGAGCATTGGTGAGCAAGCAATGTTTGATAGCACTTTCAATTACTCCTTCCATCATCTGGCTGATGATTTAGAGCGGCCTAATGGAATGGTAACTGGTGGGATTTATCATGTATCCAGTACACTCAGCCATTTCTTGATATCACGTGGAATTAGCTGAATGTGGGGATTTCAGGAGGAACTGAGGTGGCTCATCCACTCAGCACTTCAGGCTGCAGATGGTTGCAAGCGCCTTGTCTTTTGCTGGGCTCTGCCATCATTGAGGCTAGGAATGTTCATGAAGCCTCATGCTCCCATTAGTTGCTTAATTGTCCACCATCATTCACAACTGAATTTGTTGCTTGTGGGATCACTTAGCTGTCTATAGCATGTTTCTGATGTTTTGCATGCATGTAGCTTCACCAGGTTGCCACCTCATTTTCAGGTATGTCTGGTGCTGCTCCTGGCATACTCTCCGACACTCCTCATTGAACCAGGACCGGTCCCCTGGTTTAATGGAAATGGTAGATTGAGAGATATGCTGGGCCATGAGTTTACAGATTGCGGTGGTTAAACGGTCAACATAAAAGGAATGAAAAAAAAAACTGAAGTATAAAACCATGCCAGCTAATTTAAGATGGGTCAATGATACGAAGATTATTTAGTGCAGAAAAATGCCATTTGTACTGAACTTTAAAAGAGGTCCATAAGAACGAAACTCACTCGATCCCATCCACACTGTAAAGGGGTTTAAATGCAAACAGAAGGATTACTGCGCTGTAGTCATGTGAATTGAATCTGGATACAACATTAATAGTGCTTTGGACATTACTGAGTACAGTACCACAAGTTATATTAAACATTGATGCTGCAGCCCCGCGTTTAAATACAGCCGATAAGCCTGATGACTTGAATGTGAAGCCGGGGAGGGGGTGGCACTCCCGGGAGGCGGTCTCTCTGCCTTTAAGAGCACAATGTCCGGCTGGCTCAGCCCTCGGTTCCTGTCTTTGTGAGCGCGGAGGCGGGGGCTTCAGACAAGCGCGGCAGCCGCTGCAAGAAAGGCACCCGTAACGCAGATTCCTCCAGTGGGAGGGAGAGCAGCCGCACCGGGGACCACCCTCACCCGACCCGGGACTGTGAGGGTGGGCAGATAATGGAATTAGAGACATAAACAAGAAATGGGCTGGCTCCGCCACTTACTTTCTCCACCTCCGAGTGCATGTTGCTGCTGTTGCCGTTGCCACTCTTCGCTCTGTCTCAGGTTCTCACTCTGTTTGCTGGCGCTGACAGGAGCTTGTTCTCATGGTGTGGGACTGGGTGTGTGTAGGGAGAGGGGTGGGGTTTTTGTTAAATAAAAAGGCCGACCTTCCCCGGATGCCTGTCGGAACGAGCTGCCTGGCCCTAACCCCACCCTTGCGGCAACGCCCCGTCGCCGTATCGTGGAACACGCACTGCGGCACCGCCTCAAAGCAGCAGAGCGGCTCGGGCTATGATTCCTCAGGCAGAGCATCAGGGAGGATCCCATTCGCAATTGCCCAAAGTACATGCCAATATTAACATGGGACTAATTCCTCAAGAGAAAATTGGCCACCGAGAAAAATCTCCGCTTCTCATCCTCTTGCCTTCTTTCTCGATCTGATTTAACCTGCAGTGGAACGTGTAATTTAGTGGCCAACCTAATCAGGAACCGCCCTTGCCCTTCGGTGTTGCTCCAGGCGTTGACTGACAAATATAGGGTGGGATGATGCACAACGTGCTCAAACCTTACTAGATCCCGAGAAAATGTATTTTAAATGATATAGAATGCCCCTGGAAAACCGGTCTCGGTAGAGATTACAACACTGAACAAGGATAGTTAGTTCTTGACACCTATGGTGAACCCATCCACTTCATGCCTATTGCCCTACACTTGTTGCTTATCTATTTATATTCTTCCTTTTCAAATGCATCTCCAGTTTTCCAAAAAGAATGAATGCCCCTTTAAATTATGTTACAGTTTCAAACTTAAAGGATCCCACATTCTAAAAAAATGCCCCTATTTTTGTTCTTTTTGCTAACATGTCCAACTTCACATTTCTCTGCATTGAATGAGATCTGCTGTTAATCTGCCCACTCTGCTAGTGTGTGCTTTCCTGTGTTCTTGTCATTAATTTGGTATCATCAACAAACTTAAATGTCATTCCTCTTGTGCCTATGCCCATAACTTAGAAATAAAAAGCATCAGAAATCCCAGCTGAGATCACTGGGGCACATCTGACCAATCCAAAATTATCCAATTATTTTAACTCTACTTTTTGTTCCCTGACCATCTTTCAATCCATTTGGTTACATTTAATTTAGCATTATTTGTTTTAATTTTTGTAGCAAGTTACTCATGTGGTACCTTATCAAACACTTTCTTAAAATCTACAGACACCATATCCACCAGATCCCCTTATCGCGTGATTTCTTAAAGAAACAAACTAGACAGCTGTGATCTTTATAAAGCTTTACTGACTATTCCTGATTAGCTTATGGCTTTCTAAGTGTTCATTACCTTTTCCCATATTATGAACCTCAATATTTACCTCCAACATATCTAACTCTAAGTGTTTGGTGCCTTTATAATCTTCTTCCCAACCTGTGTCAGTATTCTGGATTACGTACATTTGTGCCTGGTGACACTTCCACTTTTTTAATTGTGTCCTTCTGAATAGTGTCTTGCCACAACACCCTCAGGTATTCTTGTGTCCTACTTTCATGTTCTTTGGTAAAAACTGAATAATCTACTAAGCATCTCGGCTATTCAAGTACAAGATAGTCCCCTTCATCTCCGTCATCTTTTATTTCTACTGTGCTTAAAATAAGACCCAATATTAAATCATAAACAGATAGAGCAGGTCAGAGAACACTCACAACAGTGACCATGATATAGTGAAGTTTATGATTAGGCTTATGGCAGGAAGGAGAATTAGTAGAATAGAAACTAACATTCAGGTTTGAAAGGACAGATTTTGAAGGAATGATGCATGAGCCAAGGAGGCTGGTCTTGACATTTTTGTTAGTGGGCAAATGCATGGAAGGAAAGTGGATCATGTTCAGAAATGCTATACTAGTACAGAGCAGATACTTTTCATGCAGGCCCCCACCTGCCAAGAATGAGGCACATTAATTTCGCCACATGGACGTTAAATTTCAAATTGTTGCTGGGAAACATAGAAAATAGGAGCAGGAGTAGGCCATTTGGCCCTTCAAGCCTGCTCCGTTATTCATTATGATCATGGCTGATCATCCAACTCAGTAGCCTGTTCCGGCTTTCGCCCCATACCCTTTGATACCTTTAGACCCAAGAGCTATATCTAACTCCTTTTTGAAAACATTCAATGTTTTGACCTCAACTGCTTTCTGTGGTAGCGAATTCCACAGGCTCACAACTCTCTGGGTGAAGAAATTTCTCCTCATCTCAGTCCTGAAAGGTTTACCCCGTATCCTTAGACTATGACCCCTGGTTCTGGACTCCCCCACCATCGGGAACATCCTTCCTGCATCTACCTTGTCAAGTCCTCTTAGCATTTTATGGGTTTCTATGAGATCCCCCCTCACTCTTCTGAACTCCAGCGAATATAATCCTAACCAACTCAATCTCTCCTCATATGTCAGTCCCGCCATCCCAGGAATCAGTCTAGTAAGCCTTCCCTACACTCCCTCTATAGCAAGAACATCCTTCCTCAGATAAGGAGACCAAAACTGAACACAATATTCCAGGTGTGGCCTCACCAAGGCCCTGTATAATTGCAGCAAGACATCCCTCCTTCTGTACTCGAATACTCTTGCTATGAAGGCCAAAATACCATTTGCCTTTTTTACCGCTTGTTGCACCTGCATGCTTACCTTCAGCGATTGGTGTACGAGAACACCCAGGTCTCGCTGCTTATTCCCCTCTCAGTTTATCGCCATTCAGATAATAATCTGCCTTCCTGTTTTTGCCACCAAAGTGGATAACCTCACATTTATCCACATTATACTGCATCTGCCATGCATTTGCCCACTCACTCAACTTGTCCAAATCACCCTGAAGCCTCTTTACATCCTCCTCACAAATCACCCTCCCACCTAGTTTTGTGTCATCTGCAAATTTGGAGATATTACATTTAGTTCCCTCATCTAACTCATTAATGTATATCGTGAATAGCTGAGATCCTAGCACCGATCCCTGTGGTATCCTACTAGTCACTGCCTGCCATTTGGAAAATGACCCATTTATCCCGACTCTTTGTTTCCTGTCCGCCAACCCATTTTCTATCCATCGCAATACACTACTCCCAATCCCATGCGCTTTAACTTTGCACGCTAATCTCTTAATGTGGGACTTTGTCGAAAGCCTTCTGAAAGTCCAAATAAACCACATCCACTGGTTCTCCCTCATCAACTCTATTAGTTACATCCTCGAAGAATTCTAGTAGATTTGTCAAGCATGATTTCCCTTTTGTAAATCCATGCTGACTGTCCAATTCTACCACTGTTCTCCAAGTGCTCTGCTATAAAATTTTTGATAATGGACTCTAGAATTATCCCCACTACCGACATCAGGCTGACTGGTCTATAATTCCCTGCTTTCTCTTTACCTCCCTTTTTAAATAGTGGGGTTACATTAGCTACCCCCCAATCTGTAGGAACTGTTCCAGAGTCTATAGAATCTTGGAAGATGACCACTAATGCGGCCACTATTTCTAGGGAAGAAGAGAAGGCCTGTGACAAGGGGTTGCCAGGCCACAGGCTGGAAAGACATTTTTGTATATTAACAGACAGTGCTTGGAACAAAGGAGCTATCCCCTGCTCCAATACAATCCACAAACAGACGTGGTCAAACCAGTTAGCCACATGACTAACCTGCTTGGCAGTCTGGGTTTTTTTCTGTACAGTTTGTACAGTTTGAACTGAGAGTCTGCAGAAAGCTGTTTGCTCCTGGATTGAAAAGACCTCTCCTGGCTGGCTCGCCACAGCCTCTCCTGTCTGCTCCCATCTCTTTCTCACAAGTCTCTGAATCCACTGAAGACACATGAACCCCAAGAGAGAAAAGTCTCCTACAACGAACAAGGTTTAAGAAGAATACTGGGCTACAACAAAAGCAAGCTCTACCTACAATCAAGGACTCAACAGTGAGCTCGAAAAACAGTAACAAAAACTCTTCAGATATTGCCTCAAACTTTTCCACCTTATTTTTCTTCTGTTCTTTTCTGTCTCTATTTGCATGTGTGTATCGTGTATGCATGCTAGCAGGGCCCGTCATGTATCCATAGGCATTCACCGAATTAGAGTTTAAGTTTAATAAATTTCAACTTTTCTTCTTTAGACCTAAGAAAGCTTGTTTGTGCTGGTTTCTTTGCCTTATAATTGGGAAATGGTGAACAAGGATTCACCAAAGGGGAGCTAAAACACGGTGTGTTTAAAATTAAACCCTATTACAGTAAGACCAGGTGAAGGCTGAAAGGGAACCCTAGACCTCATTCTCACCTGGTCGTAAGACTGTGAAAGAAGAAAAGTAGCAGAGGGAAAAGACTGAATGGGCAGCAAAGGAAGTAATGCAGGGAATAAAAGGGAAAAAGAAATTGTTCCTAAAATTTAAATTTGTGGATGGTGTATGGAGATGAATATAAAATCAGGGTAAGAGAGGTTAGGAAACTGGCCAGGAGAGCTCAAATGGAAAATGAGGTTAGCACAGTAGGGAATATTAAAAGAAATGCCAATCATTTCTATAAATATATTTGCTGCAAGTAATGGCAAGGTCCCCAAAGCCAAAATGATATAAGTTACTAAGCATGATCAAATAAACGAAATGAATCTTTCTTTTCTGTGTTCACACAGACCATGGACAGTCTCCACAGCATGGAATTTGAATTTCTGAGGTGGGACGGGTGGGGAGGAGAGTAGCAGGTGTTGATAGGAAGTAGATTAAAATAAAATTCAGAAAAGGCAGTCACTGATAAGCTAAGCAAGTTAGAAGAAGCCAAGTCATCAAATCAGATGGACCTCATACAAAAGTACTTAAAAATGGCTCGTGAAATTGATCATACCCTTGACATTATCTTTAGGGAATCATTTAGAAAAAGAGTAGTTCCTGAGGGAGAGTTAACAGTTAAGATAACAACAAAATTTCAAAATGGCATAGGGATGACCCAGGAAACAAGAGACCACTGAGGTTAGTGTAAATTGTAGATTGGAAGGCATTCTGAAAGAGGGGATAATAAAATAACTGGATATATCTGATATGGTAGAAGAAAATCAGAATGGATTTCTGGGAGGTAGATCAAAAGAAATTCAGTGGAGGTCTTTAGATTTCAGAAAGACTTTTGATATGGTACCACACAAGTGATTAGACTTCAAGGTAGGTAGGTATGAAATAGGAGATAAGCTTCTGAAATGGATTGAAAATTGGTTAAACCAAAGTAAGCCAAAGTGTGTTTGTGAATGAAGCATGTGGGCACTAGCAGGATACCACATTAATCATTGCCAAACACATTGCTTTATACCATGTATATAAATAATTTGGAGCTGCAGGCAAAAAGAAATCTCTCTAAGTTTAATGATGACACTAAATTGGGAGGAGTTTCAAACAATAAATGGGCCGCAGGCCTCCTTTTGTACCATTATGGCTCTAGGGACAGGATTTTGCCTTTTTGGGTGGGGACCCCAACATTGGGGTCAAATGGGGGACACAGCCCCACACCATTTAGGGAATAGTTACTAGGCAGTGATTTCCCCTAAATTGGCCAAGTAGTGGCACAAGGGCGGGCCTGCTGTCCAATTAAGAACAGCTGGCGGGGTGGGGACGGTGTGTCTCTTGAAGCAGGAGGATCAATAGGAGGACCTCCAGCTTGGAAGCAGCAGCAGCCTGCAGTTCAGGTAAGAGAGAGAGGCGCCCTCTCTACAGCTTTGAAAAGCTTTAAATTAAAAAAGGCCTCGGCAGCCAGGCAACCATTGGGGAAGGGAAACTCCTCCACTGGGCGGCCTGCAGCCACAACTGTTGCCAGGTAGGCAGGGAGGGCATCAAAGCCTTGCTGGAGCATTCTCACCAGTTTGCCACAGGAAGCCACCTTCAGGCAGCTGGCCTAGTCCCCAATGCCTTGGAGAGCCCACAGGCCAACTGGAAAAATGCAGTCAGACTCTGACAATTGGCCTTAATAGACCATTAACTTATCACAATTGGCTACCCACCTTTTGTGGGCGGATAACCCTTCCAAGTTCCATCCGTCCTCAGGAAAATGGCCTGGGGATGGGATGGTGCTTGCAAACTGGTACGCCAGCTGGATTTTTGCACCCGCTTCCCTCAGTATGGGGGCAAAAATCCTGCCCCATGATACTATAAGACACTGGCAAGCAAATACAAACGATTAGATTGGACCAATGCATGGTAATGACACTAGTGAAGATTTTGGATCATTCATAGATGAACCATCTCAGAATCCTCCTAAGGTCTCCACCATCCTAGATGCCAGTTTTCAGACAATTCGATTCACTACATGTGATATCAGGAAGTGGTTGAAAGCACTTGATACAGCAAAGGCTATGGGCCCTAACAACATCCTGGCTGTAGTACTGAAGAGTTGTGCTCCAGAAATAGCTGCACTCTTAGCCAATCTATTTGACTGAGTTTGTCATCAAGGAGCCCTAGCAAAATGGAAGTCAATGGGAATCAGGGAAAACTCTCCACTGATTGGAGTCATACCTAGCACAAAGGAAGATGGATGTGGTTGTTGGAGATCAATCATCTCAGCACCAGGACATCACTGCAAGTGTTCCTCAGTGTAGTGTCTTGGCCCCAACCATCTTCAGCTGCTTCATTAATGACATTCCCTCCATCATAAGCCAGAAGTGGGGATGTTGCTGATAATTGAACAGTGTTCAGTACCATTCACAACTCCTCAGATACTGAAGCAGTCTATGCCCACATGAAGCAAGACCTGGACAACATTCAGGCTTGGACTTTTTAGTTTTAGAGATACAGCACTGAAACAGGCCCTTCGGCCCACCGAATCTGTGCCGACCATCAACCACCCATTTTATACTAATCCTACACTAATCCCATATTCCTACCAAACATCCCCACCTGTCCCTATATTTCCCTGCCACCTACCTATACTAGTGGCAATTTATAATGGCCAAGTTACCTACCAACCTGCATGTGGGAGGAAACCGGAGCACCCGGAGGAAACCCACGCAGACACAGGGAGAACTTGCAAACTCCACACAGGCAGTACCCAGAATTGAACCCGGGTTACTGGAGCTGTGAGGCTGCGGTGCTAACCACTGTGCCACTGATAAGTGGCAAGTAATATTCAAGCCACACAAGTGCAAGGCAATGACCATCTCCAACAAGAGAGAATCTAACCATCTCCCCTTGACATTCCATCACTGAATTCATCAGAATCAAAATCCTGTGACCAGAAACTTTACTGGACCAGCCTTATAAATACTGTGACTACAAGAGCAGGTCAGAGGCTGGGAATTCTGTGGCGAGTACCTCACCTCCTGACTCCCCAAAGCCTGTCCACCATCTACAAGGCACAAGTCAGGAGTGTGAAGAAATACTGTCCACTTGCCTGGGTGAGTGCAGCTCTCAAGAAGCTCGACACCATCCAAGACAAAGCAGCCCGCATGATTGGTACCCCATCCACTAACTTAAACATACATTTCCACCACTGACGCCCAGTGGCAGCAGTGTGTACCATCTACAAGTTGCACTGCAGCAATGCTCCTTAGATGGCACCTTCCAAACCCACGACCTCTATCACATAGAAGGACAAGGGCAGCAGATGCATGGGAACACCACCACCTGCAAGTTCCCCTCCAAGCCTCAAACCAGCCTGACTTGGAACTCTATCGCCGTTCCTTCATTGTCGCTGGGTCAAAATCCTGGAACTGCCTTCCTAACAGCACTGTGGGTGTACCTACTCCGCATGGACTGCAGTTCAGGAAGGCGGCTCACATCCACCTTCTCAAGGGCAATTAGGGATGGGCAATAAAGGCTGGCCTCGCCTGCAATGCCCACATCCCATGAATGAATAAAAAAAAACATGTACGACAGCGTTTCAAGAAGGCGACTCACCACCACCTTCTTAAGGGATATTAGGAATGGGCAACAATGCTGGTCTAGCCAACGACACTCACATCCCAAGAACAAATTTTTTTAAATTAGCAGAATTGGTAATAATGACAGGTCAATGTCATTCCAATGTCATTTAACTTTGGATTTCCCATTGCAAATGTTTACACAGCAAGCTTCAGACATTACTTAATTGCACAGAGCTTTTGGGAAGAATGCATTGATACATCCTTTCTTTATCTATTTTCAATATGAGCCTAGGTTATGGCCATTATTTTCCAAGTGCTTTCCTACCTTCTGGTTTCTTGCTTGTATTGCTTTGTTACCCAGAACCAGATCTAGCACTGCATCTTGTAAGACTTGCAACATTCTGATTCAGGAAACAGTATTGAAAGTATTCTAAGAGCCTTTCCCTTTTTGAACATAAACATGTTTTATCGCAGTCAACTTTAGCATTGTTAAAATCACTCCACTTTTTTAACTCTGCAAATAACCTACAAATCTCAACCTTGATTTCAAACCCATTATTCAGAGGTCTATAATGTATTCCCAAAATTATACTGTCAATTCCTCATTAATTCTTAACCCACCCCAGGATAGCCTCCCTAAAAATTTATCTTTCTATGGATGCAAATTTGACTTCAATAAATAAGGCCTTCCACCTTCCTTTCTATCTTCTCCATCTCTTCTCTACTGGAAAGAGTCCCAGATAATTCATTGTACAGTACAATGAATAGCAATATTGTTGTTATACAATAGTTTATTTTCTGAATTATTGTAAGGAGGAGACATGCTAGTGTACATATCTATATATTGACAGTATAGTGGGTAATTTGCACTTCCTGCAAGTATCACACTTACTTGCTATAACACTTTGTGGATATTCCACTAATGTTATTAACAAGGTATTCTGAGACCCGCTGTGGAACAACACCACAGGAAATTTGCCACTAAATATATTAGAAGTTTTACATATACTGCGTTCATTGTACACATTCATCTTACTTCCTGTAGTCATGATTTTTCAGCCACTCCAATATTTCCTTCGCAATTACTATGTAAGAGTAATTTTGAAGGGGGAGGGGAGACACAAGTGAGCCCATCACCAGTGGTACACACCAGAATTGCACTCACCTGGCAGGCCCGGGAGAGTGCACCATTTTTCTGACTCCCGTGACAAGCCTGAACTGGGTTTGTTCTTTCTGCATGTTGGTCATAGCCATCAGTCAGACACCCGGTAATCCCAAGAAATAGGCATTCTGATGCAGGCTTTCAAGGCCATGTCACCTTAAAGGGGTGCTGTTCACTTTACTACTAGCTTCTAGGCCTCAGTCATTACCTATGCAATCACTTGTGTGCTTATTACAGAGTAGAAATCTGCTCTCTCAGCTCTGGAGTTGTTCAGGTACAGCTTCTTTTACAGTGGAGACTTGTACCTAGTGGCCCAATGTCTGTAACAATATTTGGATGAACCTACTGAAATATTGGTGCAGGAAGTAAATCAGGGGGGTGGAGTCGGGGCATCCATTTTCTTCACCAGGGTCAAAAGGTATCAAAGCAAAAGCTAAAAGGACATGGCAGCTGGTGAAAGAGTGCATTAATTCGAGCAGCACACTGCCTTGGACTTGGCTGCATTTGTCTTTTGCTAGAAACTGAGATGCCCAAGCCATCTGTCATTATTTAGATTTTCCCTGCGCTCTTCAGGTCAAAAAAGGTTTTCCCATAAAGTTGTTGGAAAGTGATAACAGCACAGGGGCAACAGGGCATCTGGGAACTGAGTGACCAGGGCAACCAATAGGGTATCTCCTTAACCAATAAAATTTAAAGATTTGAAAATAAACACAGGAAGGACTGAGAAAGAGGGTGAATTAAAGGGGGTAAAAACAATGTCAAATTAGGTACAAAGAGAAATAAAGAAAAACAAAGAAAGACTGGTTTAAGAGAAAGATTAAAAAAAGAGACAAAAAGAAAGAAAATAAGAAAAAAAGTTACATTTAACATTTGACATTTTTAAAATCTCCCCAAAAATTCAAAACATGAAAGAATGAGGCTCCGTACTTGTAATAGTGAATAGTGCTAGAGAGGTTGATTGGCAATCATTAACACTCAACATATCATTAAATGGGTATTTATACTTGTAATGCAAGATTTAACTTTCTCTGGTGAGTTTAGTGGACAATTAATGGGCAGATACAGCAAGTTCCTTTAAAAAAGGAAGTCTAAGGATGAGCTGCCATTTTCATGAAGCTAATGGCGGAGTAACTTGGACAGCAACTTTTGAATATTCACATTTTACTATGCATCTGCTCCTTGACTGAAGTTGCCCATAATTTTATCACTCACCATTTGCTCATAAATAACGGCCAGCGCCGTTAGCTTTGCAGCAAATTCTGGCCCAACGTTATCACTTGAATCATGGAGAATTTTGTAAACCAGTCCAATATCCTGTACATGGTTTACCAGTCTGCCCTGCTTATATTACTGAAGAACATAAACTTTTAAGGTCAATCCTTGTATTTACAAAGATGAGAGAGGAATCCATCAATATCTTTCAGTATCTCTTGTTGCCTCAGTTTTGGCCAGGGATAAAGAGTGGGTGGCTCCACAGATCACAAAGTATTGAGATTGTGATTTTGACTGAAAATAATGAAATAAATTCAGTGATACAATTTTTCAAAGGTACCCAACTTTAGCACCTGTGGCATATAGGGTGAGTTTTTCATTGCTCAGCAACTGTGGTGCACTGTAGCTTTAACTGAAAGCGTCTCTTGTTCTTTGATCAACCCTGGGGAAAAGCATACGGTGAGCATCATGGGAGAAAGTAAGGGGAAGGGATTACTCCAGTGAAAAAGTTAAAAATCTGACATTCGGCTTGTATTCTCTGTTACGTTACTTTGCTTCTCTGCTGAATATTTTTAACACAAGTGGCAGTGGGGGAGAGGAACAGAATGAGAAATTTATGTATCTATATATTTCTTTTAAAATGTTGCATGTTTATCTTAACAGTTGTATTGTCAAATACATTTGCAGAGTGAAATGTTTCTGTAAACATTTCAAAACATTGCCTTTTTATTGGAAACTGTACTCTTTATACAGTACATTTGTACAAATATTTATTATATATATTACTATTTCAAATATGTTAAAATATACATTGAATATATTGTTCAAATACTGAAATGCACAATCCATTTGAAAGTGGCAGTAACTAATATTTGAAGCTATCTGAAAATGTTGGAGTAGCATAGAAGTCCCTGCCCTGTTGGTGAAAATAAGTTTTCAGATGCCCATTTTCCATAGTAAAATTACAGTAACAAGAATACCATTTATGTTTTAAAGCTGGTCCTACTGCTTTGATCTTCACTGTGCATGGCTGGAGCTACTAATCACTTAACCATCCCCAACTGAGTGCTGTTCCTGATCCCACCCTGTGGAACCCCCGTCACAGCATGCAGATCATTGAGTTAGAGGGAGTGTTTTTTTTTCAAGTTTCTCTTTGAATGGTACATACAATCTTACTTAGTTTCTGCAAAAGATAGAGATACTATTAACATTTGTAAAGATATACGTATAGGGTAAAAATTGCAATTAAACTGTCACTCAAAACCTGATAACAGCAAGCAAAAGCAATAAATGTCTACAAATGTTGGTGGGACAGGATGCTTGGTACCCTGCCTTTATGTTGGGTTAGTGGTTCCTATACACCCGTTTGTAGTGCACAATAGGAGTTCAGCAAAGCAACTATCCATCTATTGATGGAAAGAGCCCTGTATCTTTTGTGAAATCTATACATGTGCTAGTTGGATCATTGTGATGTCAATGCAATCTTTCACAGTTTGAATTTCTGAGTGTAACCTTCCCATCCCCCATTCTTACTGTCTCTGGCCTCACCTGACCACCTAAGCCCTTTACAAACAGTACAGTTCCCGTTAATGGCGGAGATTGTTTCAGGCAATGAAGGGTGCTCGCAAACTTAACATCACACACATGTGCCCACACTGCAATCAGGAGTGCTGATCACAGGTGATCATTCTGATTTTACCTGTAGGTGAAACACAGCAGCAGCCAGTCAGTGTCTCCAGGGCACATCCGTCCACTCTGAGGAGGTGGAGTGGACCTCAGAGGGTGCAGCGTGACATCCTCTCCTCGCACCAAGCACCAACTCAGAGACATTCACGTCGGTTGGGATATGTCCCTCCTTGGATTCGTGGTCACAACCTGATATGAGCACCACACAAGTGCCAGACCAGCTGCCAAGGTATTGGCCGATGTCTCTGTGGAGGACTGTGGGAGGCCAGGCCAGTGCAGAGCCCCATGCTGATGATGAGCTTCTGCTGACATCCATGCAGCGGGAGATGCTACAGGTGCAGCATGCGGTGCGTGGAGATCTGGTGGAGTTACCAGAGACTTTGCATGCTATGGGGCAGACTTTGGAGATCTCCATCCAGGCCATGAGTACCACACAGCCCCTGTCATCTGCCCATTAGGCTTCCTCCACCGACAGATTGGTGGCTATGCTGGAGAGCCTGATCCTGGAGGCCATGCAGAACCTCACAGAGAGAGTGGGCCCCATGGACCAGTGCTTCTGTCTATGATGCTCAGGCGACATTTGGAAGCTGCTCATCCCTCTGAGGTCAGCAGAGAGGACCAACTGAGCCTCGAGATGGCACAGGGGCAGCAGCAGATTTCATATGGGGGCTCCTCTCCTGATGCATCCTGTAACTCCTTGTCTCCTCTGCCAGTGAAATCAGCACCACATAATCCCAGGGTGTCAGAGGGTGGTCCTGAGACTGCTCAGGGTCACCTCAACATGCCGGGGCCCGCACGGCCTCAGGCAGGCAGAGGACGCCCGCCAATGTTATCCAAAGCAAAAGGGCAGCCTGAACAGCCACCTGCCTCTACCGTGGTTGGCGGCGAGGGATCGTCCACACGCGTGAGCACTCGCAAACGTGTCAACAAATAATCACAATAACCGCACTACGGGGTCACTGGTGTAATTAGTAAATATTTATTTGATTTTGAAACCTGCTAAAATTTATAAAATTTTTCACTTGTCATTGTCATATGTCACAAGTCAATATAGATGTTTTAGGTGATCTGGTTGTTCTGCATGAGAAGGATATTTAAAGAGGTGGCACTTACTGGCTGTGTGGTGTTTGATGGAAAGAAGACCCTTATCAGCTGAGATTTCACCCTGGAGATGAGTGCCTCTGCGCTTCCAGCTACTGTTAATGCCTCGTCTCAGATTGCCATGTCTGTTTCTGGTTGATGACATACTGTTCAGGAGAAACGTCTAAGTATCAGAGCTCCCCAGTCTCCCTTGCACTTAACTCTCCCGACCTCCAGCTCCCTTTCCCCACCGTTCAGTGGTTGCAGCCCCTCTTCCTCATTCTCATCTGTATCACCATCCTCATCTGAGGATGGCTCGTGCTGAATGAAGTCATCATCCTCCAGGGCTTCCCCCCTCTCCATCGCCAGGTTATGTAAGGCACAGCAGACGACAACAATGCGAGGTACCCTTGCTGGCGAGCACTATAGGGCACCACCTGAGTGATCAAGACATCTAAATCTCATTTTGAGAAGACCTATGGTCTGCTCTATGGTAATTCTGGTGGTCACATGGCTCGCATTGTACCGTTCCTTTGCCTCATTCCGTGGATTCCTCACCGGTGTCATCAGCCATGTCTTCAGCGGATAACCCCTGTCGCCAAGTATCCATCCTTGCAGGCATTCAGGAGGGCTGAATAGTGCTGGCACCTCGGAGTTCCAGAGAATGAATGCATCGTGACTGCTTCCAGGATAACGAGCACACACCTGCAATATACCCTTACGGTGGTCACAGACGATTTGAACATTCATTGTGTGAAACCCTTTCAATTAATGAAAGCCTCTAACTGACCTGTAGGTGCTCTAATGCCCACATGTGTGCAGTCAATTATGCCTTGGACTATGGGGAACCCAGCGATGGCGCTGAAGCCTCTGGCTCTCTCGGTCTGACTGGTGGCGTCCGTTTGGAACTTGATGAACTGGTTGGCACGCCTGAATACGGCATCAATTACTACCTTAATGCAGTGATGCGCTGATGATTGCGAGACTCCGCACATGTCTCCTGATGAAGACTGGAAGGAGCCTGATACATAGAAGTTTAAAGTGATTGTTAGCTTCAGTGTGACCGGCATTGGATGGCCACCCATGCAGTTGGAAGTGACCTTCGCTTCCAGCATCTCACAGAGATGTGACAGTCTCTCGGGACAGGTGCAGTCTTCTTCGGCACAGACACTCTGACATTTGTAGAAAGCTCAAACGCGGGCAGTAGACCATGCCTGCCGGGTAGGCTCATCTCCTCACAGGTGGTTGCACCCGGTGCACTCTGTTACCTCTCCTCCTCCCCCATTACCAGGCTGCACTTGGCCAGCAGGTTGCTGATTCCCCTGGCCTGTTGTCCTCCTTGGTGTAGTCTTCCTCATTAGATGAGCCACCTCCAGACTGGACAATTCCCATTGATGCTGTGTTCCAGAGATGTTATGAGGACAGGTATTAACAGCCTGCTGTAAGGACAGGCACTCACAATCCCCCTCCCCTACACCAAATAAATCAGTGCTACTGTGGCCCAACCAGGAGTGATAACCCTCAGGTGACTCCTGGAGAACCAGCAGAAACAACCCCAAACTTAAAAGTAACGCACAAATCTATCACAGAATAATGAACCAAAAACAGTACCTCCAACTCCTTGACAGAGTAAACTAACACAAGCAACGGCGTCTGGCACCAATGCACAGGCACCGGCGCCATTTTTAAAAGGCTTACAGCCCTCAATGTACATTAAAAATTTAAAGGGTCAGTTAAACGTCTTTCAAATGTCAGCTGATTAGAATCCAGGACCATCATGTTCCTGTGAGGAAGAAAGACAAGTTTGGCAAGTTTCGGGAAGCTTGGATAACATGGGATATTGTGAGCCTAGTCAAAAAGAAAAAGGAAGCATTTGTAAGGGCTGGAAGGCTAGGAACAGACCGAAGCACTTGAGGAATATAAAGACAGTAGGAAGGAACTTAAGCAAGGAGTTAGGAGGGCTAAAAGGGGTCATGAAAAGTCATTGGCAAACAGGATTAAGGAAAATCCCAAGGCTTTTTAGACATATATAAAGAGCAAGAGGGTAACCAGGGAAAGGGTTGGCCCACTCAAGGACAGAGATGGGAATCTATGCGTGGAGCCAGAGGAAATGCGCGAGGTGCTAAATGAGTACTTTGCATCAGTATTCACCAAGGAGAAGGACTTGGTGGATGATGAGCCGAGGGAAGGGAGTGCAGGTAGTCTCAGTCATCTCAATATCAAAAAGGAGGAGGTGTTGTGTGTCTTGCAAAGCATTAAGGTAGATACGTCCCCAGGGCCTGCTGGGATCTACCCTAGAATACTGAGGGAGGCAAGGGAAGAAATTGCTGAGGCCTTGACAGAAATCTTTGCATCCTC
Source organism: Heterodontus francisci (assembly GCF_036365525.1). Classification (NCBI taxonomy): domain Eukaryota; kingdom Metazoa; phylum Chordata; class Chondrichthyes; order Heterodontiformes; family Heterodontidae; genus Heterodontus; species Heterodontus francisci. The sequence continues at coordinate 58,723,156 of NC_090385.1, forward strand.
ATTGGCTACAGGTGAGGTCCCAGAGGACTGGAGAATAGCCAATGTTGTTCCTTTGTTTAAGAAGGGTAGCAAGGATAATCCAGGAAATTATAGGCCGGTGAGCCTTACGTCAGTGGTAGGGAAACTATTAGAGAGGATTCTTCGGGACAGGATTTACTCCCATTTGGAAACAAACAAACTTATTAGCGAGAGACAGCATGGTTTTGTGAAGGGGAGGTCTTGTCTTACTAATTTGATTGAATTTTTTGAGGAAGTGACGAAGATGATTGATGAGGGAAGGGCGGTGGATGTTGTCTATATGGACTTTAGTAAAGCCTTTAACAAGGTCCCGCATGGCAGACTGGTACAAAAGGTGAAGTCACACGGGATCAGAGGTGAGCTGGCAAGATGGATACAGAACTGGCTCGGTCACAGAAGACAGAGGGTAACAGTGGATGGGTGTTTTTCTGGATGGAGGGATGTGACTAGTGGTGTTCCGCAGGGATCAGTGCTGGGACCTTTGCTGTTTGTAGTATATATATAAATGATTTGGAGGAAAATGTAGCTGGTCTGATTAGTAAGTTTGCGGACGACACAAAGGTTGGTGGAGTTGCGGATAATGATGAGGATTGTCAGAGGATACAGCAGGATATAGATCGGTTGGAGACTTGGGCAGAGAAATGGCAGATGGAGTTTAATCCGGACAAATGTGAGGTAATGCATTTTGGAAGATCTAATGCAGGTGGAAAGTATACAGTAAATGGCAGAACCCTTAGGAGTATTGACAGGCAGAGAGATCTGGGCGTACAGGTCCACAGGTCACTTAAAGTGGCAACGCAGGTGGATAAGGTAGTCAAGAAGGCATTCGGCATGCTTGCCTTCATCGGTCGGGGCATAGAGTATAAAAATTGGCAAGTCATGTTGCAGCTGTACAGAACCTTAGTTAGGCCACTCTTAGAATATTGCGTGCAATTCTGGTCGCCACACTACCAGAAGGATGTGGAGGCTTTGGAGAGGGTACAGAGGAGGTTTACCAGGATGTTGCCTGGTCTGGAGGGCATTAGCTATGAGGAGAGGTTGGAAAAACTCGGATTGTTTTCACTGTAACGACGGAGGTGGAGGGGCGACATGATAGAGGTTTACAAAGTTATGAGTGGCATGGACAGAGTGGATAGTCAGAAGCTTTTTCCCAGGGTGGAAGAGTCAGTTACTAGGGGGCATAGGTTTAAGGTGCGAGGGGCAAAGTTTAGAGGGGATGTGCGAGGCAAGTTTTTTACACAGAGAGTGGTGAGTGCCTGGAACTTGCTGCCAGGGGAGGTGGTGGAAGCAGATACGATAGCAACGTTTAAGAGACATCTTGACAAATATATGAATAGGAAGGGAATAGAAGGATATGGGCCCCGGAAGTGCAGAAGGTTTTAGTTTCGGCAGGCATCAAGATCGGCGCAGGCTTGGAGGGCCGAATGGCCTGTTCCTGTGCTATACTGTTCTTTGCTCTTTGTAATGTAAAGTTTTGCAAAAATGCATAAAATGACCTTTCCATGCACTTTCCCACCCCGCTCCCCAATCGCATATCATAACATTCCTGCCCTTTTCCCCCCAGAATACCTGCCTTGAAAATTTGACCTTTCTCCCGCACCAAAGTTTGGAACCTTTGTTCTTTCCCCTTCCCATCAGGCCCCCCAACTAATCCGCAGCGTTGTAACCCCACTCTCCACCACCCCCCCACACAGAGAAAATCACCTCCTCCCTCCTCCCCACAGGTGTCGCGCCTCGTTTCCCCAAATGGGGATTCGAAGACGCGGCATTACCAGAATAAAGATTGCACTGTGCTGCCTGAATCACTGCGGCCTACAAGGTAAGTAGGCATTAACATATTTTAATGTGGGTCCTGTCGCCGAATGGCGGGGCAGCCGCCACGAGGCCTCGCCACCGCCGCCGAGATTGGTATGGGGCCTGCCACCATCAGGGTCGGTGGCGGGCCTCCTCCATACCGATCTTCATTACCCCACTGCCACCGTTTCCGGCAGCAGACTTGCAGGTTGATAGGTAAATTGGCCATTATAAATTGTCACTAGTATAGGTAGGTGGTAGGGAAATATAGGGACAGGTGGGGATGTTTGGTAGGAATATGGGATTAGTGTAGGATTAGTATAAATGGGTGGTTGATGTTCGGCACAGACTCGGTGGGCCGAAGGGCCTGTTTCAGTGCTGTATCTCTAATCTAATCTAATCAGAGAGGCTTTAAAATCCAGCTCCAGGTGTAAGGTGTCGGGATATTATTTTCCAGCACTATTTTGTGAAGCCGAACCTTGTGATCAATGGAAAAATGAAATTGATCTATGGACACGGGTTACATCTTTACCAAAGAGAAAGCAAGGAATGGCCCTTGCACTGTTGCTCCCCGCCAGAAGCAAAATCAGGTGCAAAGTGTTCTCGGAACTAGAGGCTCATCATTTGGACAATGAGGAAGGTTTGGACAATCTCTTAAAATTTATGGATAAAATTTATATGAAAGATGACTTATTGAATGCCTATGTTGTGGTCAGACTTTGATAACTATAGAAAAATGGGTGGTTCTTCCCTCAAAGAATATATTATGGAGTTTAACCGACTATATGCAAGATTGCAGCGATTCTACTTGGAAATTCCTAAATCAGTGCTCGCCTTCAAATTATTGGATTGTGCTAGGATATCGAACATGGATAGACTCATAGTCTTAACCGGAGTTAGTTTCAAAGAAAGAGATACACTTTTTGATCAGATGTCTGATGCCCTGAAAACATTTTTGGGAAAACATTCATTTCTGGCCACTTTCATGACACAGGTGGGCTCTTCAGCAGTGACACCGAAGATGAAGTCTATAATGCCAGCAGCATTTTGAGGCCATCAAGAAGTCAATACGAAAGAAGAATCATGAACAAAAAGACTGAGGATGGAGACCCTTTTGGCAGCTATAACAGATGACAGGAATTGGGCAATTATGGCAGAAGGATGAACCCCAGGAATAACCAAGGGGTGGTCAACAGATGTTTCAGATGTGACCCAATGTATCATTATTCATTAAATTGTCCAAAAAGGAATAACAGGGTTTTTCAGATGACACATGACGTGGAAGGTTCGGAAGGCGAGGATGACAATACTGATCAATCAGAAGAAATTGTACTGGTCACGAGAAGCTTCAGTCCAGTAATGACTGTCCTAGTCGCAGATTCATTCAATTGCGCAGTACTAGACAATGGGTATACGTCCACAGTATGTAGGATGGACTGGTTACAGTGTTACATGGATTCTTTAAGTAAGGAAGACCGAAGTAAGGTCAAAGAATATGACTGTTTTACCTGTTTCAGGTTTGGGGATGACAATGTGTTGAGATCACTAAAAAGAATGGTAATTCTGTGTAAAATAGTAAGGGTAAACCACTTTATTAGCACAGATGTGGTATCCAGTGAAATACCTTCGCTGTTAAGTAAGCTGTCTAAGAAGAAAAAGTTGGATGTGGAACATAAGGTGATTGTCTTTGGGAAATCTGTAGATTTGCAGTTTACACAGTCAGGACATTATTGTATTCCTTTAACAAGACCTAACATCTCTAAGCAGAATGTTAAAGGGGTATTCATGGCATCCAGGGGTAGGGATTTAAAGGAGAAAAGGCAGATTATTTCAAAACTACATCGACAGTTTGCACATCCATCTTGTCAAAGGTTGAAGGTTCTGTTAAAAGATGCAGGGGTAATAGATGATGATTATACTAAACGTATCGAGGATGTCAGTGAAAAATGTGATAACTGTAAAAAATACAGGAGGACACCATCGCAACCCATAGTGGGTCTCCCCTTAGCAAGAGACTTTAATGAAACCTTAGCGATGGACTTGAAGGTATAAGATAAAGACAAAAATATTTTTCTTCTACACTTTATAGACGTAGCGACGAGATTCAGTCTGTCAATAGTAAATTATAGTAAAGACAAAAAAGTAATAGTGGGCAAGATGATGGAAAGATGGATAGGAATGGGGTTGGGAACACTGGCTAGACTTCTAACTGACACTGGAAGAGAATTTGCCAATGATGAGTTCAGGAGTATGTGTGAAAATATGATTATTGTACAATGCACACGGCAGCAGAAAGTCCTTTTAGCAATGGGATTTGTGAGAGAAATCACGCCATGATTGACGAGATGCTCCGAAAAATTTTAGCTGACCAACCAAATTGTAAATTGACAACTGCTCTGGCGTGGGCGGTACATGTGAAAAATATGCTTCACATGTATGTATCCTACAGCCCCTATCAATTAGTTTATGGAAGGAACCCAAAAATACCTTCAGTAATGTGGGATCCTCCCCTTGCTGTATTGAACCCTTTGCTGAGTCTGTTAGGAAGGATGCGAGCATAAGAGGGGTGACAATTCCAGGCAGTGGAGGCACTCAGGTTAAAACCTACCTGTACATGGACGACGTCGCCGGCTTCTGCTCGGATCCTCTGACTGATGAGCATCTGCGACCAGTTCAAACTGGCCTCGGGAGACAAAGTTAACCATGGAAAGAGCGAGGCCATGTTCTTTGGGAACTGGGCTGACCGATCCTTTGTCCCCTTCCACTTCAGGTCAGACTACCTGAAGGTGGTGGGGATATGGTTCGGAAGGGCTGGGGCGTGCACCAAAACCTGGAAGGAGCGAGTAGCCAGGATACACCATAAGCTGAGCATGTGGGAGCAGCGATCTCTCTCCATTGTGGGTAAGAACCTGGTCATCAGATGCGAGGCACTCACGTTGTTGCTGTACGTGGTGCAGGTCTGGCCCATTCACCACTCCTGCACTGTGGCGGTCACTCAAGCCATTTTCCGCATCATATGGGGATCCAAAATGGACTGGGTCCGGAGGGACACAATGTTCAAACCTCTGGATAAGGGCCGGAAAAATGTACCCAACGTCGCCCTCATCCTGATGACCACCTTCGTGTGCGGCTGCATCAAGCTGTGTGGAGATCCCCAGTACGCAAACACCAAGTGTCACTACGTGCTGAGGTTCTATCTGTCCCCGGGTGTTGTGAAGGATGGGCCTGGTCACATTGCCGCGGAACGCTCCATCCAGTTGGACCGTGCCGTACCACCTATTATTCATGGAAAAGTTTCTGTGGAAAAACACCTTTGACCACCAACCCCTCAGGCAGTGGTCTGCATGGAATGTCCTCAAGGCCCTGCAGGAAAAGGAGATGGTGGATCCTGTCGGATGGTTCCCCGAGCAGACTGCCAAAGTCATTTGGCAGAATGCCTCATCACCAGAACTTTCAAACAAGCACCAAGATGTAGCTTAGCTGGTGGTGAGAAGAGCCCTCCCCATCAGATCCTTCCTGCACGCCCGGAGTCTCACCCCCCTCCGCACAATGTCCTCAAGGTGGCTGTGATGGGAAAGAGACGGTTGCCCACCTCCTTCTGGAATGTGTCTTTGCAAAGCAGGTGTGGAAAGAGATGCAGTGGTTTTTGTCGAGGTTCATCCCAAGCAACTCTGTAACACAGGAGTCTGTGCTCTCCGGACTGTTCCCAGGGACGCACACAGAGACAAACATCAACTGCTGCTGGAGGACTGAAAGACGCTCTTTGGTCTGCCCGAAATTTGCTCGTCTTCCAGTGCAAACAGTTGTCCATGACCGAGTGTTGCAGTCTGGCACATTCCAAGGTCCAGGACTACGTGCTGAGGAACGCACTAAAGCTTGGGGCAGCTGCGGCAATGGCTCAATGGGGAAAGACCACTGTATAAGGTCCTCCTACCAAGGTGACCTGAGGGGCTGAATCCATGGAAAACCACTCGGGCTGTATCCAGCAAATATGGGTTTGCTGCAAAATGTACATGGCATGTAAAATGAAATGGAAGGGTTGTGAGGCAACTCACTCCTGTATTGAAGGAAACTGATCTCCTTTGCACTCTTTGTATTGTTGACTGGGTACTGTTTTGAACTGTTTTGCAATGTATTTTTTACAGATTTTTATGAATAAAGTATATTTTGGAAATAAAAAAAGGATCCTCCCCCTGCTTTAGAGGGGACTGCAGTTAGTTCAATTTTTGCATAACATTTGAATGCCATACATGCAGGGAGAAGAGCATTTATTAAGGCAGAGGTTTCAGAAAAAAATCAGGAGAGCTTTGAGGTATTGTATCAAGCCATCAGAATTTTTTTTTTACACTGGGGACATGGCGTATTACAAAAGAGAAGGGCAGAAAGAATGGAGAGGCCCAGGAAAAGTTATAGGTACTGAAGACCCCAAACCTTTCAGGTGAAGCAGCGATTTACTTGTACTTCTTTCAATTTAGTATACTGTATTCGCTGCTCACAATGCAGTCTCCTCTACATTGGGGAGGCCAAATGCAGACTGGGTGAACGCTTTGCGGAATACCTCCGCTCAGTCCGAAAACATGATCCCGAGCTTCCTGTCGCTTGCCATTTCAACACAGTCTCCTGCTCTCATGCCCACATCTCTGTCCTGGGATTGCTGCAGTGTTCCAGTGAAAATCAATGCAAGCTTGAGTAACAGCATCTCATTTACCAATTAGGCACACTACAGCCTGCTGGACTGAACATTGCGTTCAATAATTTCAGAGCATGACTTTTTTTTAGTTTTACCTTTTTTTAGTTTTACTTTGTATTTTTTATTTTTATTTCATTTTATTCTAGTTTGTTTCATCATTACACTTTTTTTACCATGTGTCTGCCTGCTTTTTTTCATGTTTTGCTTTTGGCTAGGGCTTTCATTATTCTGTCATTTAACACCCTCTCTGCACTAATGCTTTGTCTTTCACCACACCATTAACACACTCTTTGTCTTTGCCTTTGGACCATGACCTCCTTGTCCGTTATTCTCTGTGACTTTCTATCAACACCTTCCCATTTGTTCTCTTTTGCCCCAGCCCCACTTTATTTGCTTAAAACCTATTACATTTCTAAGCTTTCTAACCAGTTCTGATGAAAGGTCACTGACCTGAAACATTAACTTTGCTTCTCTCTCCACAGGTGCTGCTAGACCTGCTGAGTATTTCCAGCACTTTTTTGTTTTTATTTCAGATTTCCAGCATCTGCAGTATTTTGCTTTTATTAAAAAGGAAACGTTTGGCTAAGACAAATGTGGGTCCATTACAGGTAGAGTCAGGAGAATTTATAATGGGGAATATAGAACTGGCAGAGAAGCTAAATGATTACGTTGTGTCTGTCTTCACTGAGGAAGATACAAGAAATCTCCCAGAATTAGAGATCCAAGGGATTAGGGGGAATGAAGAACTGAAAGAAATTAGTATTAGTAAGAAGGTTGTATTAGAGAATTTAATGGGACTGAAGGTTGGGAAGTCCCCAGGAACTGCTATTCTACATCCCAGAGTGTTGAAAGAGGTAACTATGGAGATAATGGATGCATTGTTGATCATCTTCCAAATTTCTATAGATTCTGGAGCAGTTCCTGCAGATTGGAAGGTCACAAATGTCACCCCACTATTTAAGAAGGGAGGGAGAAAGAAAACAGGGAATTACAGACCTGTTAGCCTGACATCAGTCATTGGGAAAATGCTAGAATCTATTCTAAAAGATGCGATAAATGGACACTTGGATAATAATGATCTGATTGGGCATCGTCAACATGGATTTATGAATGGGAAATCATGTTTGATGAACCTGTTGGAGTTTTTTGAGGATGTTACTAACAGAATTGATAAAGGGGAGTTGGTGGACGTGGTATACTTGGATTTTCAAAAGGCCTTTGATAAAGTCCCCCACAGGAGGTTGGTTAGCAAAATTAAAGCACATGGGACAGGAGGTACTATACTGGCATTGATTAAGAATTGGTTAACAGGCAGAAAACAGAGAGTAGGAATAAACGGGTCATTCTCGCGTTGACAGGCTGTGACTAGTGGTATACCGCAGGGATCAGTACTTAGGCCCCAGTTGTTCACAATATATATCAATGATTTGGATGTGGAGACCAAATGTAGTATTTCCAAGTTCATGGATGACACAAAATTAGGTTGGAATGTGTGTTGTGAGGAAGATGCAAAGCGGCTTCAAGGGGATTTGAACAGACTTAGTGAGTGGGCAAGAACATGGCAGATGGAATATTAGGTGGAAAAATGTGAGGTTATCCACTTTGGTAGGAGGAATAGATGTGCAGAGTATTTCTTAAAAGGTAAGAGATTAGAAAGTGTAGATGTGCAAAGGGACATGGGTGTCCTTGTCAATAAGTCACTGAAAGCTAACATGCAGGTGCAGCAAGCAATTAAGAAGGCTAATGGTCTGTTAGCCTTTACCACAAGAGCATTTGAGTACAAAAGTAGTGAAGTCTTGCTTCAATTGTATAGAACCTTGGTTAGACCGCAGCTGGAGTACTGTGTGCAGTTTTGGTCCCCTTACCATAGGAAGGATATTATTGCCAAAGAGGGAGTGCAATGAAGATTCACCAGACTTGTTCCCGGGATGGCGGGACTGTCCTATGAAGAGAGATTGGGGAAACTGGACCTGTATTCCCTACAGTTTCGAAGAATGAGAGGTGATCACATTGAAACCTACAAAATACTTAAAGGGATAGACAGCGTAGATGCAGCTAAGATGTTTTCCCTGGTTGGGGAGTCCAGAATCAGGGGACACAATTTCAGAATAAGGGGGAAGCCACTTAGGACAGAGATGAGGAGAAATTTCTTTACTCAGAGTGTTGTAAATCTTTGGAATTCTCTACCCCAGAGGGCTGTGGAAGCTCAGTCATTGAGTATGTTTAAAGCAGAGATTGACAGATTTCTAAATACAAATGACATAAGGGGATATCAGGATAGTGTGGGGAAAGGCATTGAAGTGGAAGATCAGCCATGATCATAATGAATGGCGGAGCAGGCTCGATGGGCTGAATGGCCTATTCCTGTTCCTATTGAATTGTTTTAAATATGGTTTACTGCCTTCATTAACGTTTTTACTGAAGAACTCAGCTTCTCCCAAAAGCTTGGCCTTGAAGATGATATTTTGCCAGGGTCTGTGACAGGTTGAGTTTTTTTTTATTTAGAGATAGAGCACTGAAACAGGCCTTTCAGCCAATCATTAACCACCCATTTATACTAATCCTACGTTAATCCCATTACCCTCTCACATCCCCACAATTCCCCGACCTATAATAGGGGCAATTTATAATGGCCAATTTACCTATCAACCTGCAAGACTTTGGCTGTGGGAGGAAACCACAGCACCCGGTGAAAACCCACACGGTCACAGGGAAAACTTGCAAACTCCGCACAGGCAGTACCCAGAACTGAACCCGGGTCGCTGGAGCTATGAGGCTGCAGTGCTAACTACTGCGCCACTGTGCCATTGAATTTGGATTGTACAGTCTGAGCATGCGCAGTATACCTAATTTGCTCGGATACATCAGTATTGTTCGGTCTGCTATACTGAAGAATATTTTTGAATAGCTTCCGTCGATCTCTGCTCACATTTTTTTTCAAAAGCTTTACTGAGTATAATGCAACAAGTTTTTTTTAAACAAGAGGCTGCATGTGTTGCAGCCTTTGTTTTGTATTCTATTATATATTAAATTACGTACATGGATGAGCATTTCATTGAACTCATTCTAAATAGCTACAATTTCTGTAGTCCTGTAGGTGGCACTGTGGTGGGTATTTTCAGTACTAAAGCTGGCATCCAATGGCCTGATATTTCCAGTATAATTCGCCCAGAAATCGACCAAAGCAGTGCAAATGTTCAGGGATTTTCAAGCACAAGTTCCATCCAGCACAAATTGAGTTTCCACAATCTTTTGTGCTAGTTTAACAAGACATCCTGCTGGCAGCCAGCCTCACCCACAAAACTGCCACACCCTTGGAGTGAATTAATGACCATGGGAAGTTTTTGCTAATTGCACCCATTTGCAGGCCTTCAAAGAGGCTCTTAAAATTACGCTTTTTTGGTGCAAGGCCACTAATAGGCATCTATTAAAAGCTTTTAACTTTAAAAATTTTTTACTAACAACCAATATAACTAGTAAATGGTTCAGTAAATGATCTTTATGTCGTCATTGTCGACAGGAATAGTGCCGGAAGACTGGAGGATAGCAAATGTTGTCCCCTTGTTCAAGAAGGGGAGTAGAGACAGCCCTGGTAATTATAGACCTGTGAGCCTTACTTCGGTTGTGGGTAAAATGTTGGAAAAGGTTATAAGAGACAGGATTTATAATCATCTTGAAAAGAATAAGTTCATTAGCGATAGTCAGCACGGTTTTGTGAAGGGTAGGTCGTGCCTCACAAACCTTATTGAGTTTTTCGAGAAGGTGACCAAACAGATGGATGAGGGTAAAGCAGTGGATGTGGTGTATCTGGATTTCAGTAAGGCGTTTGATAAGGTTCCCCACGGTAGGCTATTGCAGAAAATACGGAAGTATGGGGTTGAAGGTGATTTCAAGCTTTGGATCAGAAATTGGCTAGCTGAAAGAAGACAGAGGGTGGTGGTTGATGGCAAATGTTCATCATGGAGTTTAGTTACTAGTGGTGTACCGCAAGGATCTGTTTTGGGGCCACTGCTGTTTGTCATTTTTATAAATGACCTGGAAGAGGGTGAAGAAGGGTGGGTTAGTAAATTTGCGGATGACACGAAGGTCGGTGGAGTTGTGGATAGTGCCGAAGGATGTTGTAGGGTACAGAGGGACATAGATAGGCTGCAGAGCTGGGCTGAGAGATGGCAAATGGAGTTTAATGCGGAAAAGTGTGAGGTGATTCACTTTGGAAGGAGTAACAGGAATGCAGAGTACTGGGCTAATGGGAAGATTCTTGGTAGTGTAGATGAACAGAGAGATCTTGGTGTCCAGGTACATAAATCCCTGAAAGTTGCTACCCAGGTTAATAGGGCTGTTAAGAAGGCATATGGTGTGTTAGCTTTTATTTGTTGGGGGATCGAGTTTCGGAGCCACGAGGTCATGCTGCAGCTGTACAAAACTCTGGTGAGGCCGCACCTGGTATGGATGTTGCCTGGTATGGAGGGAAGGTCTTACAAGGAAAGGCTGAGGGACTTGAGGTTGTTTTCGTTGGAGAGAAGGAGGAGGAGAGGTGACTTAATAGAGACATATAAGATAATCAGAGGGTTAGATAGGGTGGATAGTGAGAGTCTTTTTCCTCGGATCGTGATGGCAAACACGAGGGGACATAGCTTTAAGTTGAGGGGTGATAGATATAGGACAGATGTTCGAGGTAGTTTCTTTACTCAGAGAGTAGTAGGGGCGTGGAACGCCCTGCCTGCAACAGTAGTAGACTCGCCAACTTTAAGGGCATTTAAGTGGTCATTGGATAGACATATGGATGAAAATGGAATAGTGTAGGTCAGATGGTTTCACAGGTCGGTGAAGGGCCGAAGGGCCTGTACTGCGCTGTAATGTTCTAATTTTAATACAGTTTTTTCTAAAGTAATTTTTTAGTTATTTAAAATCGGGTTACTCACAGGTGGTGGAAAACTGCACCAAGTTACAACTCTTAAATACATCAAGGAAGTTTAAAAGAAAAATTTAATTTCTAAAACACTACCCAATTGTGTTGGTTCATGGAAGATGTTTCATCTTCTTCTTCTTTGGCCTCCTTGTCTCGAGACGCAATGGGTAAGCGCCTGGAGGTGGTCAGTGGTTTGTGAAGCAGCGCCTGGAGTGGCTATAAAGTCCAATTCTAGAGTGACAGACTCTTCCACAGGCGCTGCAGATAAAATTGGTTGCCGGGGCTGTTACACAGTTGGCTCTCGCCTTGTGCTTCTGCCTTTTTTCCTGCCAACTGCTAAGTCTCTTTGACTCGCCACACTTTAGCCCCACCTTTATGGCTGTCCGCCAGCTCTGGCGATCACTGGCAACTGACTCCACGACTTGTGATCAATGTCACAGGACTTCATGTCGCGTTTGCAGACGTCTTTAAAGCGGAGACATGGCTGGCCGGTGGGTCTGATACCAGTGACGAGCTCGCTGTACAATGTGTCTTTGGGGATCCTGCCATCTTCCATGCAGCTCACATGGCCAAGCCATCTCAAGCGCCGCTGGCTCAGTAGGGTGTATATGCTGGGGATGTTGGCCGCCTCGAGGACTTCTGTGTTGGAGATACGGTCCTGCCACCTGATGCCAAGGATTCTCTGGAGGCAGTGAAGATGGAATGAATTGAGACGTTGCTCTTGGCTGACATACATTGTCCAGACGTTACATTTGGTGATATGCAAATGGGTCTAAGCACAATTTGCATCCAGGTCGCTGGTTGTGCCCAAAGTGGAAACCCTTAGCCAATACCTGCTATTTCCCCCTGTGGTTGCACAATTTGACCACCAGGTTCCTAGAAACAACTCAAGTTGCGTTCTGAAATTTTTATTCATCCATCCACCATTTGTTTCTCAATAAGTGAAACGTCCAATGTCTAAAATAAGGGTTTGTTTTTTTAAAAATACATACTTCACAATAATGTATAATTAAATGTATTCACTGAATTGCTTTTTGTGCTTTTTGTTACCTTCAATAAAGCTATTACTTGAAAGCTAACCAGGAATAAGTCTGCCCTTAAAAACCCCTCCCTGAGAGTTGAATCCTGGGATGGATCTATTACAGTCCATGCCACCTCCACAATTGCATGAGCAGCAAGGCCTTGCCAGATTTGTGGCACCAGTGCAACTATCAGGGGAAGGTGATGGGAGAACCAACATGTGTTGACTTCCTAATAGATGCACCATCATCCATGCCAATTCATGTGCCTGGTACTAGGCATTGTCTCATCATGGCCATTGAATAAATATGATGGCCCCATGGCAGCAATGAAATCATTGAAGCACTATTACGTGCTTCTGTTCAACCAATCCCTACCCAAGACTATCAAATTCGGAAGAGATTCCTGTTTCACTTTGCAACTTCAGACATCCATGGCAACAGAAACTCTGCTTTCCTTTAAAGCAATCAACATGGAAGGGGCACTGCTGCAGATGTCCCTGGGGTTGCTACATCCTCTATGGTAGGAGGTAATGATGCAAAACTGTAATGCAAGGCTGTGCACATGTGATTAGTGGACTCCTTCCCACAAACCATCATCTGCAGCACATTGCTTGCTACAGTCCTCAATGCCTGCACAAACACTTGATGCTTAGAAAGCATATTTTTATAATGGGTCACATGAGGTCCAGGTTCAAAGACTCACAGCTGAGGTGAGATATCTGCTGGCCCTCCAGACTGCAGATCCCTCCTTCTCATTTGACATCAGTGCCTGAGTGGCTTTGGCTGTGTGTCTCACCCAGTAAGTTTCACTCAAGTTTGCTCTCTAAATCTCCTAGGATCTGAGCTGAAAATTTGAGGGAGAGCCTGAGTGATGGTGTGTCCGTGCTGGTATGACTGGATGTAGTGTTGGCTTGCTGTGGTTCCTGCGGCACATTTACTGTTCCTGTGTCCTACTATGATGATTAACCTTTGCATATATCTGTCAATATATGAGATGGTATAGTGTTTAAGCATATGGTATGCTGGCAATAAATGCATCAGAGATTTGGAGGAGAAAGAATAGCAAAAAGCCCCAAAGTGAAAATCTTGGGAGGGTACAGCAGAAGAGCAGTATTAAGCATGGAAAGACTTCCTGTCAGTGACAAATTGAGGCATTTCTGACTTGGGGGTGAATTTGAATACCCTGTGGGTTTCCAGCAGGAAACCATAGAAAGCATTTAGTTTCCTGTTCACCCGACTGTAGCAGCATGAGGTAAATAGCAACCTTAACTGCCAGGATTCATTACCATATCACTGATCCAATGTTCAGAAGTAGGCAAGAAGTAACTGTTTAAATGTACTGTTTACCCTGCACTGTTCTGCAGAACACTGGAAGACAAGAACGTAAGGCAGGAAAACTGCCTGGCTCTTTCATTTCTCTCTCAAATTACTTCACTGCAGGTCTTATCAATAGTTTTATTACACATGGACAGAATTATAAATACTCAGTGCAATCTTTGCCCAGAGGGCAGCAGGGCATGGCACCAAGCCAGAGATAAAGAATACACAATATCACTCGCTTAGATCTTCAAGCTCTTCTGGAGGATGATGAAGGCAAGAATTTCAGAATTATTATCTAAATCTAATGATGTGTTCCTACAGACAATGGTATTGTAAAACAATGTCATCATCACAATATTAAACACTGTTAATAGTGAATACTTAGTTAAAGATCACCATTTAGAAGCCTGATTATTATACTTTTGTCCATCATCACAGTTTATACAAGTGAATCTATTTACATCCTTTTGAACTTGAGACATGTTATATTTCTCTTTGATCCTAGAATAATTAAGAGCTGTTAAAACAATAATTAAAGGGTGGTATTCAGTGTACACTGATGACAATATAAATAATGTGCACTGGAAAAAAATGGCATACATTTGTATCACTGAGAAGTCTCCCTAATGACTTGATGGGTAAGTGCAGTTTTCAATGTGGTGAGGTAGTGAAGCATACTGTCTGTCAGGGTTCCAGGTTCAACCTGTAACCTACACTGAGGGAGCTGTTACCTAGTGGTCTGAATTTCACCAGCCCCCTGAGATCAGGGGTCGTGACTGGGGGGCCCAGAAAATACTTCTGGGAGAGATCTGCCACGTTGCACGACGTCAGGAAGGCCCCACCCCATTTTAAATAAATAAAATAATAAAATAAAATTTAAAAAAAATAAATAAATAAAACCACTCGGCGGTGGCACCCCAATTAACATATGCAAAGCGCTACTTACCTTGCCTGATTATGCATCCTGCTGCCTCTAACATCTCCTTTCTTCCAGGTTTAACCCTGGTTTCCTGGGTCTTGGGAAATCTGACAGCTGAAGGGGAGAGAGAACCGCTTTGTGGAAAAGATAAGTGACTTTACAGCATGTCTTGTGGGCCAAGAGGAGCAGAAGTGCTTCCTCTGGGTCCACCAAGCTTACCTTCTTTCATTGTCCATCATTGGAATTCCCCCAGTCCAAAGTCCCCACCCCAGGAATGGATCTCCTGCATTCGTGGATCAGACTCCCCTGAAATTGGGCATCAGACCTTCTCAGGGATTTGACTTCCCAGATCAACAGCCATGCCTTAGGCCTGCGATTAGAAACCCCCAACAGTACTAAACATTGGACCCTCCCCAGGGATTGGCAAACATGCTACCCCACCACCCCCCCTCCTCCCCACTGGCTAAGAATTGGACCTCCCCCCACCTTGTGCCCCACTAATGGAGCTGCAGGGTCCCTAATTGATCCTGGCTTGTGATCTCCTCTAGAACATTCCATACCTGACAGGGAGCCAAGCCTGTCAATCAGGCTGCCCTCTTAATGGGAACTTGTTTGAGAAAAAGACACTGTGAAGGGTTCTAACAGGAGCATTGAGGTCTAAAATAGCAGGTTGGGCATCAGATAAGCATTACACACTGACTTACATCATTATCTGCTCACTCTGCATTCTTTTGGTGCATGCACAGGAAACCTGTGCTATCTCACTCCAGAACATGCCGATCGGTGCAGGCTGTATCAGAAGTTGTCAGGAGTGGACCCCTTGCCAATTTTTCCACAAATGCCTCCCATTTTGTCAAAATCAGCAGGGATACAAAGCTGAATTTTGTGGCCTTTGTTTCATCAAGCCAAAATTTAAATCCCCTTTAAGGAAAAATGGTCAACAAATGCACCCAAAACGATAGTAAACTTTTGATTTTGGCTTCAAAAATACATTCTGTTTTTGTGCTTCAGTTTGTTCTTATTTGCAAGATAAGACATGACTATTTACAGAAAAGACCTTGACTATTAATCAATGGAACTAGCATGTTCCACAGATTGCCCAGACTCGTCAGGGAGTTCCTTCTGCCATGGAGAAAATGTGATTAGTGCCTTAAAATCTATCAGACACCTGTGGCCATTGCTGGGCTTTATTAAATCTGTTTGTGTTAGAAAGAAAGAAACAAAAAATTTCACAGCACAGAAGGAGATCATTTGCCCCAGTGGGCTGAATTTTACCGGCCCCTCGACGGCACAGGTCGTGGCACAGGGGCCGGTAAAATCCTGCGGGGAGAGGCCCGCCTTGATCCGCAACATCGAGAAGGGCCTGCTGCAAATTACCAGCGGCGGGGGGACCTCAGTGCAGCCCCCCGCCACATGGCAGAAGGCAGAGGGGCGGCACAGTGGCGCAGTGGTTAGCACCGCAGCCTCACAGCTCCAGCGACCCGGGTTCAATTCTGGGTACTGCCTGTGTGGAGTTTGCAAGTTCTCCCTGTGTCTGCGTGGGTTTTCTCCGGGTGCTCCGGTTTCCTCCCACAAGCCAAAAGACTTGCAGGTTGGTAGGTAAATTGGCCTTTATAAATTGCCCCTGGTATAGGTAGGTGGTAGGGAAATATAGGGACAGGTGGGGATGTGGTAGGAATATAGGATTAGTGTAGGATTAGTATAAATGGGTGGTTGATGGTCGGCACAGACTTGGTGGGCCGAAGGGCCTGTTTCAGTGCTGTATCTCTAAACTAAACTAAACAATATTTTAAACGATACTTACCTCTGCAGATTATGCAGCCCGCTGCCTCTCCATTGACACTTCCTGATTTTTTGCTGAACGGGTGGCCGTCACGTGCCATCCTGTTCACGATTTGAAAAGCCGGCGGGTCCACAGAGACAGAAGGATTCGCGGCAGAAGGTAAGTTCCTTTTCAGGGGTCTCACTCTGCATACTGGAAGGAGGGGGAGGGAATACACAGGTGTCCCACTCTGCATTCTGGAAGGGAAGAGGGAGGGGGGGATACACAGGGGTCCCATTCTGCATTTTTAAAGGAGGAGGGTCTGGGGTTACTGGAGGGAAAGCTCTGCTGGCATGAAGGGAGATAATGTGTACCATCCCTCCATTAACAGTGTACGCTCTGTGTTTGTGAGAGGGCAATGGCACACAAGGCACCCTGTGTGTGGGGAGGGTGCCAGAAAGGGCAGGTGCATTCAGGTTATATGGATGGTGGGGGCAATCGATTCAGCTGGTAGGATCTTGATGTGGTCATGCTGTGCCACTCTGAGTGTTAGCCAAGAAGGGCAATGCCATGGCGCACCACATAGTTGATCCAGGAAAATAGCTGATGTACCCATCAACACCAATCCCTGCCCTGTTAGGAACCTTCGAATACATGAAGGGTTCAACATTATTCATCACATGGAAATAGGTATGGCTCATCCCACATTGTGTGATCCTCTGCTCATGAGGATCTGCTTGTGCCAGAGGCAAAATCAACAGGCAGGTGTGATCCACGTAGAGGCCCCTGATCATGAGCAGCAGCCTCCAAGGGGAGCTCGCCATTACGATTGCCATGCATCTACAGGCCCCACATGACATGCCATTGGATGTCAGAGGCGATTGCGCATGTAGAGAGGGTGGTGACACGTCTCTGTGCCCTGCTCAAGGATGACCTGCAGCCTATGGGCTCCGGTGGACATCCTATGCCTTTGTTCCTCATAGTGGCAGCGGTTCTCAAGCCTGATGCCTCTGCAGCTTTTTAGGGGCCCACCGGAGACCTTTGTAGGATCACACAGTCAGTAGTGCACCGCTGCATCAGGGAGGTCCCCAATGCCCTGGACCAGAGGCCAGTGAGGATGTCCACTTCAGGACAGGCTCTCACAGCAAGGCCCAGAGGGCCATTGGTTCTGGCACCATTGCCGGAGAACCATAGTTTGTAATGTTCATAGACTGCACTCATGTGGCCATCAGGCCTACTGCCAGGCTACCACCTGCAGACATCACCTTTAAAGGTGCCCTCTTAATCTAGGTGAAGCTGGTATGTGATCAGCGCAGATGCTTGCTGCGAATGTGTGACCGCTTCTCAGGCAACTGCCATGACACCTGGGTCTTGCGCCAGTCCCGGCTGCCAACACTGTTCCCTGAACTGGCTCAGATGGAGGTTTGGCTTCTTGGAGATAAGGGCTATCCTTTGCAGACATGGCTCCTGACACTGGTGAGGGACTTCACCACTGCTGCAGAGGAGAGATACAATGCCAGCCACTGAGCTACATGAGCCAGCATTGAGCAGGAGATCGGCATGCTGAAAGAGCGCCTCCAATGCCTGTATGGATAGGGTGATGGCCTGTGCTATGGGCTGAAAAGACCAGCTCCTTTCTTTGCTGCTCTGCACAACTGCGCACCCAATAGGGGACAGGCCTGGCATGATGAGGACAGAAGTCAACAGGATTCCTCCTCGGACTATGAGGACACTGAGGACCTACAACATGAAAGATGCATAGGAGGGCAGATGGCACCCAGGCTCTGCACACAGGGCTAGCAGTGAGCTAGGGACATATGGCAGTGATTTATCAGACAAAGGCTGTCTGCTCCATAGGAACTGACATGAACTCTGCAAGCCACACATCACCCTCGCTCACCTGCTGTGCACCAGTCCACATCTGCAGCATCCCTGTGTAAACCATTAGAGGCAGCAGCTGACTGAGCCAATGTCCATGTCGCTGAGTCCGTGGAGACGCCCATGTGTAATGGTGGCATGGCACTGATGTTATTGCATACATTGGCTCTGCTGAGGACCAACAGTGCAAAGGGATGTGACATTGGCGCTACATGCTGACACGCATCATTCACACAGAGAAAAGGACACACATGTTGGTGAGGAACATTTAGTGAAAGACATATTCGCATTGCTGTGACACCCGTGCATTCCCACTTGCGTCAGTGTGTTCTCTGTAAAACTCTGTAATACCTTCAATGGTATATTTCAGTCCCACGTCCTGGAATGTGCAAAATTGAGATTATTCACACAGGTGCAGCACGCCTACAAGAAGGAATGTTACACTTGAGTGGAAGAAGAGGATCGCAACTTCACAGGACACTGGGACACAGCAGAGTAAGTATGTGGCAGCAAAGCAGAAAGTGTTGGGGTAACTCAGCAGATCAAGCAGCATCTGTGGAGAGAGAAGCAGAGTTAAGTTTCAGGTCTGTGAACTTGGACAAGTTAACTCTGCTTCACTCTCCACAGATGCTGCCTGACCTGCTGGGTTTCTGCAGCACTTTCTGCTTTGCTGCCAGATTGACAGCAGCCCCACTCTTCAGCAGTCAGATATTTCTTTGACAGCTGTCAGGAAGCAGGTGCTGAGGGGACATAAAATAGGGCCCCACCTCCTGCTGCACAGCTGTCAAAGACTCTCACTGCACCGAATGTCCCGCCTCTCCCCATGTAATATGGGGGTGGGGGGAGGCTTGGTGCAGTGATGCTTGAGCCTCCGCGCGTAATTTAACGGGGTCTCTGCGGCAACTGCTAAATGCGGGCACCCCGCTGAGTTTAAAGGGAGCCGCTGCAGAGCGTGGCACCCAGATAAAATTCAGCCCCAAAGTGTCTGTGCCAGCCCAAAAAGAGCTATCCAGCCTAAACTCACTTTCCAGCTCTTGGTCCGCAGCCCTGCAGGTTACAGCACTTCACGTATTTTTAAATGCAATCAGGGTTTCTGTCTCTATCACTTTTTTGGGCAGTGAATTTCAGACCCAACCACCATCTGGGTGAAAATATTTCTCCTCAACTACCCTCGAATCCTTCTGCCAATTAAATCTATGTCCCCGGTTATTGATCTCTCTGCTAAGGGAAATAGGTCCTTCCTATCCATTCTATCTAGGCCCCTCATAATTTTATGCACCTCAATTAAATCTCTCCTCAGCCTCCTCTGTTCCAGAGAAAATAACCCCAACCTATCCAGTATTTACTCGTAGCTAAAATTCTCCAGTCCTGACAGCATCCTCGTAAATCTCCTCTGTACCCTCTCTAGTGTGATCACATCCTTCCTGTAATGCAGTGACAAGAACTGTACACAGTACCCTAGCTGTGGCCTAACTAATGTTTTATACAGTTAGCATAACTTTCCTATTCTATTCTATTTCTAGTTTAATAAAGGAAAGTGTTCCATATGCCTTCTCAACCACCTTATCTACCTAACCTCCTATCTTCAGGGAATTGTGCACTCCAAAGTCCCGCTGTTTCTCTATACTTCTCACTATCTGACCATTTACTGTGTATACCCTTGCCTTGTTTATCCTCCCCAAATGCATTACCTCCTGGGTGGAAACTTATGAGAGCCGCAGCGTTCCTGACGGCACGACTGGAAGTTGTCGTAACTTCTGCTCCCGTTGCAAATCCCATTTCCCACACGATTTTGTATTTAAATTAGTCATGTGGTAACAGCATGGGGAACTCGTGGGATCATGCAGTGGGGGTGGCCTTTCATTGGTGGAACCCGCTGTCACTGCCCCAAGCACCGTGATCACCACAGATTATAAAACATTCTGTGCTTGCAGCCTTGAGAATCAGCAGCCTTCCTTTCCTGTAAAGTATCTTCAGACTAGCTTAAATTGAAGTTTTTGCCTCCCTTATTTTGTGAAAGTCATCACAAACTTCACATCATTTATTTTGCCTGCAGCCAAAGTGAGTCAGATGTCAGCCAGTACCCTCAATTTTCCCCAGAGCTCCCCAACGTTGACAGCACTCATCCCTCCCTTTAAGCCTTTGCAAAATATCGTCACACAATACTGATCTAATCCACCCACCACCTCCACAACCAACACCATGCATCTTCACCATCAACATCAACCATTCAAGAACCTGGACGTTCCACTCCACCCTCCCCTGCTCCTCCATGTAGCCCCTGCATATGCCATCGCCGCCATCCCCTGAGATGATTCATCCTTGTTGGTGCCGAGCCTGGAGACAAACATCCATTCCAATGCTTGCGTTAGTTTAGTGGATAAGTTAAAGACAGAAGAGAACAGTCCTGAGACTCAACTGCACAAATCCGACTGGTGCACACCACGTGAAAATATTTGTGAACTGGGTGGCAAAGGAATGTTGTTCGCCATTCACTTAATCTGGCAGGTAGGACTAAATTGTAACTATGCATAGGGTAATGAGTATTCATGTTGTTTAAATGAATGCAAAGCAGCAATCTGCCATCATGCTGGGGAACCCCTAGAATGCCGCAAATCCACCACCGACTTAATTCCTCTAAAATATCCCCCCATTAGGAATCCGAGAAAACACCTCCCACCTAATTATATCACTCCACATGCCACCAAATCTGCCACAATGGACAGCATAAAATTCCCCCGACAATTCTCTGGATTGAATTTTTTGCCACTTTTTTGGCAGTCCATTGATATCTTCCTGTAGTATCAAGTTATCGTAGATGGGGAGAGGCAGAAAGGTGGAGAGGTTTAAGGCAGGAATTCCAGAGCTTATTAGTCAAATAAACAGACAGTGACAGGTTTTCTTGTAGGTTTAAAAATAGCAAATTAATTGTTTATTGATCAATATGCCTTATACCGAAATTGTCACAACCAAATCCACTCACGCATTCACTCACAAAAACACACAGATACAGACACAATAAGAGACAGATAGAGAGGAAAAAGGGTTAAGTGATTATAAGTGGTGGGTAGGTTTCAGGGGAGGCCACGTAAACCTGTTGAATTCTCTTGGAAATCGAATTCTCGTGGGTTGCAGGCCTGAGATGATTGTAGATTTCTCTCAGTTGAAAGTTCAGTTCAAGACGGTGGATCACTTCTAGTTCACTGCTGTCTAGTGTAGATGTAGGATTCTATAGCAGGGCAGGAGCCTTCTGCTTTGCTGGAAGCAAGCGTCTGGATTCTGCATGTCTTCTTTCAATTTCTGCCAGTGTCTCTCTCTAGTGTGCTTTTTTAAGGTAAAACTGTGTTACTTCTCACCTCCTGGTAGGAGACACATTGATTTCTTCCCCATGGTGATTGCACAGTGGCCCAGGACTGGCTACTTCACATCTTCCTTCTTTCAGAAGAAGACATTCAATTCTGGCATGTTTTAGGATGGGCACAATTGACATCTTTTAGCTTTGAAGATCTTCCTATGTCCCTGTTAGACAATTTGAAAATACAAAGACCAATTCTTTTTTTTTTATCTTCACTGGCCATTTTGGAGCTTTATTCACTTTTTAAAATAAAGGTTCATTTTTAACAGACAATATCAGTTTTTTATAACTCTTCCGATTTTGTTCATAATTTGTATCATCGCACTCCTTGTGTGCGTGACATTGCAAACAGTCTGGTTCAGCCTCAGACAGTTGCACTGAGTGGCTGTGCATCAACTCATGCACTTGGTACTTGCTGTCCTGGCCATTTCAATCCACTGGACCAGAACAAATCTTTTTTTTTCACTGCTCTGTCCCAAACAGGTCCTCCCTTGTATGCCTCACTGGGTCCAACAGCACGTCCCCGACTTCCATGGAAAATTCTGTGGCCTTTTGCTCAGATACAAATTGTCAGCTCTGCTTCCAAGCTGATTTTTAGTTTACCTTGTAGTTCAAGCTTCTGCATGAGTTAATCCTGCATCAGCATATTCCCTTGCCCTCAAAACAAACATTTTCCTCATACAAGGTACTTACTAGCTTGAGGGCACACCTTTAACCACAGAAACCTCTCTAGGGTCAATACTAGTGGAGGGGAGGGGGCATGAGGATCAGGCATATGTCCTCCCTTGTCAAAAATCTGGCTTTTGCATTTTGTTTTTAGATGGTCATATATTTTAATTGCTTACTGATTCACAACTGTCAAGAGAAAGTGTTTCTTACAAGGAATAATGTGTGCCAATGGAGCAGAACATTGGTGCTCTTAGGCCAGGAGATGGAAAGGAGGAAAGAGGTAATCCTTCCGCAGTGGTCTAGTGGCCCTCCAGGTATACACTGTGAAGGGAATGGGAGCAAATAGCCACGCAGGTAAATGCCAGGAGTCTAGCCCTCAGGGCGTGACTGCAGTGCCGCAAAAGTTTCAATGACCTGACACGAGGGTCAAGGTCAGTAAATGCATCTTCAGATGCCATCTATTCACACACTGCTCAATCTATCTCAATTCTATTACTCACCCATCAGCAATCTCTAGCAATCAGGACTCATGACTAACATTCATATGCTCCACCTCACCCTCCCACACTTACCATAGTTGTGAGCCTCAGACCACATTGCACAGCTTCCACATACTTCCAGCTATTCATCTATGACAGACTTATCACCCAAACACATTGCATCATTCTTAATGACAGTCGTCCCTCTCTCTTACAGGACAAAGTGGCGCATAACAGGAGGAAGCAACAAAAGAATCGACGGGGTACAGGCATGGTTTTATCTCCTGAGCCTGTTGGAGAAGACAGTGCTCTGAATAATTGATGTGGCAATGACTGAGGCTGATGCAATTGACGCCGCTGAAACCATCCAAGATGGCAGTATGTTCCTGCCTAATGCAGTTTCTCAAATCATACGTCACTGTCATCCTACAAGCTGTTATGAAGTACGGGCAGCAGATGGAGTGGCCATGCACCTCTTGCTTTCCAACCACCTCCTCTACCCTGTTTTCAATCCCTACCTCTTCTGCATTTATGCTTTCAGATACACAAGAACTGCCAACTAGTTAAGCAGTGCAGCCTGACAATGAAGGGCAAGAAGAACAAACATCTGATGAAGAAACACCGTCACTTCATCTGACACTTGTAGCCACCAGGTCAGATACTGGCACTGCACGTTATTTAGAGGATATTGTATAGGTGGGATCAGCACTGAGCCACTGGGCATGAGTAGGCTGCAGCAAGAGCAGGGGGAAAGGATAGTGTCTGTGCTATCCCCTTGGAGGGCGATTTCTGCTGTACAGGATTTAGATAAGGACTCGATAGGGCTGTGTATAGTGTCATGCAGGTCCCCACCTGCCAAATGAGGCACACATGATTTCACCACATGAAGATTAAAAACTTTTAAATGTTGCTGGGAAGAAAAGCGGGCCTATCACAAGGAATTGTCAGGGCCCTCACCAGAAAGACCTTTTTTGCATACTAACAGACAGCGCTGGAACAAAAGACCATGTCCCTGCTTCTCCAATACACAGAAGATCTGGTCAGACTAGTTTAGTCACATGACTAACTGGCCGTTTGAATTTGAACTTGCCACAGAGTGTTTGAAACTCAGAAAGCTCTTTTCTCCTGGACCTCTCTCCAGTCTGCTCCCATCTCTTTCTGACAGAACTGAAGACCCATTGAAGACACATGAACCCCAAGAGAGAAAAGTCTCCTACAGTGAGCAAGACTACTTATAAAAGGACGACAGTGAGCTCGAAACACAGTAAAAAAGAAATGGTTCTGATATTGCCTCAAACCTCTCTATTTTATTTTTCTTCTGCTCTCTTCTGTCCCTAGTTGCTTGTGTGTATCGCACATGCATGCTAGTGTGGGCGCGTCTTATATCTGTTGGCGTTAACCGAATTAGAGTTTAAGTTTAAGGTTTAATAAATTTCACTTTTCTTCTTTAAACCTGAGAACACCTGGATGTGCTAATTTCTTTGCCTTATAATTGGAAAGTGGTGAACAAGGATTCATAAAGTGGGAGCTCAAAAACACAGTGTGTTTAAAAAAACTAAACCTTGTTACAATAAGACCAGGTGAAGACAGTAAAAGACCCCTCGACACCTTTCTCACCTGGTCGTAACAGTAATTTGGGGGCTAGCATCCAGAATTTATCCACAGACAAATGAGAAATTGGAAGTGGGAAATAAATTGTTCCCAATCAAAAAAGAGCAAGATTAATACAGGTTTTCTTGTGGTCGTGTGTGATTGAGCACTAATATGATTGCAACTGGATCGAGTAGCTCTCCAAGCCAGGGTGAAGTAACTTGGGATAAGTTAAAAGCACTGTCTATGGAGGAGTTGAGAAAAATGGCGGAGCAGTGTGGGATCACTGTACGTGGCAAGGCTAGGAAGTCTGAACTCCTAAGGCTAGTGGCCAACCAATTTTCCCTTGAATCTGAAGAAGCAGAAGTAGAGTTAGAAGCAGACCCAGAGAGGGTATTGCTAGCAAAGTTACATTTGGAACAAAGGAAACTTGAATTAGTGGAAAAAGAGAGAGGCAGGAGAGGGAGAAAGAAAGAGCCTTCCAGAAGGAAGGTGAAAAAACAGAAAGAGAGGAGAAGGAACAAGAGAGAGAGAGAAAGAATATCTCAGAAAGAATCTGAAGAGGGAGAGCTGAAGCTGCTTGAGTTAACCAGGGGGCAACAGAGTAACTCCACTGAAAGCATGGCCAATATGGAGGAGCATAATTCAGGGCTGGGTACAAAATTGCTAAAACTCGCACAATTAATTCCAAAATTCAATGAGGAAGATGTGGAAACATTTTTTGTGTCTTTTTAAGAAACTGGCAAGGCAGCTAAAATGGCTAGCTGAGACCTGGTCCATTTTAATATAAAGCAAACTAACTGGAAAAGCCAATGAGGTTTAATCCTTGTTGCCAGATGAGAGTTCATCAAATTATGAACTGACCAAAAATGATATCCTCGGGGCATATGAATTAATACCCGAAGCCTACCGCCAAAAGTTTAGAACCCTCAAAAAGCAAGTTAATCAAACTTATCTGGAGTTTGAAAGAAGTAAGCAGCTGGCTTTTGACCAGTGGCTGAGGGCCCTTAAAATACAATTTAGCTATGACACTCTCAGAGAAATAATTCTGTTAAAGGAATTTAAAAGCTCTCTCCCATTCTCAATAAAGACCCATGTAGAGGAGCAGCGGGTTCAGGGAGCCCAGCAAGCAGCCATTCAGGCCGATTACTTTGCTTTAATTTATGTTGGTTTTCCAGGGGAGAGCCTTTCCTAGTCACCCCCACAAATCTGAAAAGGACAAAGGGTGGGAAGGTGATAAAAGCCCAGGCAGTCCTGGGAGAGAAAGGAAAGCAGGAGACACAGGGGGTGCTCCTCCGGCCAAAAAGGAATGTGCTGTGAGCAGTCAGAGTGAGACCCGGAGACCTGTGTGCTCCAATTGTAATAAAGCAGGGCATTTAAAAGCTGACTGTTGGAAACTAAAGGGGAAACTGGTAGTGTTAATCAGGGCACACCCGCTCAGTGCAGATGGGACCCTGATGGAAAGCACAGAACAAGCTGTGGCTTTAACTGCAGTAAGAGTGCAACCCAGGAAGCATACCATGGCCAGTGCAGGAAAAGGTAATAGGATTCCTGAAGGTTACCAGGGTTTTGTGTTTGAAGGGAAAATAACCCCATATCCCACGAGTGGGGCAAGCAAGCCCATAGTATTTCTCAAGGACACAGGGGCGACTAGATCCCTTTTACTGGGAAAAGGCCTGACCTTAAAGGCCTGCTCATGTCAGGAAAAAAAACCCCGACCTGAACCCAACAGAACCACATTGGAACATTAGAACATTACAGCGCAGTACAGGCCCTTCGGCCCTCGATGTTGCGCCGACCTGTGAAACCATCTGACCTACACTATTCCATTTTCATCCATATGTCTATCCAATGACCACTTAAATGCCCTTAAAGTTGGCGAGTCTACTACTGTTGCAGGCAGGGCGTTCCACGCCCCTACTACTCTCTGAGTAAAGAAACTACCTCTAACATCTGTCCTATATCTATCACCCCTCAACTTAAAGCTATGTCCCCTCGTGTTTGCCATCACCATCCGAGGAAAAAGACTCTCACTATCCACCCTATCTAACCCTCTGATTATCTTTATGTCTCTATTAAGTCACCTCTCCTCCTCCTTCTCTCCAACGAAAACAACCTCAAGTCCCTCAGCCTTTCCTTGTAAGACCTTCCCTCCATACCAGGCAACATCCATACCAGGTGCGGCCTCACCAGAGTTTTGTACAGCTGCAGCATGACCTCGTGGCTCCGAAACTCGATCCCCCAACAAATAAAAGCTAACACACCATATGCCTTCGTAACAGCCCTATTAACCTGGGTAGCAACTTTCAGGGATTTATGTACCTGGACACCAAGATCTCTCTGTTCATCTACACTACCAAGAATCTTCCCATTAGCCCAGTACTCTGCATTCCTGTTACTCCTTCCAAAGTGAATCACCTCACACTTTTCGCATTAAACTCCATTTGCCATCTCTCAGCCCAGCTCTGCAGCCTATCTATGTCCCTCTGTACCCTACAACATCCTTCGGCACTATCCACAACTCCACCGACCTTCGTGTCATCCGCAAATTTACTAACCCACCCTTCTTCACCCTCATCCATGTCATTTATAAAAATGACAAACAGCAGTGGCCCCAAAACAGATCCTTGCGGTACACCACTAGTAACTAAACTCCAGGATGAACATTTGCCATCAACCACCATCCTCTGTCTTCTTTCAGCTAGCCAATTTCTGATCCAAAGCTCTAAATCACCTTCAACCCCATACTTCCGTATTTTCTGCAATAGCCTACCGTGGGGAACCTTATCAAATGCCTTATTGAAATCCATATACACCACATCCACTGATTTACCCTCATCCACCTGTTTGGTCACCTTCTCGAAAAACTCAATAAGGTTTGTGAGGCACGACCTACCCTTCACAAAACCGTGCTGACTATCACTAATGAACTTATTCTTTTCAAGATGATTATAAATCCTATCTCTTATAACCTTTTCCAACATTTTACCCACAACCGAAGTAAGGCTCACAGGTCTATAATTACCAGGGCTGTCTCTACTCCCCTTCTTGAACAAGGGGACAACATTTGCTATCCTCCAGTCTTCCGGCACTATTCCTGTCGACAATGACGACATAAAGATCAAGAACAAAGGCTCTGCAATCTCCTCCCTGGCTTCCCAGAGAATCCTAGGATAAATCCCATCTGGCCCAGGGGACTTATCTATTTTCACACTTTCCAAAATTGATAACACCTCCTCCTTGTGAACCTCAATCCCATCTAGCCTAATAGTCTGAATCTCAGTATTCTCCTTGACAACATTTTCTTTCTCTACTGTAAATACTGCCGAAAAATATTCATTTAACGCTTCCCCTATCTCCTCTGATTCCACACACAACTTCCCACTACTATCCTTGATTGGCCCTAATCTAACTCTAGTCATTCTTTTATTCCTGATATACCTATAGAAAGCCTTAGGGTTTTCCTTGATCATATCCGCCAATGACTTCTCGTGTCCTCTCCTTGCACTTCTTAGCTCTCCCTTTAGATCCTTCCTGGCTAGCTTGTAACTCTCAAGCGCCCTAACTGAGCCTTCACGTCTCATCCTAACATAAGCCTTCTTCTTCCTCTTGACAAGCTCTTCAACTTCTTTCGTAAACCACGGCTCCCTCGCTCGACAACTTCCTCCCTGCCTGACAGGTACATACTTATCAAGGACACGCATTAGCTGCTCCTTGAATAAGCTCCACATTTCGATTGTGCCCATCCCCTGCAGTTTCCTTCCTCATCCTACGCATCCTAAATCTTGCCTAATCGCATCATAATTTCCTCTCCCCCAGCTATAATTCTTGCCCTGCGGTATATACCTGTCCCTGCCCATCGCTAAGGTAAACCTAACCGAATTGTGATCACTATCACCAAAGTGCTCACCTACATCTAAATCTAACACCTGGCCGGGTTCATTACCCAGTACCAAATCCAATGTGGCATCGCCCCTGGTTGGCCTGTCTACATACTGTGTCAGAAAACCCTCCTGCACACACTGGACAAAAACTGACCCATCTAAAGTACTCGAACTATAGTATTTCCAGTCAATATTTGGAAAGTTAAAGTCCCCCATAACAACTACCCTGTTACTCTCGCTCCTGTCGAGAATCATCTTCGCTATCCTTTCCTCTACATCTCTGGAACTATTCGGAGGTCTATAGAAAACTCCCAACAGGGTGACCTCTCCTCTCCTGTTTCTAACCTCGCACCATACTACCTCAGTAGACGAGTCCTCAAACGTCCTTTCTGCCGCTGTAATACTCTCCTTGATTAACAATGCCACACTCCCCCCTCTTTTACCATCTTCTCTGTTCTTACTGAAACATCTAAATCCCGGAACCTGCAACATCCATTCCTGCCCCTGCTCTACCCATGTCTCCGAAATGGCCACAACATCGAGATCCCAGGTACCAACCCATGCTGCAAGCTCACCCACCTTATTCCGGATGCTCCTTGGACCCAAGCCCGACCCGGCCCGAGTCCTTCCATCTTTTCCTGCGCCCAGCCCAACCCGAGCCTGACCTGACCCGAGCCCAACCCGACCACCGGAATGTTCACTTTATCTACCTTCTGATTCCGAATCCATTTTCACTTTTTCAGTTTGTGCAGATAAACAACAAAAACTGTAATTGGACATGAAAGGTTGTTTAAAAAGTTGAAGATTGGAGCCACGAAGTACTGTACTGTATGTGTGTAGGCTGGAGTCCTGACAGTGATCATTTTATATTTTTTATATAAATACTGTATATTTTGTAATAATTAATCACTCAGGACCTTCCTGGTCTCTGCATCTCAGCTGCTCACTGGATAAACTTGCTGCAAGTATGTCAACCTATAAAGCAGGAGTCTAGGTAATGTATAATAATATTTTCTGAGCCTTCGGGCAATTGCTGTGTTTATTTTAAGCAATACAGTGTGGCACAACTTGTCTGGGCACAACTCCATGGGTTTCTGTTTAACTCATAACCAAACAATTATTGACTTTATGGCTCCAATCTTCATCTTTTTAAACAACCTTTCAAGTCCAATTAATACTGTGTGTGTCCGACCTGGACCTGGCCCGACCCGGACCTGGCCCAACCCGGATCCGACCCGACACGACCCAGGCCCGAAAGCCGGACCCAGAAGAGTGACCCGACCTGACCTGAACCCGACACAGTGTAGCAGGCCTTTACCTGACCTTTCCCCCAGAGAGTGCAGTGAACACAAAAATAGTGGTGAATGGTATTGGAGGGCAGTGTATGCCTGCACCTGTACACCGGGTGCACCTATAGTGTAACCTAGTTTCAGGACCGGTGACCATAAGGATTGTCCCTAGTTTACCTGTGGACGGGGTTGATCTGTTCCTGGGTCATGATCTGGCAAAGGCGAAGGTGGTAGCCCCCCCACAGTAGTGAAAGAAAGACCACAGGAGGTCAGAGAGACAGAGCCATGGCAGGAGACGGTCCCCTGCAGAGTCTCTGAATGTGTAGTGGATCAGGCCATGATCAAACCAGCTCCCCCAGAGGAGACTGCATTGGCACTGCAGGCACGTGACCATGAGGGCTGCCTGTCCGGGACTTTCTTTGGAAAGTTAGCAGACCCAGGGAATGAATTAAATGGATTTTCCCTTGGTGAGGCTCATCAAACCGACCCAGTATTGTGAGAGTTAGCACAGGCTGCCCAGTCTGAAAGTGAAGCAGAGGGAGTCCCTGATTGCTACTCCTTAAAGAATGAGGTACTGATGAGAAATGGAGTTGTCCTCACAGATCTGAGGGCAAGGTGTGGACTGTAGTTCACCAGTTAGTGTTGCCGCAGAGATATCTGGGGGAAATATTAAGAAGGGCCCAGAAGACAACAGTGTCTGTACATGCCATTACACGAAAGACCAAAGCCCGCATAAGACAGCAGTTTGACTGGCCAAAACTCCACAAAGATGTGGTGGAGTACTGCAGGGGTTGTCACGTGTGACAGGTTGAGGGGAAACCCCAACCTTCAGTGAAACCTGCACCCCTAAGTCCTGTACCGGTGTTAGGAGGACCCTCCAGCAGATGGCTGGTGAACTGTAAGGGAGCCCCGCCAAGAGCAAAAGGGTACAGGCAGGCACACAGTTGGCAAAAGTTTAGAAAGAGAAGGAGAAAAAGTGACCTGGAGGGCAGATTAAAGGAAGTCCGGGAGGAATCATGGATGAAATCCCCTACTGTCTGGTCAACCAACCTCGAAAAATGTGAAAAGTTATACCCCAAATCCTCCTATGTAAATGCAGACTCTAGAAGCACCCCACCAGAGTTGCTAAAAGCTTTTACAGGAACCTGCAGAGACAAAGAGAGACCTCTAGGGGGCACAGAAACCATGAGGGTGATGCCTCACCTAGTCAAAGTGTCACAGGAGAGTGCAGTCAAGCCTGCACAAATACCTGCAGGTAGGAGTGTCCCAGGGAACAAAGGGGAGATTAACAAAGTAGCCTCCCCTACAGTCAGAGGAAAAGGGAATCCCACCCATCCCCTGAAGTCAAAAGTCTTTGCATGACACAAAGAGTTCAGGGTAGACCTGCCCACTACAAGCTCTCCTGAAAAAAAGAGAAATTAAAGCAGCACTGGCACCCAGAAAAGACAATTTTAATAAGCTTTATGATTGATGAATAAATGGAAATGAATGAGAGAAATGCAAGGGTTCCCCTGTGTGTGGAGGTGTTATGCAGGTCCCCACCTGCCAAGAATGAGGCACACATTATTTCGCCACATGAACATTAAAAACTTAAAAATGTTTCTGGAAGAAAAGAGGACCTATCAAAACGAATTGCCAGGGCCCTCGCTGGAAAAACCTTTTTTGCATGCTAGCAGACAGTGTTGGAACAAAGGACCCAGTCCCTGCTTCTCCAATACACAGAAGTCCTGGTCAGACTAGTTTAGTCACATGACTAACTGGCTGTTTGAACTTGTCACAGAGTGTTTGAAACTCAAAAAGCTCTTTTTTCCTGGACTGAGAACATCTCTCTGCTGTCTGCTCCCATCTCTTTCTCACGGAACTAAAGACCCATTGAAGACACATGAACCCCAAGAGAGAAAAGTCTCCTACAGTGAACAAGGTTTAAAAAGAATACTGTGCCCCAACAAAAAGCAAGACTACTTACAAAAGGACTACAGTGAGCTCGAAGTACAGTAAACAAGAAACGCTTCTGATATTGCCTCAAGTCTCTCTACTTTGTTTTTCTTCTGCTCTCTTCTGTCCCTATTTGCATGTGTGTATTGCATGTGTGCATGCTAGTGTGGGCGTGTCGTATATCTGTGGGCATTAACCAAATAAAAGTTTAAGTTTAAGGTTTAATAAATTTCACTTTTCATCTTTAAACCTGAGAAGACCTGGCTGTGCTAATTTCTTTGCCTTATAATTGGAAAGTGGTGAACAAGGATTCACCAAGGGGGAGCTCAAAAACACAATGTGTTTAAAAAAAACTAAACCCTGTTACAATAAGGCCAGGTGAAGACAGTAAAAGACCCCTAGATACCTTTCTCACCTGGTCATAACAATAGAAAAAGACTGATCGGCATGCACATATAAATACTTGGTGCATTGGCAGGCCTGCCACAGAGCCTGTTGGCACTGTCAAGGAGCAAGGAGGTGTTCGGCTCCAACTTGGCACAGGGCTTTGCACAGCACTTGCTGCACATCCTTTCCAGCATGCAAATGGTGGTCAACTCCATGAGAACACCTGTGGATCCAGCAGGATGCAGCATCTGATGGCTGATGTCTCAGCTTCCACAGCACAAATGAAAGCCACCCAACGTCTCAGTGCTGCAGTGGAATCTCAGACTGAAATCATGAGATCTATACTTGTTGTTATGTAAGCCCAGCTTGGTGCCATTTAGGCTCAGACTGCTGCCATCATGGCTTCAGATAACAGTGCACAAAGAGGATCTCACACCAGTGCAACAATCTGTGCACCAACAGATGACTAAGATTCCTAAGGTGCCTCCCCAGGGGAGTAGCAGCTGCTCCTTGTTGCACAAACCTGATGTCCTCTCTCAGCATGACAGCATTCAGGCTCCCACCACTGCCACTCTGCCAGTGCCCCTGCTGACGCCCAGCAGCCAGTCTAGATTGCTGCCATCCACGCTGAGGTGATACAGTCCAAAGCTGCGCCCCCGATCTGTTTCACGGTGTCCTCCAAGACCATCTGCAGTATTTCCCAGTGAAAGTTAGCAGCCTTCCACCAGCCATGCTGCAGCCACCATTGAGGTAGTGCTGCAAAAGAGCTCTAGCCCAGGGAAAGGCACCCACAAGACAGGCACTGAGGGAAGGCACAAGGGTGAGTAATTGAATAATGTGTTATTGGAAGTGTTGTTGGATAAAGTTGTCATGGAATGATTGGTTTGTGGTGTCTTTTGTTTCAAGATTTTGGTGGAGAGCACTGTGATGGTCTGAAACCGCAGAATGAAATGGTGGCGAGTTGTGGAGCAAAGGTATTTGCAACATTTCCCAGTTTGCCATACACTGTTGCATACAGCCTCTGCAACATCCTGCAAATTCAGTGGCAGGACAGGCACTCTAATATCAATGTCCTCTCTCAGTTCAACATCCCCAGTATTGAGACACTGGTCATGGCCAATCAGTTACATTGGGTGGGCCACATCGTCCGCATGCCTGACACAAGACTCCCAAAACAAGCTTTCTACTCCAAGCTCTGTCATGGCAAGAGGCTACCAGGAGGGCAGAGGAAATGCTGCAAGGATGTCCTTAAAGCCTCTGTGAAAAAATGTGACATCTCCACTGATTCATTTGAATCTCTTGCCTGAGACTGCCCAAAATGGAGAAGAAACATCCACGAAGGTGTCAGGAGGCTTGAACAACGTCGACATGCCCAGGCAGCGACCAAGTGCAACCAGCGGAAGAAGTGTTTGCAAATTCTAGCATCCCACGCACTCACCTCACCAACTACCACCTGCCCCACCTGTGGCAGAGTGTATGGATCCACACCTAAGAACCCACAACCCTAGAGTGAAAGAAAGTCATCCTCGTTCCCGAGGGACTGCCTAAGAAGAAGATATCTCTGAGGCTCTTTATTCCAAAACAACTGAATACATTTTATTCTCCCTTGCCAGAGAGAAGCAGGCAGATCAAACACAAGGATTGCAGGCCTCCCCATGGTGCAATGTGCAATTGACTGCACATATGTTGCTTTGCAAATGACACATGTCAACTCTGAGATGTCGTGTAATGGGAAGAGATTCCACTCCTGCAATGTGCAGCTGGTGTGTGACCATAGGCAGCATATCACACAGGTCAATGCCCGATATCTTGGCAGCAGTCATGATGTCTTTATTTGTTCTCAGATGACAGAAAGGAGTCATCAGCCAAGGCTAAAGTTGGTACACGTGGTCTCCTAGCAGCCACCCTGACACAATAATCTTTCTGAGCAGTGCAAGTATCCCATTTTTCCTGCGAATAAAAGATTCATGGCTGCTTTCCTGGATAGCATATGTGTGGATAGGCAGAATGAGGTGGCAGCATAATTCACTATCTGCACAGTGAATGAAATCCCTTCTTGTTCATGAAATTGATGGCATTTTCAGATTATTGCCATGTGGTTGGCATAAATGAGACCCTGCTCTTGGGGGAATCCAGCCACTGGAAAGAAGTTGCTATTTATTCTCTAAGTTGATGAATTCAGAGGTGTGCGGACACAGGACATCCATTATTTGTGCAATGCATTGATGTATTACTGATGTCAGTAATGTTATTAGGCCCCGACCATGATTATAACTCAGCCTGAGTAGGGAAGACATCATAGCTTTCCAGCCAGGCTGAAGAGACATGTCAAGAAAATGAAGTTCTTTTGATAAAATCTTTCCTTTGTGAGGCCAGGAGAAGCAGGAATGCTTCCCTTCCCAGGATTCCACCCTTCTCTCCCAGAACACCCTTCCATCCACCTATCTTCATGCCAGCAGGCAGTCATGGGCCACAGGATTTTCCAGCTGCCTCCCACTCACTTCCCACCCATTCAGTTTTCACCCTGCCCTCTGGCCGCAATTAAAATCGACTCTTACATCTTTGCCTTTCAAGCTGCATACGTTAACACTTTAAACATCAGAGTAGCTGTCTCTTACCAGATCCTGGTATTTCCCCTTTCTGGTAGGCTAGCTTGCCCGCTATTTTGTATCTAGTAGAAACAACAACATCCTAATTCCCTAACTATTTGAAACTCTATAAAACTAAAAACAGAAATTCTAATTTTTGGCATAGCCTCCACATGCATCAGTATAACATGGTACCTCTTTCACTGACATATTCTATATCAGAATAAGTCCTGACATCCATTCCATTGACTTTTCATCACCACCATGCAATTAAATTCTAATCCAATATAATTATATGTCCAGATGAGAACTCAGTATAACTTCACTAATTGTCATTCACAGTCCAACTAAATCCTAGCCCCATGATTGAAACGTTTTGTCCAGTGGCCCACCACTGTATAAAATCTGTGTTGCAAATTGCAAACTTACATTAATACCATTCAAATATACTTATGCCTAGACAGCTATAAATAAAATACAGCTGTTTTTCTTTGCTCACTACATGTAAAAATCATGCATGTGCTTCCACAAATTGTTTTGTACTTTCAGTTTTTAAAGATTAAAATATGGGTTGAGCTAGAATAATGGGCTTGTCTGTCCTCTTGAAATTAAATCTCTCAGCTAACTGTGGAGGTAATAGACAGAGGAGGTTCTGTTGTTCCGCAGTGAAAGAGCCCAAGAAGCTCTGCACTGAAGAATGTTGCTGAACTGGTTTAGGAGATGACCTCTGCCCAGCAACAAGATTTCCCTCCCACCTCCCATCAGCAGGATGCCTTTTGTCTTAAACTCAAAAGATAAGGCAGTAACTCTGAACTATGACTTTCCCGAGGAGTTTATCTCCATTGAACTGTTAAAAGTCTGGGCGGAGGTGGGGCAGGGGTGGGAGTCCAGTTAAATGCCTAAATCTGCAAGAGGTTCAAATGAATTTAGAAAAGATGCACAACATAACTGAGCCATACAGAGCTGAAGAGTCACTTTTCAGTTTTTGGTCTGTGCTGAGATAACCGATCACAACCAGGCTACACGGGCAGTTCAGCTGGCTTTAATGTCAGAGTGTCAGTGAAAGGACCAATAGAGAAATACTGGAGAGCCTATGAGCTCGCAGAGTTGCAGAAGGTCAAATAAATTGAGTTTCCAGGGGCACAGAGAAATGGCAGCTATAAATCTGAGATGTTTGTGCAGAAATAAAAAAAACTCAAGAGTTGTAATCTATGGGAGTTTGGGAACAATGAGAAAGTCAGCAAGGAAGTTGTAAAGAGATGGTAACTATAGAGGGTGATAAGGATGAAGCAAAAATGAGAGGTAGACCATAGGGCAAGGAAGGGAATCACAGGAAGAGAGAGTGAGAAAGCTTCAGATTAGAAGGAGGGAGTGGGAAGCTTTCCTTGCACCTCATCCAATTCAACCAGCAAGTATTAGTACCTGATGGCTGTAAAGTGCTTTCAGATGTCCAGTGGTCATGAAAGGCACTTTACCCATGTACTGATGTAAAGGCCTGCTACCTGACCCGACCCTGACGGGTCCCAACGACATGTGTCAGGTTCGGGCCAGGTCGGGTCAGGCTTCTGGGTCCAGCATTCGGGCTCGGGTCAGGTTTCCTTTGCACACCTTTAGCTCACATCCCATGAATGAATTTTTAAAAATTAACTACTTTCTTGCTGTGCTGTCAAATTACACATCAGAATGTCATAGCATTTATTTAGTGTGAAACACAAAGTCTGACTGATTGCCAAATGGTCCAAAAGCTTACAAATGAAAAGAAAGACTTACATTTGTTGCCCATCCCTAGTTGTCTTGAGAAGGAGGAGGTGAGCTGCCTTCTTGAACTGATGCAGTCTATCTGGTGTAGATACACCCACGGTGCTGTTAGGGAGGGAGTTCCACACAGTGGAACTTGCAGGTGGTGGTGTTCCCATGCATCTGCTGCCCTTGTCCTTCTAGGTGGTAGAGGTAGCAGGTTTGGAAGGTGCTGTCTAAGGAGCCTTGGTGAGTTGCTGCAGTGCATCTTGTAGATGGTACACACTGCTGCTACTGTGTGCTGCTGGTGGAGGGTATGAATATGCTTTGTAGATGGTGGACAGGCTTTGGGGAGTCAGGAGGTGAGTTACTCACTGCAGATTGCTCAGCCTCTGACCTGCTCTTGTAGCCACAGTATTTATATGGCTGGTCCAGTTATGTTTTTGGTCAATGGTGATCACACCTCTTCTCCACCCTGCCCCCTAACCCCTAGGATGTTGATGGTGGGTGATTCAGCCACATTATGCAATCATCAGGGAACATCACCACTTCTGACCTGATGTTGAAGAGAAGGTCATTGATGAAGCAGCTGAAGATGGTTGGGCCTAGGACTCTGAGGAACTCCTGCAGCGATGTACTGGGGCTGAAATAATTGGCCTCCAATAACCACAACCATCTTCCTTTGTGCTAGGTATGACTGCAACCAGTGGAGAATATTCCCCTGATTCCCATTGACTCCAGTCTTGCTCGGGCTCCTTGAGGCCGCACTTGGTCAAATGCTGCCTTGAGGTCAAGGGCAGTCAGTCTCATTTTATTTCTGGAATTCAGATCTTTTGGCCATGTTTAGACCTAGGATGTATTGAGATCTAGAGCTGAGTCATCCTGGTGGAACCCAAACTGAGTATTGGTAAGCAGGTTATTGCTGAGTAAGGGCTTCTTGATAGGACTGTCGATGACACCCTCCATCACTTTGCTGATGATCGAGAGTAGACTGATGGGGCAGTAATTAAGCGGGTTGAATTGGATTGATCTTGCTTTTGTGGGCAGGATGTACCTGGGAAATGTTCTACATTGTTGGGTAGATGCCAGTGATGTAGCTGTACTGGAACAGCTTAGCTAGGGCCATGTCTAGTTCTAGATTACAAGTCTTCTCTACTACAGCTGGGATGTTGTCAGGATCCATAGTCTTCGCTGTATCCAGTACATTCAGCCATTTCTTGATATTATGTGTGGGGAATTAAATTGGTTGAAGCCTGACATTTCTGATGCTGGGAACTTCAGGAGAAGGCTAGGATGCATCATCGACTCAACACTTCTGGCTGAAGATGGTTGCAAATGGATCAGCCATGCCTTTTGTACTGACGTGCTGGGGCCTGCCATTATTGAGGATGGGATATTTGTGGCGCCTACTCCTCTGGTTAGTTGTTTAATTGTCCACCACCATTCACATTGCATGTAACAGGACTGGACAGCTTTGTTCTTATCCATTGAAAGTGGGATCGCTTAACTCTGTCTTCTCCTGTTTTTCCTTCATCGACAGATTTGATCACTTTGTATTGAGTTTCTGAGTCCAGCTCGTTGATACAAATTAAAATCAGTTGTGTTCCCTGACTACATTGAAAATGCTGGTCCCTTTAATTAACCAGGACTTACTTCAGTGTTAATGGAGAGCCGGTGACGCTCATTGCAGTTTGTCTTTAGGGCTGGGTTTTGCCTATGTAGGAAGTTACTTCTGGCCAGGGAGTTAGTTCAGAAGGGAAGAGTGGGAACTGGTATTTGTACTGAACTGTGGATTGAGAATAAAACAGTTATGGATCAGAGATTGTCTCCTGCTTCCTGGTTTTGGTGAATGGGTATCTGCCAATTGAACACTCCCTACATCAATCTCACTCAAGACACCCCATACTGTACTTACCCCAATTCTAACATAACTCCTCTAACAAGTATTTGTTGTTTACTGCTTTTTAGCTAATTTCCTATCCATAACAAAGGCGTCCTTCTGTTTTGTAACCATTCTGTGATATGATTTTATGATGATTTAATAAACATTTACATTTTTGCATTTATGAAATGAGTCATGCTTAATTTGTAGTCTCTGTCCTTCAGCTGTCAAATTATTCTCACTGGACCAGGTGCTAACTAAAGTCTATAAAGGAGGCTGGTTAAAGTTATACTTAGTGCAGGGGGTGACTTTTTACCTGAAGAGCCTGTTTAAAAGAAAATGCCTAAAATAAAAGCTATTGGGAGCCGCAAGACGTAAATTTGGCATTTCTAAACCTTCTTGGCATTTCTTCGCGGATGAAGATTTTGGGAAGTAGTC
Organism: Heterodontus francisci; assembly: GCF_036365525.1. NCBI lineage: Eukaryota > Metazoa > Chordata > Chondrichthyes > Heterodontiformes > Heterodontidae > Heterodontus > Heterodontus francisci. Next base: position 58,761,701 of record NC_090385.1, read on the forward strand.
ATCGGTTGCAGGCCCGCTGGTGGCTAGTTGGGCCTATCCGTGACCAGCAGATTCTCCCACAGCGGCGACAAGTGAAGGTGTAGTTGCTGCTGGAATCAATTGGATCTATCCTTCTCCTCCTTTTCTCTTTCATGCTGGTTCTTTGCTCAGTCTCAAAGGTGTCTGTAGCCTTCCTGATGTAGCATCTCCAGGCATCACGATCTATGGCTTGGGCTTCCCACTGGCGATGGTCATTGTGGCACGCAGAGAGGGACTTCAGGGAGTCCTTGAAATGTTTGCAAAGGGCCCCTCCATTCCTTTTACCCATGGTCAGCTCTCCGTACAACACAATCTTGGGCAGGCGACTATCGTCCATCCAGGCAATGTGACCCGCCCAATGCAGTTGGCTTTGCAGGACGATGGCCTCGATGCTGGTGATGTTGGCTGTTTCCAGGACTTCAATGTTTGTGATGCAGTCCTGCCAGCGGATCTTGAGGATGATGTGGAGGCAGCGCTGATGGAAGCGCTCTAGAAGGCATATATGATGGTGGTACAGGACCCATGACTCGGCACCATACAGAAGAGTGGTGAGGACTATGGCTTTGTACACTTTGAGTTTGGTCTGTGCTCTGAGGCTGTGGTTACTCCACACACATTTGTACAGTCTGCCGAATGTCCTGTTGGCTTTTGAGAGACTATTGTCCACTTCCTTGTCTATGGTTGCATCAAACGAGATGACGCTCCCCAAATAAGTAAATTTCTTGACGACATTCAGCTCAGTTCTCTCGATGACAATGCTTATGGTCTATATTCTTCTTGGGGTGCAGGCTGATGCAGGACTTCAGTTTTCTTTAAACTGATTTTTAGTCCGAAGAGTTGTGCTTCCTTGGAAAAATGTGTTGTTATACATTGCAGGTCTGACTGACTATGTGCCAGGAGAGCGCAGACATTGGCGAAAAGAAGTTCACGGATGAGTTTTTGTTGTGCCTTTGTGTGAACCTGAAGATGCCTGAGGTTGAAAAGGCCTCCATCAGTACGGACGCATACGTAAACTCTCTTCTTAAGGTCTTCCGTTGCCTGCTGCAGCATCATGCTGAAAAAGATAGTGAATAGGATCAGGGCCAGCACACATCCCTGCTTCACGCCATTGGAGACACGGAAGGGACTTGAGAGGTCGCTGTTTTGCTTGACTTGTATGTACTGATTTTCATGAAAATGCTTCACCATTGCCAGGAACCTGGGTGGGCATCCAAGCTTTTCAAGGATTTTCCAAAGTCCATCTCTGCTCACAGTGTCGAATGCGTTGATGAGGTCTACGAAAGTGACGTACAGGTCTTTGTTTTGCTCCCGACACTTTTCTTGTAATTGTCTAAGTGCAAATACCATGTCTGTGGTGCCTCTGTTTGCTCTGAAACCACACTGGCTCTCTGGGAGGTTTTCTTCCACAATGATTGACACAAACCTGTTCAGAAATCTTCCCGGCAATAGAAAAGAGGGTGATCCCACGGTGGTTGGAGCAGTCTGATTTTTCACCTTTGTTTTTGCACAAGGTGATGATAACGGCATCATGAAGATCCCGTGGAATCCTGCCCTGTTCCCAGCAGGTTGTGAAAAACTCTTGGAGCTTGGTGTATAGGGCCATTTCTAAACCAAATACTTGGCAAATTGCCAAGTGTCTCTGGTAGAATGCATAATCTGCAAAAATAATAAATAAAATACATGCGTTGAATTTATGTATCAATAGAAAAAAAAGAAAATAGACCTAACTCTTAACGATCACGTTTCTGACTTTTTTTTACAATAATTTTGTCAGTAAAGTCATCTTTAAAACAAGTTTAATTTAAGATGCATAGAATGAAGACAATTTATTTGGCTATTATAGAATCATAGAATGGTTACAGCACAAAAGGAGACAATTCGTCTGGTCACCAAATTCCACGCACCCACCTTTTTCCTGAAGCCCTGCCAATTTTTTCTCTTCAGACATTATCTAATTCTCTTTTGAAGGCCTCAATTGAATTGAATCTGCCTCCACCATATTCTCAGGCAGTGCATTCGAGATCCTAACCACTCGCTTCATAAAAATGTTTTTCCTCATGTCGCTGTTGCTTCTTTTGTCAATCACCTTAAATTGGTGTCCTCTGGTTCTCGATCCTTCCGCCAATGGGAAAAGTTTCTCCCTATCTACTCTGTCCAGACCTCTCATAATTTTCAACACCTCTATCAAATCTCCTCTTAATCTTCTCCAAGGAGAACAGACCCAACTTCTCCAATTTATCTACATAACTGAAGTTCTCATCCCTGGAACCATTCTCGTGAATTTTTTCTGCACCCTCTCTAATGCCCTCACATCCCTCCTAAAGTGTGGTGCCCAGAACTGGACACAATACTCCAGTTGAGGCTGAACCAGTGCTTTATACAGGTTTATCATAACTTCCTTGTTTTTGTACTCTATGCCCCCATTTATAAAGCCCAGAATCCTGTATGCTTTATTAACTGCTTTCTCAACCTGTCCTGCCACCTTCGATGACTTGTGCACATATGCCCCAGATCCTTCTGCTCCTGCTCGCCTTTAAGAATTGTACCCTTTATTTCATATTGCCTTTTCTCATTCTTCCTATCAAAGTGAATCACTTCACACTTCTCTGCATTATATATTATCTGTCACGTGTCCACCCATTCCATCATCCTGTCTATGTCCAATATGATAAAACAGGATCTGGCCAAAGTGGACTGGGAGCAGCTACTTATAGGAAAGTCTACATCAGACCAGTGGGAGTCATTCAAAAAGGAAATAGTGAGAGTTCAGGGCCAACGCATTCCCGTAAAGGCAAAGGGTAGGACCAACAAGTCCAAGGAACACTGGATGTCAAGGGATATAGAGGATTGGATCAGGAAAAAAAAGGAGGCTTATGGCAGATTCAGAGCGCTGAAAACAGCGGAGGCACTAGAGGAGTATAGAAAGTGTAGGGGGGGGGGTGCTGCTTAAAAAAGTAATTAGGAGAGCGAAGAGGGGGCATGAAGAAACACTGGCGGGCAGGATAAAGGAAAATCCTAAGGCCTTTTATTAGTATATTAAGTGCAAAAGGATAACCAGGGAAAGAGTAGGGCCCATTAGGGACCAAAGTGGCAATCTGTGTGTAGAGCCGGAGGACGTAGGTGAGGTTTTGAATGATTACTTTTCATCTGTGTTCCCTATGGAGAAGGAAGATGTAGGTGTCGAGATCAGAGAGGGAGATTGTGATATACTTGAACAAATTAGCATTAAAAGGTAAAATGTATTAACAGTTTTAGCAGGCTTAAAAGTGGATAAATCCCTAGGCCCAGATGAGATGTATCCCAGGCTGCTACGTGAGGCAAGGGAGGAGATTGCAGGGGCTCTGACACAAATTTTCAAATCCTCTCTGGCCACAGGAGAGATACCAGAGGACTGAAGGACAGCGAATGTGGTACCATTATTCAAGAAGGGTAGCAGGGATAAACCAGGTAATTACAGGCCAGTGAGTCTAACATCAGTGGCAGGGAAACTATTGGAAAAAATTCTGCGAGACAGGATTAATCTCCACTTGGAGAGGCAGGGATTAATCAAGGATCGTCAGCATGGCTTTGTCAGGGGGAGATCGTGTCTAACAAATTTGATTGAATTTTTCGAGGAGGTGACTAGGTGTGCCGATGAGGGTAAAGCAGTTGGTGTAGTCTACATGGACTTCAGTAAGGCTTTTGATAAGGTCCCGCTTGGGAGATTGGTGAAGAAGGTGAGAGCCCGTGGGATCCACGGCAACTTGGCAAATTGGATCCAAAATTGGCTTAGTGGCAGGAGGCAGAGGGTGATGGTCAAGGGTTGTTTTTGCGATTGGAAGCCTGTGTCCAGTGGTGTACCGCAGGGATCGGTGCTGGGACCCTTGCTGTTTGTAGTGTACATTAATGATTTAGACATGAATATAGGAGGTATGATAAGTAAATTCACGAATGACACAAAAATTGGTGGTGTCATAAATAGTGAGGAGGAAAGCCTTAGATTACAGGACGATATAGATGAGCTGGTAAGATGGGCAGAGCAGTGGCAGATGGAATTTAATCCTGAGAAGTGTGAGGTGATGCATTTTGGGAGGACTAACAACGTAAGAGAATATACAATGGATGGTAGGAAGTACGGAGGGTCAGACGGACCTTGGTGTACTTGTCCATAGATCACCGAAGGCAGCAGCACAGGTAGATACGATGGTTAGGAAGGCATATGGAATACTTGCCTTTATTAGCCACGGCATAGAATATGAGAGCAGGGAGGTTATGATGGAGCTGTATAAAATGCTAGTTAGGCCACAGCTGGCATACTGTGCAGAGCTCTGGTTGCCACACTATAGAAAGGATTTGATTGCACTGGAGAGGGTATGAAGGAGATTCACCAGGATTTTGCCTGGGCTGGAGCATTTCAGCTATGAAGAGGGACTGGATAGGATAGGGTTGTTTTCCTTGGAGCAGAGAAGGCTGAGGGGGGACCTGATTGAGGTATACAAAACTATGAGGGGCATTGATAGGGTAGATAGAAAGAAACTTTTTCCTTTAGCAGAGGTGTGAATAACCAGGGGGCATAGATTTAAGGTAAGGGGCAGGAGGTTTAGAGGGGATTTGAGGAAAAACTTTTTCACCCAGAGGGTGGTTGGAATCTGGAACACACTGCCTGAAGGGGTGGTAAAGGCAGGTAAGTATTTAAGTAGTATTTAGATGAGCACTTGAAACGCCATAGCGTACAAAGCTACGGGCCATGTGCTGGAAAATGGGATTAGAATAGATAGGTGCTTGATGGCCGGCATGGACACAATGGGCTGAAGGGCCTGTTTGTGTGCTGTATGACTCTATGACTCTATGACTGTGATCTCTTGAAACTTATCACTATCCTCCTCACTGGTTCCAATACTTGCAAGTTATGTCGCATCTGCAAATTTTTAAATTGTGCCCTGTACACCCAAGTCTAGGCCATTAATATATATCAAGAAAAGCAGGGGTCCTAACACTGACCCCTGGGGAACCCCGCAATCTACCTTTTTCCAGTCTGAAAAACAACCATTCATAACTATTCCCTATTTCCTGTCACTCAGCTAGTTTTGTAGTCATGCTACTACTGTCCCTTTTATTCCATGGGATCTAACTTTGCTGACAAGCCATTTATGTGGCACTTTATCAAATGCCTTTTGGAAGTCCATGTACACCACATCAAGCACATTACCCTCATCATCCCTTTCTGTTATCTCATCAAAAAACTCAAGCAAGTTAGTTGAACAAAAGTTGATTCTCATGATAAAAAGAAAATATCTAATATCACAATCAGATTAATTTATCATCTCAGCAATATTAGAAAAAATAATGGTCGCAACCATAGCCCTGTTCCTCAAACTAAAGACATTATCTAGAATCATGGTGTAGCTATACCACTCAAGCAGATTTATTTAGAGCACGATGATGTTTTTCATTAAAATAATCATTTGAAAATTTTATTTTTTATTTAAAGTGGATATATTGGCCAATTCAGTGAATGTTTAACTATTTATGTGCTACCATCATAAAAAGAACCAATCGGACAGGTTTTCTTGAGTTAAACAAAAAATGGTTAGCTTTATTGTACTTGAACCGATCTAAGTAAAATAATAAACTAGGCTCCAACTTTCATACGCACATACTTGAGGTTCACACACACACACACACACACACACACACACACACACACACACACACACACACACACACACACACACACACAAATAGGGGTTACAGAGTGGGGAGGATAGATTGGTTGGATTAAAGTCCAGAGCAAATGAAGAGGGGGATACAGTCTGTGGAGATTGGTGACTCAGCTGGCTTCAGGCTGAATTCAGTGGTCCTGAGGCTTCTGGTTTACAGATGTGTACAGCTGATTCGGTGGTTCAATTGGAAACAGCAATGCCGATGATTTCCTTCATGGGTTCTCTGCAGCAGTGATAGGCCTGAGACATCTACAGTGTGATGGAATACTCTCCATTTGCCTGGATGGGTGCAGCTCCAACAACACTCAAGAAGCTTGACACCATCCAGGACAAAGCAGCCCGCTTGATTGGCACCCCATCAACAAACATTCACTCCCTCCATCACCGATGCACAGTGGCAGCAGTGTGTACTATGTACAAGATGCACTGCAGCAACGCACCAAGGCTCCTTAGACAGCACCTTCCAAACCCACAACCTCTACCAACTAGAAGAACAAGGGCAACAAGTGCATGGGAACACCATCACCTGCAAGTTCCCCTCCAAGTCACATACCATCCTGACTTGGAACTATATTGCCGTTCCTTCACTGTCGCTGGGTCAAAATCCTAGAACTCCCTTCCGAACAGCACTGTGGGTCTACCTACTCCACATGGACTGCAGCGGTTCAAGAAGGCAGCTCACCACCACCTTCTCAAGGGCAATTAGGGATGAGCAATAAGTGCTGGCCTGGCCAGTGATGCCTACATGCCATGAATGAATAAAAAAAAAGGAGGATAAAGCAGATGAAAGTATGGCTAGAGAGATGGGGCAGGAGGAAGGGCTTTCGATCCCTGGGACATTGGGGCAAGTTCTGAGGGAGGATTGTACCTCAACAGGGCCAGATCCAATGACCTCACACGACGGTTTGCTAGTGTTGTTGGGATGCTGTTGGGGAGGGTTTAAACTAAACTGGGAACCAGAACCACAAAGGTTTAGGAGAGAAAGATAATACTGTAGTAAGAAATAGTAAGATTTTAGGTGGGGGTCAGACTAAGAGGAAATACAATAAGATCTAATTCAGGTTTACAGTGCATGTATAGAGATGGAGTGTAGTGTAAATAAGGTTGGTGAGCTGCAGGTGCAAATAGCCACATGGGAATATCATGTTCTGGTGATAACAGAGAACTGGCTCAGAAAGAAGCTAGGATTCTGCTTCCTGGACTGCACTGGAGAAGCCCTGCAGTATTTGGCTGAGCGGATCTCAAGATTTGTGGTGGTCTGCTGCATGCAGCATAACCTGGCCATCCTGTTGGCACAGCTCTTACCATTATCTATCAGGCATAATGCTGAGGAGCAGGAACATGAAGAGGAGGAGGAGGAGGAGGAATGGAGGCAGCAATCTAGACAGCCTCTTTCTGCCTGGGTCGTACATAAAGAATTAATTTAACTGCGATACCAGGATCCTCAACCCCAATTCTTCATTCACCAACAGTCCCACATTCCTTCTTTGACTGAGCAGCTCGTAGTCATAATGCAAAAATAAAAGGCAATGCAAAATACACATTCCAATCCAAATTTATAAATGATTTCATGCCGTATTGCATGCAAAATGAAACTAATCACTGTTATGCTTTCCCTTAGTGCCTGTCTTCTGTGTGCCTTTGCCTGTCCTTGTGCTCCTATGAAATGCAGCCCAGTGGTTGCAACATGTCTGATGGAAGGCTGCTGACTTTCAGTGGAGAAATCTGCTGATGGCCTTGGAAAATGACCTCCAACAGCTCTGGGTCTAGAAAGCACAGTTATAGAGTGCATCATCCTGGAATGGGTGGCAGCAGTCTGGGCTGGCTGGTGACAGGCAACAACAAGGACACTAGCGAGTGAAGTGGCAGGGCTGGGACCACGAATGCTGTCTTCCTGAGGGTGGACAGCAGGTTTGTGTTCCATGAAGCCACTGCTACTACCCCGGGGAGGTTCCTCAACAATCCTAGTAATCTGTTTGAGGACAAATTGCTGAACTGCTGTGACACCCTGCACTCCCTTTGAACACTGGTATCCAGAGCCGTGATGACAACAGTGGGTAGCTAGTGAGGAGGAAGAGGAAAGAATTCATGCCAGGAAGGTGGCCTGGACCTGTCAGTAAAATGGCAATTTTAATTTTCAAAATATTTTTGTATCAGGCTCCTTTGGAGGAAGTTCTTCTAGTGTTTCAGCACCAGTGGTTTGAGCAGTTTGGGGCTGGCAGGTGTGCAAGATATGACAATACTGACAGGGCTGCCTGTTGGCTCCCTTGAAAATGAGGTGTCCATCCCCTGACGCTGCATACTCCAGATGGATTCATGCTGTAGAGCATCAGCAGGCGTGGTCCTGGAATTACTGCCGGGATCATGGGCCACTAAATTTTGGGCCCACTATATCTGTATAGTGGAATCTGTTTCTTAACCCTCTTATGTCTTCTAGCTATTATGAACACGTGAACAATAAAGGACAGGAAAACACCCTCTGGTCCATCCAGCCTGTCCCATACAATTGTGATACCTTGTGATAGCACCATATGCACTCGCGCCATCTCACCCAAAACTATGTGGTCTCTTGATAGAGGCAAAAAAACAGATAAAAACCCAAAACAATTTGCGTGGAAAAAAAATCTGGGAAATTCCTCTCTAATACCCCCAACCAGATGATCAAAGCTAATCCAGGAGTTGGCTCAGCCCCTGATAATTCATTGCAGTGCCTACCTGTTGTACAAGGTGGTCTCCGCCACTGCCAGAAACAAGTCCAGCTCTCCCTTGAAGGAATTGTGAATCAGCATCCAAGACACAAGATGGTAGCCAGTGTCAGAGATCCACTATTCTCTGGGAAAAGAACCACCTCCTGACATCTAACCTAGATCAGGTCTTACACTACTTAAAATTGTGACTCCCGCTCCTCCCTAACCTAATTAATTAGAACAAACTGTCAACTTGAACACGATCTATTCCCTTCATCATTTTATAAACTCCAATCAAATCAGCCCTAAGTCTATGCTTCCCTAAATTGTAGAGTCCCAGCTCGTCTGGCATGCCTTAATAACTAAAATGCTTTAAACTGGGAATTAATCTAATAGCCTTCCTCTGTGCCCATTCCAAAGCCTCAATGTCACCGACCATTTGAGGAAAAGAAAACTGAACATGGTATTTTAACTGAGGCCTGACCAAGACAAACTAGTATGCTTTGTCTTGTCAATTGCCCTTTAAATGCACCCTAACACCTTATTCAGCCTACTCTCACTTCACGTCATTGCCCATGAATCTTTAGCGATGTATGCATTGGAATACCCGGATCTCTTTCTTTCTCCACCTTCTTTAATGCTTTTCCCTGAAGGGTGTATGTATGTTGAGCATTTGCCCTGCCCATATGCATAACACTGCATTTATCCAAGTTAAACAACATTTCTCAGTCACAAGCCCAATTCCCCAACACAGCAAGATCTGTGTGAAGCAGTTGGGTATCATTTACAGTCCTAACGCTCACACAAATCTTTGTAGCATCTTCAAATTTGCAGATCGTGCCCTCAACACTTTCATCTAAATCATTAATAAAAATAGTAAAGAGCAACGGTCCAATCACAAATCCCAGAGGGACCCACTGGTGACTGATCTTCAGACAGCTCCATCTCTATCTGTAACTATTTTCTGCCTATGTCCTTCCAGCCAGTTCTAACCAGCTCAATGAATTAGCATTAACACCAGTGGTTAATGTCAACCAGTGAGCACCTGGTGAATTACATCTCCATTCTCCCACTGCATGACATTGTCTAATACTGACCATAGCACTCTGTGGCAATGTGCTGTCACTATGAGGAAGATATGGAAAACTTCTACAATGTTAAATTGTATTGAAAAAGGTAATGGAACTAAAAATGGAGAATCACAAGACCGAGTTGGTATGCATCCCATAATACTGAAAGAGGTTGCGGAAAGCAATATTCAGAATTTTCCAAAAAATCTTTTGGAATGGGTATTATGTCAAAGGCTGCAAAATTCTAAGACAATTGATTTTACCTCTATTACAGGTAAATATTTTCAGGCTATTTTTCAGGTACTCAAGGTGACTAATGTTCTGCAACTCAGAGGCAAGAAGTAGAAACTCGTCCTGCTAGTGTTAGAAATGTTAACATTCAAAACAACAGAATGTCATAGAAACCTGTTAACGGGAACACCCAGTTATAAACAAGACACTCCCTTTAAAGAATAGGCCCTATTCCATGCTATTAAAAGTACAAGTAAACATTGAAGTAATTAAAACCCAGTGGAAACGTTCTGCAACTGTCTGTCTGATTGTCCTACTCTCATATTCTTGCTATTTCTACCTGCGTATTTGTGATTGTTATCCATTCTTTCTGATTCAGTCTTTCTCACCTTTATTCTTTGGCCACAAAATCTGGCTCCATAGCACCTGTTGTTTGAGCACTACAGGTGCTGTTTTGGTTCCAAAGTGGCGTCCACGGTACATGCACAAATTTTGGTGCGGGTTGCAACAGACACCATTTTGAGTAGGGCATGAGCACGGGCACAGGGAGAGTGTGCTGGAAATATACAGAGTAGGAAGAGCATAACATCAATCAGTCCATAACATGGATTTGATGCACCTGTGCTGCCATTTTGGAGATAAACATTCCAGCTAACATTCTCTCTTAAACACACGGAGCTGAACACGTGTACAGCAGCAGCAGGGACCTCTTAGCAGAGTTATTTAAAGGAATCATCAACTATTTTCGGGTTTGTGGCTAATTTATTTTTACTGGTTGTTGCTGAGCCTGTAAAAGTGTTTAGTGGTTCATACTGTTATTTAAAGTAGCTAAAGTCTACAGGGAGTGGTGTGGGAGGTGCTGAGGACTTTGGCATCAAGGATTCTGCACAAAACACTTGTTCCCAGACATGGGTGGAGTGGTTTGTATCCCCCTTGGACTAAAGCACGACAGGGACAATGAGCAAAGATAACACAGAGCAGGACGAGCTGCTCGAAGAGGGAGGAGGGGGAGAAGGGCTCACAGCAGGAGACCATTACCACCCAGAGATATCAGCTATTATCCTACCTGAACCTCAGCAAGGAATAGTGTGTCAGACATCTTTGCTGCACTAAGGAAATCCTCACTGAAATCTTCCATCTTCTGCAGCCACAGCTACAGCCTCAGAGTGGGGCAAGGAAGGCATTTCCTGTGGCTGTGAAGGTAACTATGTGTCTAGCTTCTTTCAGGTTGGAGCAGGTGATATTTGCAACCTCTTGCCAGAGAGAAGCAGATGGAGCAAGAACGTGCTTTGGGAGCATGCCATGTTTTCCCGTGTTGCAGGGTGACATTGACTGCACACAAGTCATTTTGCTGGCACCACATGTCAACTTTGAGATGTAGCCAATCAGAAGGGCTGAGGATGGTGTAAACATGCACATCTTGTTTTCCACCCCTGCCCTCACCACAACCCTATCATCTTGTCTTTCTCCTTTCAGATACCCAGAAATTGCCACCTGACCAGGCAGTGTTGGAAGAGGAGGTGGAAGAGCAGGAGGACAGTGATGAAGAAGAAACAGCAACACTCGCTCTCACACTCACAGCCACCAGCTCAGATACTGACATGACACATACTTTAAAGGCTAGCTCTGAGGCAGGATTTGCACATGATGAGACATTGGGCACAAGTGGCTTGTAGCCAGGGCAGGGGACAAGGGGACCGCAGGAACCTGCATGCTGAAGGATAAGGTTGCACAGGGGTTCTACTGCCTGGCCAAGTGGAAATTCCTATGTATCTGAAAGGAGAAAGGGGTGTGAAAGACTGCAGTGGAGATTATCAGAAAATATGGGTGGTGCAGCCTACCACCATCGCACCTGACTGGAATTTTCCTTCTCCCATGTTGGGGTGGCCACTGATCGCCATTTACCCACCTGCTACGTACAAATGTCAGCGTGTGGGCGGGACCCAGGCCTCCAGTGGATTTCCTTCCTATCCATGCCACTTATGGCAACTTCCCGGGGCTGGCACTGGGATGGTGATGAGAGGGATAGTAAGGAAGTACTGAAAAGGCAGCGCCTCAGAAGACCCTCCTGTAATTTCATTTGAAGTAATCAAGGGATTTAGAATGAAGTATGATTTATACTGAGACACCTAGTATTAATATTCATAGATGTAAGAAATGGGCTTAGTCGTCTCAAATTTAAACACTGTTTTGAATAAAATTGTACTTGCTAAGTGGTACTGCATCACTGATTGTTATCTCCTTAGCAATTGTATATTTATTTCATAAAGTGGGTGATTGAGGTAGGAACAAAGAATGGGAAAAATAATATGTAGGCAGCCAAAAACTAGGCAAGGCTAATAAACAATAGGTCGTTATCATAAACTGGAATATATTTCAGCAGCTGGCAAGAGTCCAATCTAAAAGCAATACTGTGATGTGACATTGTTAGAAGAGACACACCCAACAGACACCAACACTGCAAAACTACATGGGGGGATGGGCTGTGCCTATACACATGCTTCAGTTAGCTCCTATTGAAAGAATTTTCCCCACATGGCACAGATGCAGTAGAAGAATGAAGGTGGTTTGCCATTCAATGGCATGTTACTATTAAAGGGAGCATATTTAGCAGTGTTTTTATGCTCCCTGTTATGGTGCATGCCTACTTTATCTTCATCTGACCTCTGAGCTGTTTTTGTTTGGCAATTATTCCCTGCATTCTTGGGTGGGGCTGGAATGCAGGCATTGACCTTACATCAAATGGAGACATAACGTAGCTAGGCAGCACCAAATTTGAGTGATGCATCTCTGGACTGCACCCTGTGAATGGGAAAAAGGAGCCTGCCTCCGAAAATAAGCAGGTATGGCTGGAAATGGCAGAGGAGGTCAGTAACAGGAGTGTGGTGCCTCGCTTCTGGATACAGTGCTGCAAAAGATTTAATGACCTAATCTGGTCAGGAAAAATCAGTGTAATGGCACATTCAGCTATATCCTGATGCGCGTCTTACCCCATTCCACCCCCACTCTGCTTTCCTCAACCTTCACCTTCACATCACTCCTCCTACCAACACACCTTGGAGGTGCACCCATTGCTCTCTGTTGTTGCACCTCCTCATAACCCCATCTGACCAGGCACCAGTGACACTCAGCCTCATCTAATGCAATGTCACACCTATCCCTCACAATGACCCTCCATGAATGTTCTCCATTCGTCCTCTCAAAACATTCCGTTTCTCATACTCATAGGTCTTTTCTTTCTCTTGTTATGACCGGGCGAGAAAGGTGTCTAGGGGTCCCTCTCAGCCTTCACCTGGTCATACAATAACAGTGTTTAATTTTTAAACACACTGCGTTTTTGGCTCCCCCTTGGTGCATCCTTATTCACCGCTTTCCGATTATAAGGCAAATAAACCAGCACATTCACCAGGTTTTCTTAGGTTTAAAGAAGAGAAGTTGAAATTTATTAAAATTAAACTTAAACTTAAACTCTAATTCAGTTGATGCCTACGGATACACAACACGCCCACGCTAGCATGCATACACGATACGCACATGCAAATAGAGACAGAAAAGAGCAGAAGAAAAATAAAGTGAAATGTTTGAGGCAATATCTGAAGAGTTGTTGTTAAGGTTCTTCAAGCTCACAGTAGAGTCCATGATTATAGGTAGATTTTGTTTTCGTTGGGACCAGTATTCTTCTTAAAACTTGTTCCCTGTAGGAGACTTTTCTCTCTTGGGGTTCATGTATCTTCAATGGATTCAGAGGCTTAGAAAGAGATGGGAGCAGACAGGTGAGATCTTCTCAGTCCAGGAGCAAACAGTCTTTCTGCCTTCAAACTCTCTGTGGCCAGTTCAAAAGAAAACCCTGGAACAGCCAGTTAGTCATGTGATCAGCTGGTCTAACCAGTCCTGGCCCTTGTGGGTTGTATCTTCCTTAGCAGGCCCTGGAATTAGCTTCCTCACAACAAAGAACAAAGAACAAAGAACAGTACAGCACAGGAACAGGCCATTCGGCCCTCCAAGCCTGCGCCGATCTTGAAGCCTGTCTAAACTAAAACCTTCTGCACTTCCGGGGACCGTATCCCTCTATTCCCATCCTATTCATATATTTGTCACGATGCCTCTTAAACGTCGCTATCGTACCTGCTTCCACCACCTCCCCCGGCAGCAAGTTCCAGGCACTTACCACCCTCTGTGTAAAAAATTTGCCTCGCACATCCCCTCTAAACTTTGCCCCTCACACCTTAAACCTATGTTCCCTAGTAACTGACTCTTCCACCCTGGGAAAAAACTTCTGACTATCCACTCTGTCCATGCTGCTCATAACTTTGTAAACCTCCATCATGTCGCCCCTCCACCTCCGTCGTTCCAGTGAAAACAATCCGAGTTTATCCAACCTCTCCTCATAGCTAATACCCTCCAGACCAGGCAACATCCTGGTAAACCTCTTCTGTACCCTCTCCAAAGCCTCCACGTCCTTCTGGTAGTGTAGTGACCAGAATTGCATGCAATATTCTAAGTGTGCCTAACTAAAGTTCTGTACAGCTGCAGCATGACTTGCCAATTTTTATACTCTATGCCCCGACCGATGAAGGCAAGCATGCCGTATGCCTTCTTGACTACCTTATCCACCTGCGTTGTCACTTTCAGTGACCTGTGGACCTGTACGCCCAGATCTCATCTTCGATGTCTGTTGGTAAATGTTTTTTCCAGCCACGGCTGATCTGTTTAACAAGTCATTTCCTCGCTTCAACAACAGTTAAAAATCAATGTTCATGACGAAATTGATGTGCCTCATTCTAGGCAGGTGGGGGCCTAGCATGACACTCTCCTTGCAGGAGAAGGGAGCACAGAACACTAGGGAGAGTCAAAGAGCTGGAGGTGGCCCTAGAAGGAGGCACTGGAGATAATTCAGGTCTCTGCATGCATGGCCACTGGAGATGGCTCAAAGGGCCAAATGGCCTACTCCTGCTGCTATTTTCTGTGTTTCTATGGGGGGAATTTTATGCTGGTGGCAAGGTCTCAATATCGGGGGAAACCAACGCCGAGATTCCCTCATTGCCTTTTTTCTGGAAGATCTCTTGAATTTAGTGCCAATCAGGCACTTAAGTGGACAGCAGTGGGCCTTCCGTAGGATTTAGAACCCCGTCCCAGAAGTCCCGCCTTTGGAGAGCTGCCAGCCAATCAGAGGCCGGCAGCTGCAGCGCCACCGCAGAGGCGGTGGCTTTTGCTGCAGGTGACCGTCCTGGAGGCCGAGGAGTGTTGCTGGAGCCAGGCCTCAGGTAGGTCAGGTGGGGAGGGGTCTCATGGGGGAGGGGACCAGCAGCAAGGGCAGGGATGTGTCATTCAGCAGGCCCCCCTTCCCAATGCTGGGTACCTCGTTCAGGCACTGTGCCTTTGAATAAGGGATTCACCACAACCCCCAACACTATCACCATTAGAGCCGGGAAGCTGCCCGCACAGTTTTTCCTACCTTTCTTCCTGTGCGGCGTCAGGGCTGCCCACCACATGGGTAACTGTGGCTGCGATGGCAAGAGGCCATTAATTGTGATTAATTGCCCA
Source organism: Heterodontus francisci (assembly GCF_036365525.1). Taxonomy (NCBI): domain Eukaryota; kingdom Metazoa; phylum Chordata; class Chondrichthyes; order Heterodontiformes; family Heterodontidae; genus Heterodontus; species Heterodontus francisci. Next base: position 58,776,953 of record NC_090385.1, read on the forward strand.
GTTAAGGGCATTAATGGGTGGTGGGGGTTGGTAAGCCCTTCACAGGCCTTCATGCCATGGAACCCCGCCCCCCCCCCCCACCGCAACCACCGCCACCAACCCACCCGATTTTATGCTCTCCCCATCTCCAAAACCACCGTGGGGAAGAGCATAAAATTCCATCCTATGTCTCTATTTATAAGGTCCAGAATACCATCTGCTTTATTAACCACTTTGCTAACCTATCCTGCCACCTTCAAAGATTTCTGCATAAACATACCCTAGTTTCACTGTTCTTGCATCCCTTTTCAATTGCACCATTTAGCCTGTATTGTCTCTCCTTTTTCTCCCACCAAAATATATCACCTCACTTTTCTGCATTGAATTTCACCTGCCATGTGTCTGTCCCGTCCACCAGCCTGTCTATGTCCTCTTGAAAACTATTACTATCTTCCTCATTGTTGACCATTTTTTGTGCCATCTGCAAATTGCAAAACTGTGCCCTGTATCCCCAAGACTAAGTCATTAAAATATATCAAAAACAGCAGTGATCCTAGTGTTGAACCATAGCAAACACCACTGTATACCTTCCTCTGGTCTGAGAAACAGCCATTCACCACAATTCTGTCCCTTAGCACATTTTGTATCAATGCTGCTACTGCCCTTTTATCACATGGGCTTCAATTTTGCTAACAAGCTTATTTATGAGGTACGTTATTAAATGCCTTTTGAAAGTCCATTTACCCATCAACCACATTACCCTTATTTACACACTCTTACTCATCAAAAACTTCAATCAAGTTAGTCAAATCCATGCTGTCTCTCCTTTATAATGTATCAATATGAGGCAATGCCTGACTGCCTTAATACAATGTTCCTATTCCAACACTATTTCCAATGGAAATGGCTGTCGGTCCCATGGGGTTTCCCGTATGCTACAGATCATGCTCAGCTTAAAGATGGAAGTCGGCAGGTTTCTTGTCAGTTAAAATTACCCCCAACACGTGAGAGGTATCATTACATTGAAAAGGAAATATTTTGATATAACTTGGCAATGTCATGCCAGACTAAGAGTTGGCACTCTGAGTTAATTGGAGACACAGAGAGAGAGAGCGTGGCCTCAGCTGGGATTTGGGGTGAGAGAAAGTGAGCAAGAGCAGTGTGTTGAGGCTCAGGTGGAAGACAGAAAGAGAGTTGGACTTAGGATTAGGGAGCACTGCAGGACCTGGTGCGAGGGAGTAGCTGGAGGTGGAACTCACACTCATTCAGGACAGGGATCAACAACAACAATTTACTTTTATATAGCACATTTAATGTAATAAAATGTCTCAAGGTGCTTCACAGGAACATTATGAAACAAAGGGCAGAGTTTTATGGTTCCCCTGAGGCGGGGGGAACATAGAATTGCGATGGGTGGTGTGGGCGGGGGGTTGCAGAGGGCCAGCCGCCTATTAATGCCCACTTAAGGTCCTCTTACCCCTGCCATTGGGATTTAACCGGCAGTGGGGGGTGCCTCTGCCACGTGGGGAGGTCGATCAGTAATGCAAGGTTCCCTCCCTGTGGGCTTGGGGGGTGTCCCTCCTCCATGGGCAATCTGTCGCCTATGGACGACCCTGACCAGGTAGCAATGCACCTCCCAGGACCCCCCCCTCCCCCTGGATTTTATGAGCACACCCTCCCCACCCCCACCCGCCACCTTGCTGGGGCCTTTTGGCCTGGCCCCAGCGATCCCACCTCACTTACCTGAGGTCTCGGGTTCCAGCGCTGGGCCTGGGTCCAAGGCCTCTGCAGTACTACTGAGCTGCCAATCCTGTGATTGGTGGGCAGATATTGGAGGTGGGATCCCCGTCTTTAAAGGGATGGAAATCCTGGTGACGGAAACTTCACCTCCAGAATAACGAAGGATCACACTGGACGGGGTTGGGGGTGTGGGGTGTGGGGGGCGCTGAAAGACTGAGGCGGGGTTGCTCCTGCCTTTTCGGCCCATGCCAGGAGCCCCACTTCCTCCAAACAATCCAGCCCAAAGTATGACACTGAGCCACATAAGGAGATATTAGTCAGCTGGCAAAAAGCTTGGTCAAAATGGTAGGTTTTAAGCAATTTCTTGAGGGAGGAAAGCAAGTTAGAGAGGGAAAGAGGTGTTGGGAGGGTAATCCAGAGGTTAGGGCCTAGGCAACTGAAGGTGTGGCCACCAAATATGGAGCGATTAAAATTAGGGATGCTCAAGAGGGCAGAATTGGAGGGCTGTGGGGCTGGAGGTGATTCCCAAGATAGGGATCAGAAAGAGACTTAAGCGATCTGGAAGGGAGCATCAGGAGCTGATCCAAGGCTTGGAAAGCATGCCATGCTTTTTCTTGCATCTGGAAAGCCAAACTGGAGAGTTATATCTCACTGTATCACTGTTTTATATTGATCTCTGGCCACCATCAGCCACACTGAATTAAACTTGCCCGATTTTTAAGACTGGGCCAGAAAGCCCTGTATTTTTATTGGATCTTTCTCACTGCCACCAATTGAAAGTACGAAAATACAAACTAGGAGCAGGAGTAGGCTAGTTGGCCCCTCAAGCCTGCTCTGCCATTCTATAAGAACATGGCTGATCTGTTTGTAGACTCAACTCCACTTTCCTGCCTACCCCCCATACCCTTTGACTCCCTTGTTTGTCAAGAATCTGTCTACCTGTGCCTTAAAAACATTCAATGACCCTGCCTCCACTGCTTTCCGGGGAAGAGAGTTCCACAGACTCACAACCCCCTGAAAGAAAAAAATTCTCCTCATCTCTGTCTTAAATGGGAAACCCCTTATTTTTAAACTGTGCCCCCCAGTTTTAGCCTCTCCCTCAAGGAGAAACATCCTTTCAAAATCCACCCTGTCAAGTCCCCTCAGGATCTTATATGTTTCAATAAGATCACTTCTCATCCTTCTAAACTCCAATGAATACAAACCCAACCTGTCCAACCTTTCCTCATAAGGAAACGCTCTCATCCCAGGAATCAGTTGAGTGAACCTTCTCTGAACTGCTTCCAATGCAATTGTATTCTTTCTTAAGTAAGGAGACCAAAACTGTACACAATACTCTAGATGTGGTCTCATCAATGCCCTGTACAACTGTAGCAAAACATCTCTACTTTCATATTCCATTCCCCTTGCAATAAATGACAACATTGCATTTGCCTTCTTAATCACTTGCCTTACCTGCAATCTAAATTTGTATTTCATGTACGAGGACACCCAGATCCCTCTGCATCTCAGAGTTCTGCAATCTCTCTCCATTTAAATAATATGTTGCTTTTCTATTTTTCCGGCCAAAGTGGAAAAGTTCACACTTTCTTACATTATGCTCCATCTGTCAAATCTTTGCCCACTCACTTAACCTAGCTATATCCCTATGCAGACTCCTTATTTCCTCTTCACAACTTATTCTCCTACCTATCTTTGTGTCATCAGCAAATTTTACAACCATACATTCTGTCCCTTCATCCAAGTCATTGATATAGATTGTAAATAGTTGAGGCCTCAGCACTGATCCCTGTGGGATCCACTAGTTACAGCTGGCCAACCTGAAAATGACCCATTTATGCCTACTCTCTGTTTCCTGTTAGCTAACCAATCCTCTATCTATGTTAATATGTTACCCCCTACACCATGAGCTCTTATTTTATTTAGTAACCTTTGATGTGGCACCTTGACAAATGCCTTCTGGTAATCCAAGGACACCACATCCACAGGTTCCCCTTTATCCACGTTGCTTGTTACTCCCTCAAAGAACTCTAATAAATTAGTCAAACACGATTTCCCTTTCACAAAGCTATGCTGACTTTGCCCGATTGCACTGAGATTTTCTAAATGACCTGCTATAACCTCCTTAATAATAGATTCCAGCATTTTCCCTATGACAGATGTTACGTTAACTGGCCTGTAGTTTCCTGCTTTCTGTCTTCCTCCTTTCTTGAATAACGGAGTTACATTTGCTATCTTCCAATCTGATGGGGCCTTTCCAGAATCTCAGGAATTTGGGAAATGAAAACCAATGCGTCCACTACCTCAGCAGCCACTTCTTTTAAGACTCTAGGATTAAGTCCGTCAGGATCTATGCACTTGTCATATTTTAGTTGTAATAATTTTCTTAGTACCCTTTACCTGGTGATGCTAATTGTTTTAAGTTCCTTCTTCCCTTTCAACTCCTGAATCACAATTATTTCTAGGATGTTATTTGTATCATCTACAGTGAAGACAGATGCAAAAAATCTGTTCAATTACTCTGCCATTTCCTTATTTTTCGTTATTAACTCCCCAGACTCACTCGCGAGAGGACCAACACTGACTTTATTTACTCTTTTCCTTTTTCAAAACCTGTAGAAACACTTCCTATCCATTTTTATATTTCTAGCTAGCTTTCTCTCGTACTCTAATTTCTCTCGCATTATTGTTTTAGTCATTCTTTGCTGTTTTTATATTCTGACCAATCTTCTGACCTGCCACTACTCTCGCTGAATTGTACACTATAAAAAAAAATTTTATTCTATCTTTAATTCCTTAGTTAGCCACGGATGATGTGTCCTTCCCCTAGAGTCTTTCTTTCTCACTGGAATGTGTCTTTGCTGAGTGTTATGAAATATCTCCTTAAATGTCTGTCATTGCATCTCTAATAACCTATCCTTAACTTAATTTCCCAGTTTACTTTAGTCAGCTCTGTCTTCAAATTCTCATAATTACCCTTATTTAAGTTTAAAACACTAGTCTTCGATCCACTCTTCTCACCCTCAAACTAAATGCAAAATTCAGTCATGTTGTGATTCCTGCTACCGAGGGGGCGCCTTTACTATGACGTCTTTAATTAATCCTGTCTCATTACACATTACCAGATCTAGAGTAGCCTGCTCTTTAATAAAAGCAAAATACTGCGGATGCTAGAAATCTGAAATAAAAACAAGAAATGCTGAAAGTACCCAGCAGGTCTGGCAGCATCTGTGGAGAGAGAAGCAGAGTTAATGTTTCAGGTCAGCGACCCTTCTTCAGAACTGGCAAATATTAGAAATGTCAAAGGTTATAAGCAAGTAAAGCGGGGGGGTGGGGCAAGAGGTAACAAAGAAGAAGAAGTTAGGACAAGGTCACAGAATAGCTGACCAGAAGGTCATGGAGCAAAGGCAAACAATATGTTAATAGTGTGTTGAAAGACAAAGCATTAGTACAGATAGGGTGTTAACGGACTGAAAATTGAACAGCAGCAAGTACAAACATGAAAAAAAAAACAGTGGGTATGCAAACTGAACAAACTAAGATGAAATAAAATAAACACACAAAAAAATATAAAAAAAGAAAAAAGAAAAGATAACTAAAAATAAAAGTAAAATGTGGGGCCCGTCATGCTCTGAAATTATTGATCTCAATGTTCAGTCCGGCAGGGTGTAGTGTGCCTAATTGGTAAATGAGATATCTCTGTCTCCATCTCTGGGGATAGGCTGTCTACTAATATCCATTATAAGCCCACCGACTCCCACAGTTACTTCGACTACACTTCTTCACACCCTGCCTCCTGTAAGGACTACATTCCATTCTCCCGGTTTCTCCATCTCTGACGCATCTGCTCTGATGATGCTACCTTCCATGACGGTGCTTCTGATTTGTCTTCCTTTTTCCTCAACCGAGGAATCCCCCCCACTATGGTTGACAGGGCCCTCAATCGTGTCCGGCCCATTTCCCACACCTCTACCCTCACCCCTTCCCCTCCCTCCCAGAACCGCGACAGGGTTCCCCTTGTCCTCACTTTCCACCCCATCAGCCTCCATAGCCAAAGGACCATCCTCCGCCATTTCCACCACCTCCAGCGTGATGCCACTATCAAACGCATCTTCCCCTCCCTTCCCCTGTCAGCATTCTGAAGGGATCGTTCCCTCCGCGACACCCTGGTCCACTTCTCTATTACCCCCACCACCTCGTCCACTTCCCATGGCACCTTCCCCAGCAATCGCAGGAGGTGTAATACCTGCCCATTTACCTTTCTCACAAGCCTTCATTACTTCTTCCTGTATACCCCATCCTACAGTGTTGTTACTGTTAGAGGGCCTAAAAACTACTCCCACAGGTGACTTTCTACCCTTACTATTTCTTATCTCTACCCAAATCGATTCTACATCTCGAATTTTAGAACTCAGGTCACCTCTCTCTATTTTACTCCTTAATTAACAGAGCTACCCCTCCACCTTTTCTTAGTTTCCTATCCTTCCAAAATGTCATGTATTCTTGAATATTCAGGTCCCAGCCTTTGTCATCTTGCAGCCATGTATCTGTGATAGTTATCAGATCATACATATTTATTTCTATTTGAGCTATCAATTCATTTGTTTTGTTACAGCCTTTAGTTCTATCTTTTTACTATTTATGCAACCTTTAGCCTTAGCTACATGCACGCTCTTAATTTTGTACATTCTGTCCCTTCCTGCCACGCTCATTATTATTTCCCTTATTGGTGCCTTGCTCTCTTGCCTTATCCTTTCCCTTTCCCTTTAATTTATCATATCTTCTCTCACTTGATCCCTCACCCCCACTATTTAGTTTAAAGCCCTCTCTGCCACCCTAGTTATATGATTTTCCAGAACGCTGCCCCCAGCATGGTTCAGGTGAAGACCGTCCCAATGGTACAGCTTCCACTTTCCCCAGTACTGGTGCCAGTGCCTCATGAATTGAAGCCTATTTCTCCCACACCAATCTTTGAGACACACATTTAACTCTCTAACCTTATTTACGCTATTCCAATTTACTCATGGCTCAGTTAATAATCCAGAGATTATTACCTTTGAGGTTCTGCTTTTTAATTTAGCCCCTAGCTGCTCATTCTCTCTATGCAAAACCTCTTTCCTAGTCCTATGGACCACAGCAACGGAATCTTTCCCCTCCCACTGTAAGTCCCTCTCCAACCCTGAGCAGATGTCCCAAACCATGGCACCGGACAGGCAACACAGCCTTCTGGATTCTCGCTCTTTGCTGCAGAGAACTGTGTCTATCCCCCCGACTATACTGTCCCCTACTACCATTACGTTCCTATTTACTGCCCCCTTTGAATGGCTTCCTGTACTATGGTGCCGTGGTCAATTTGCTCATCCACCCTGCAATCCTCACTCTCATCCATACAAGCTGAAAGAACCTCAGACCTGTTGGGCAATTACAAGGGCTAAAGCTCCTCCATTTCTGCCTTCTCGATCCCCTTACCTGCCTCATTGGCAGTCACGTCCTCCTGTCCCTGACCACTGACCAAATCAAAAGATGCTATTCTGTGGGGTGTGACTGCCTTCTGGAACAAAGTGTCCATTTAGCTTTCCCCCTCCCTGATGCATCACAGTGTCTGTAGCTCAGCTTCCAGCTCATCAACTCTGAGCTGAAGTTCCTCGAGCCACAGACACTTACTGCAGACGTGGTTGCCGCGGATCACACTGATGTCCACAAGTTCCCACATACTGCAGTTGCAACACATCACCTGCCCTGCCATCGTAATGGTGTTTTAAATATTTAAATAATTATTTAATCACTCTATGAAGCTTTACTATTATTAGTAAATAAAACCTTCCAATTACTAAAATTGCCCAAGTTTTTGAAAGATAAATGAAAAAATCTGTCACCAACCAATCAACTACCTGTTTTCCTGTGATGTCAGACTTTGATTTTTTTTTCTCTCTCAGAACGTGGTCATACCACTCCAATGGCCTGGATAGGCTGTGATAGCTCTCTTACACTGCTCGCTGCTCCCGCTCTCTTCCCACCGCCACTCTTTCACACTGCTCGCTGCTCCCGCTTTCTCTCTCTCGCTCTCCATCCTGCTGCCACTCTTTTAAACCAATCGCTGGTCCTGCTCTCACTGTCTCTCCTTCCCACCACAGTTCCTTTAAACCTGCTCACTGGTCCCACTCTCTTTCTCTCTCTCCTTCCGACCACCGCTCTTTAAACTTGCTCGCTGGTCCTGCTCTCTCTCTCTCTCTCCCTGTCTCTCCTTCCTGCTGCCACTCTTTTAAACGACTCATTGGTCCCGCTCTCTCTCACTCCTTCCTGCCACTGCTCTTTTAGACTGCTCGCTGGTCCTGCTGTCACTCTCTCTCTCCTTAAATACAGTAAATGGAAAAGTCCTGGGGAAAATTGATGTACAGAGAGATTTGGGTGTTCAGGTCCATTGTTCCCTGAAGGTGGCAACGCAGGTCAATAGAGTGGTCAAGAAGGCATACGGCATGCTTTCCTTCATCGAACGGGGTATTGAGTACAAGTGTTGGCAGGTCATGTTACAGTTGTATAAGACTTTGGTTTGGCCACATTTGGAATACTGCGTGCAATTCTGGTCGCCACATTACCAAAAGGATGTAGATGCTTTGGAGAGGGTGCAGAGGAGGTTCACCAGGATGTTGCCTGGTATGGAGGGCGCTAGCTATGAAGAGAGGTTGAGCAGATTAGGATTATTTTCATTAGAAAGATGGAGGTTGAGGGGGGACCTGATTGAGGTGTACAAAATCATGAGAGGTATAGATAGGGTGGATAGCAAGAAGCTTTTTCCCAGAGTGGGGGATTCAATTACTAGGGGTCACGAGTTCAAAGTGAGAGGGGTAAAGTTTAGGGGGGATATGCGTGGAAAGTTCTTTACGCAGTGGGTGGTGGGTGCCTGGAACGCGTTGCCAGCGGAGGTGGTAGACACGGGCACGATAGTGTCTTTTAAGATGTATCTAGACAGATACATGAATGGGCAGGAAGCAAAGAGATACAGACCCTTAGAAAATAGGCGACATGTTTAGATAGAGGATCTGGATCGGCGTAGGCTTGGAGGGCCGAAGGGCCTGTTCCTGTGCTGTAATTTTCTTTGTTCTTTGTTCTTTGTTGTTCCTTCCTGCCACTGCTCTTTTAGACTGCTCGCTGGTCCTGCTCTCACTCTCTCTCTCCTTCCCGCCACCACTCTTTTAAACTGCTCGCTGGTCCTGCTCTCCTTGAGTAAGTCTTGCTAACTTATGCAGTGTGGACAGTTTACAGAAAGACGAGCTGTACCATACAGAAGTAAATGCTGGAGAGCAACATAGTTAGATCACACACTGAAGATCTGAGCTGCGATATAGAAGTAGCTTATAATGTTTAGCATTTGATTTGTTCTGTTGATTCTGTGCTGGAGTGATTGGACTCATTGAACATTGAATAAACTAATATCCCTACACTGTCTTCAATTTCACCCTTAGCTGTTTTGACACCATGTGTGGAGTACATATGACACCTTTTTCCTCCTATTCACAATACTTTCCAGTTGTCCATATTAAATTTCATCTGACCCTAATCTGTTGAGGAAAGTGATGCTGTCACAGTGCAGAGTTGTTTTGAATAGAAGCATTTCCTCTGTCCTTTATTTACTATGGGTTTAACCTATTGTCAAGAAGTAATGTTTTAATCCTTGTCCTGATCATCTGAAATCACCAATTAAATTATCTCATGGAGTACATGGCGTAATTGAAGCGAATAGTCAGGCTTCATCTAAGGGGGAAGGAATAGAAGGTTATGCTGACATGGTGAGATGAAGTCGGATGGGAGGAGGCTCATGTGGAGTGTAAAAACCAGCATAAACCTGTTGGGCCATAAAGCCAGTTCCTGTGCTGTAGATTCTATGTAATAGAACCACTTAAGGCAAAACAAGGAGTAAAATACGGTATCACTTTAATGGGTTAAAAATATTGAGATGGAATCTTGTCTTCCTTACCACTTTCAAAAATTATAATCTTACAGTTATTATAATGTTTTTGGCATATAAGATGCACCTACTTAAAAGAAAGACTTTTTTAATACCCCAGGGTTAATAACCACACCCTTAATCTGCAGTCTGTTGAAAAGATGGAATTCAGGTTGGTATTAGGGCCAAAAGCAGTTTTCTCTGCAGCTGGCAAATTACACAATGGTATTGGGGAGTCTTGCAAAATGCTGCTCTTTTCATCAACGACACTATTTAATGTTGGAATGCTCTGATCAAAGTGCCAAGTGGACAGGAATGTCAATGACCATATCTACCTGTGTTCATTTAGCTTTCTTTTGCAGTCAGTGTCAGTCACTCTTTTTTGCCATTATCCTCAGTGATACCATTATCTCCTACTACTTAATGAAAATATTCAGAAAATGAACAACAAAGGAAAAAGGATTTCTTTTCGTCTTTCCTAATTTGCTGTCCCCCTCTTCTGAAGGTGATTGATGAGTGTTAGTGGGGTACCATTCCATGGGTACCAGTAGCCCTCCAAAGTACACCAAAGTACCCATTCTCCATGTGAAAATCTGGACAGTGAATGCCAACAGGCTTTTTGAATATTGTTACTACTAAGGTGGGAGGAGTACACTGTCTTTTTTTAGTTCCACTTCTCCACAGGTCACAACGTATCTTTAAATGTTTGCCCAGCTACTGATACAGCCAATTATATACCCTTTTTATTTCAGAATAAAATCCACCAACCAGGTTTCTTTAATAAACAACAAAATTATCAATTTATTATAAAACAAGATGTAGCCAGTAAAGATGCAAAGCATGAACACACAGATTGAAATATAAAAATTCCTTTCTAACTTAGCCCAATACTCATATATACACACACACACACATACACACCAGTTAAAGAAAAAAAAAGGTTTCTCTGCAGAGATCACTTTACAAAAAAATACAAAAACATACTTTGGCCAAATACTTGTTAAGTCTTGAAAGAAATGGATCAGACGTGGAATTAAAAGCAAAATACTGCAGATGTTGGAAATCTGAAATAAAAACAAGAAATGCTGGAAATACTCAGCAGGTCTGGCAGCATCTGTGGAGAGAGAAGCAGAGTTAATGTTTCAGGTCAGTGACCCTTCTTCACAGAAAAACAGTCAGAGAGAGAGAGAGAGAGGAGGGAGAGCAATCAAGATCACTCCGGACAGATTGACGTCTATTCGGAATACTTCACATCACTACAAAAGTGTGTGGGCAAACATTGATTACTTGTGCAAGCAAATAAATGCCAGGTTTCTCACTAAATCAGTGTCCAACATAGTGATGAGAAAGCAAGTCAATAAATTAGTCTTCTTATTTAAATATTCTTTACAAAATTGCACATTTTTTGTTGTTTTGATTAATAGTAAGATAAATTTGTCATGCCTTTATCTTTTTGAAATTATCTCACTGACTCCCTATATAAGACAAAAATTGTAATGTGGTTCCCACACAAAAAGAATGACAGCCCTGCTCCAAGCATTTAATCTTGTGTTTTAAAATAGCTTAGCAGCTCGGTTATTTTAAAATGCAAGTTTAAAGGCTTGTGCTATGTAAACACATTTTAAAATGGTAAACGTCACTTAGGGAATGTCTCAATTTCTACATTCTGGCACACATTACTCTCACTTGGGACATAAACGTAGTCACATGTTGAAAGTTACTTTTTTTCTATATAAATGTCACAATTCCGCTGCTATCCATTTGGAATCACATTGTTTCAGAACTTGTATTGAGGGGTAAGAAAATCCAAGGAATCTCCAGAGGTCAGCACTGTAAGTTCCTCAAGGATGCAAGAGTACGTGTATTGGGGCTGAGTGATATTGGTGAAAACAGGATGCTGCTGACCCATATCCAATATTTAGTAAATACAATGTAACAGATAGCTTTAACAAACCTTAATCTATGATGAACTGTCTACGAGTTCTCAACAAAATCCATGCTACATTTGCAATTTTAAAAACTGTCACAGAAGGCAGTAAAAATTTATTATGTTTCTATGGCCATGTTAGAAACAGTCATTAACTATTTTCTTTGCTGCAAATTGGATTAAAGGATAAGTCTTACATGTATTTAAAAGATCAGTAGCTGCAATGTGAATCATTTAATATCCAATTTGAGGGCAGATAATCTAGGGTGCCAATGTTATTTAAAAGTTTTCTGTATCATATCATTGCATAACATTATAAGTGCACCTTTCCTAACAGGTAAGTGATTTGGCTTGGACATAAATGGGTTAGTCTGGAGTACAATGTTGCAGATAGTGACTAAACATTTTGTGATTGAATAATACATGCAGTAACAACTACTCAATATTTTGCAGAAAAGCTTTTTGTTAATAATTATCTTGTCAGAGCTGAATCTGAATTGACAGTGATAGGCTGAGATATAGACAGAAGTGAATTTAAGAGAGTCACTTTATTGAAGGAACTGAAGGGCATTCTTTATTTGTAATTGTGTTTATTTAGTTTTGTCACTAACTTTGGTGAGCAAATGACATTTTGTCCATGACAGATTCTGTTGTTTCTGTATTTTAGAATCCAGGACCTAGTTTAACAGTCTGTCAAGATGAATAAACTAGTCTTGGCTACTTACCATTAATCGCTCTGTCCCTTCCTGTCCCCCTTTGCTTTTCCATTTTACGTAACTCTTCTGAAGTACTATCTGCTCCATCCTATTGTTACGAAAGACTGCTCCAGTCAAAGCCCCCAATCAAAACATACGATTCTGATTGTGGTGGGAGAAAAGCACTGATAATTCAATCCTGTTGCTCCACAGATCACCTAACATATCATTTAAAACTTTCCAAATTAAAGAAAGACCCAGCCAAATTGTACCATCTAATAACCCCCGAATGAGGCTAACCAAACCGGGTGTCCTAAATCAACAAATTAACTGTTTAATTAGAAAAACTAAATTCTTAAAGACTATGAAGATATAAACAACATTTAAAATAGAAAAAATTAGAGTCCTTGCAAATTCACAGTCCAATGTTGTTTAAAGTCCTCACAGCCATCCGATGGAGAAAATGGTTCTTCCACAGTAGAACAGTCCATAGTCTAACTTCAGCAGTAAGTGATGCTTCCTTCTTCTGTGATGGATTTCAACAATTAACAACTTGTGAACACTTTCAATGGAATTAATCCGACTTTAGAGTTTTTGAAGGATAAATGATTATCACAGTCTAACTTCCCTTCCTTCAGTTCAAATTATCAGAGATCTCTGTGTTGGATTAACTTTTGTTTATAATTTTGAGAGATAATAATAATTAAACAGACTAAAATTCTCTTCCTTCAGTTTAAATGGCTGAGAGCTCTTTTTTCAGGTGTGAATACCACAGCTGTCTGTCTATGTTCCCTGTTAGAACAGACTGTCTTCAACTAAAAGCCAGTACAAAATTGAATTGTAACAAATGTATCACTTGATACTCACTCCAACTGGCTGTATCCATGGTAACGAGAATGCACCCTTTGAATTGCAGTCTCCGAAAGCGATATCCAAGGCAATGAAAATGCACTTTTTCAGTAAATCCAGAGGCCTACTAGTTCTTAAAGCAGTACTGATCCTTTGCAAGCCTTAAAGGTACACCACATATTCCTGAAAAAAACTACAGGATCACCCCACACCTAGAGGAATGAAACACCATTCCTGAAATGCATTTCATTACAATGGGTAAAAAAATTACAAATTGAAAAAACGCTAACATATTTTTTTCTCCGAATTTACAGATATGCGCTTTTCTAAAAAACGTTTAGACTACAGCCACAAGTTCCACCAGAACATTTTGGCTTTAAATTTTCAAAAGGTTGTTCCAATTAACCCATTTTAAATTTCCAAGCATAGTCTGCCAATTGTTCTGTGTTTTCCTTCCAAGTGTCCCTATTGTCCATCACCTCAGCCAGGTGAACTGCTGGGTTCAGTACTCTCTGAGAAGTTTCTTGAGTACCCCTTAACCTATGTGTCATCACTTGACACTGGAAAACCCTGTCTGGTGTAACAGAAGCTGATTTTATCTTACCCTGGGGTGTCAAAGGAATTTGACAGGTTTCCTCCAATGCATTTGCCTCTTTAAGACACATGGTATTGCCCACTCTGTCCTTACAGTGCTTTAAATGAGAATTTGGGTAGGAGTCTGCCTTCTTTACCATAGTGACTTTTCTAAAGTGTATGCAGGTTTGAGCCGTCCCACCAGGTTTAGTCATCAAGACCATCTGCGAATTACAGCTGTCCTGACTAGGTTCATCTAAGCTGCCCTTCAGCATGCATTGTACCTCTGCTTCCACTTGGGCCTGTCTGTCTGGGCCTAAGCGACAAGGATGTCATTTTTAGGGAATGGCTCCCCCTATACCCACACCATGTGTGGCTAACGTTGTACATCCTGGCTTATCCCTACAAACTTTTTGAAACATTGTGAAAACCCTGGTTAGGACTTCACGCTGTTTTGCCTCTATGTGAAAAAGCCTATTGTTTAATTTTCCAAGCCATTCTGCATTCGCTAATTGGATAATTGGAGGTTCGATCTGAGAATTTCCTAGGCCTGCTTCTGCCTCATCCTCACTATCCTTTTCCTTCTCTACAGTCCCGATTACCTGATATACCTGTACTGGCTTATCCTCCTCCCTGCAGTAATATGGTTTGAGCAAATTAATGTGACACAACCGGTTGTTCTTCCGGTGATCGGGGTGTCAATCTACTTTACCCACTCTTTTGATCACTCTATACGGACCAATGAACCGTGCTTTCAATGGTTCTCCCTGTGATGGTGACACTAATACCTCATCCCCTGGTTTTATGGTATGTTGTTGTTTTCCCACCATTTGGCAGATGTGGCATACTCTACAAAATTGTCTCACATCCTTTGTAAGACCTGGCCAGTAATAATGTTTGTTTATGTGTGATTTGGTCTTCCGAATTCCCCTATGTCCTGCAAAAGGAATGTTGTGTGCTAACCTTAATAATCCTGGTCGATATTTAGGTGGTACCACTATCTGTTCAACAACTGTCCAGTCTTCGTCGGCAGGCCTATGGTGGTCTCCATTTCCTCCTCAAAACCCCGTTTGCCATATTATAGCCTTCCGGAACTGTTTTCGCATCAGCTTCTGACAGAGCTGTCTGTGCTTTTCGATATATCTCTGGATCAGCTTGCTGTGCTGCAATGATAGACGATCTGTTAAACAACTCATTTGGATTATTTAAATCCCCAAATAAGGTTTCAGATGCCTGGCTATCTATTTGTGGTGCCCCTTTTACCTCCGACAATGGATCCTGTTTAGCCATTGCTCAGGTAAATACACATGCAGGAAATATTCCCGGAACTTGCTCCTATAATTGCTCCTTTTCCTTAATTTCACATGGTTCTTCTGTAACTATAGGAGAAACTGATACTTTTGATCCAGCCAAATCGTTTCCTAGGAGTAGATCAATTCCCGCTACTGGTAAACTGTGCACAACACCTACAGTTACTATCCCAGATATTAAATCACTCTCTAGGCATATTTTATACAAAGGTATGGGTATACACACCCCGCCAATTCCATTAACTAAAACTTTAGCGTTCAAGGCGCTCTCTGGAGGACACCTTATATCTTGCCCCAGCAAGAGTGTTTGGGTTGCTCCTGTGTCCCTGAGTATAATGATAGGTTTTCCTGCCTCACTTACAGGATACGGAGTTACTCTCCCCTTTGACAAAAAATTCATTATAACTCTCAGGTGCTTTATTCTTATCCTCTATACTCCTCTTAGTTTTAGTATCTGGTTTCACATTCACAGGTGTCGTTAAAGCTATAGCCTGGTCTGCTATACTCTCAGTCAGAGTCTTTTCCTCTGCACTAACTTTGCGTACCCCAACAAGTCCTATGGGTTTACCTTGCAATTTCCAGCACTCTGAATGAAGATGACCTGTTTTGTTGCATTGATAACACTTTGGCTTGCGAACCTCACTTCTACCCTCAGCACCTTCCTTTCTGACCTGAGGAGGTGATCCTGGAGCATTCCCAGCTGTTCTTTCTTGACTCCGGCTACTTGCCTTCCTTTCACTCTCCCACTTTCTATCCTTCTCGGGTTTATGGGGGTGACAGACAAAATAAGTTGGCTTATTCACAAGCTCAAAATCATCAGCAATCTCTGCTGCTTGCCTAGCTTTCAAAACTTTCAGGTTATCTATACGCGTTCTCACTACTGAAGGAATGGAGTTCTTAAACTCTTCTCAGAGAATCAATTCTCAAAGGTTCTCATGTGTGGTTTCTATCTTTAATGCCCGTATCCAATGGTCAAAATTCATTTGCTTCACCCTCTCAAATTCTAAATATGTCTGCCTAGCCAATCTGCATAAATTCCTAAACTTCTGATGGTAAGCTTCAGGGATTAATTCATATGCAGCAAGAGTAGCCTATTTTGCCATCTCATAATCTGCAGCAGCCTCTTCAGAAAGCACGGCATAAGCTTCATAAGCCCTGCCTACCAACCTGCCCTGCATAAGCAGTGTCCAGCTTTCTTTTGGCCATTTCATCTGTTTGGCTATTTTCTCAAAAGATAAGAGAAATGCCTCTATGTCCCTTTGCTCAAACTTAGGAAGAGCCAGTATACATTTAAACAACTTATCACTGAGTCCTGATCTAAACTCAGATTCTTCCTGACCCGAATGTTCCCTGGATTCAAGACTACCCTTTTGTCTTAGTTCCATCTCTTTTAACTTAAATTCCCTTTCTTCTCTTTCACTTTCTCTCTGAGATGCTCTCTTTCTCCCTTTCCTCTTTTTCCAATTCAAGTTTTCTTAATTCTTTTTCTGCCTCAAGTTTTTTCGTTTCTAACTGAATCCAAGCCAATACCACTGCATCACTCTTGTACCTACTACCTTCTTGTTCCTTGTATTGTCCTTCATCTGTATTATCATCATCATCTTCTTCTACTAATTCCTGATGTTCGTATATTATGTCAATTATCTCTGCTTTTTTGTCACCTGATTTAAATTCCAACCCCAATTTTGCTGCCAATTCTTTTAATTTGTTCTTAGTTAAAGTTATCAAGTCACTCAGGGAAACATTCTGCTTTCCCAAAAACTCTGCTACAGCCACTAATGCCATTACAATGGTATAGACTGTACCTTATTATACAAGAGATATGGTTCTTTTAATTTCTTTGTAATTCATATCAGATTTAGATCCCAACAATCAAGTTTCCAATTGAAAAGATCCCAGACTCGAGAGTAATTAATCTGATGCCAAACGCAGGACCCCAATTTAAATATGTTATCCCAGAGACGAGTAATTACTATGATTCCAAATGCAAGCCCTCCAAATTAGTCTGATTCTGATCCCAGATGCGAGCCACTGAATTAAATATGATTCAACTGCGAGCGAGCCCCCAATTAAGATATGATTCAAATCCAGAAACCCAACTAATAT
Organism: Heterodontus francisci; assembly: GCF_036365525.1. Classification (NCBI taxonomy): domain Eukaryota; kingdom Metazoa; phylum Chordata; class Chondrichthyes; order Heterodontiformes; family Heterodontidae; genus Heterodontus; species Heterodontus francisci. The sequence goes on from NC_090385.1 coordinate 58,794,077, forward strand.
ATGATTCAAATCGTGAGCGAGCCCCCAATTAATATGTTATTTAAATCCCGGACGAGCCCCCAATAAACATGTTATGATTGACCACTCCAGTCAAAGCCCCCAATCAAAATATACTATTCTGATTGTGGTGGGAGAAACGTACTGTTAATTCAATCCCATCACTCCATAGATCGCCCAACATATCAATTAAAACTTTCCAAATTAAAGACCCAGCCAAATTGTACCATCTATTAACCCCCAAAAGAGACTAGCCAAACCAGGTGTCTTTAAATCAACAAATTAACTGTTTAATTAGAAAAGCTAAATTCTTAAAATAGAAAAAATTAGAGTCCTTGCAAACTTACAGTCCAATGTTGCTTGAAGTCCTCACAGCCATCCGATGGGGACAAAAGGTTCTTCCACAGTAGAACAGTCTGTGGTCTAATTCCAGCAGTAAGTGATGCTTCCTTCTTCCGCGATGGATTTTGAAGAAGGAAAATTATAAGAATTAGCTAAAAGATACATGAAACAAAGAACACACTTTAAAAAATACCTTGGATGTATGAAATTGCTGAGGCAGGCAGGAACAGACAAGCAGGGGAGAGGTGTGGTTTTCTGATAATAAACTGGTACTCAGGAGATGTGCCTCAGTCAAATGCTAATTGGAGCTTTGTTATCAGCATATACATGCAGCCCTTCGGATAGGTCGACAAGATGGCCATCGAGGGGCCCCACTATTGACTAACTGCTTAATTACTTTTTTCTGACCATGTCAAATGTGGCGCGGTGATGTATGAGTCGTGATTGGCTCTTCTAAATCACTCTGTATAATCTGATTGGTGTATGTAAATGATGTCTGATAAACAGGGAGGGAGGGTGACTGAACTCCCCGTAACAATTGGCATAGCCGGCAGGATCCATCGGGATTCTCCACGCGGTTCAACCATGTTTTGGTGAGTATCTCCTCTGTAAAGTGCTCACAGGACTTGGTGAACAAGGGGGGAGCCCAAGTGGTGGATCCGAACCATTCTTCTTCTTTGGCCTCCTTATCTCAAGAGACAATGGATACGCGCCTGGAGGTGGTCAGTGGTTTGTGAAGCAGCGCCTGGAGTGGCGATAAAGGCCAATTCTAGAGTGACAGGCTCTTCCACAGGTGCTGCAGAAAAATTTGTTTGTCGGGGCTGTTGCACAGTTGGCTCTCCCCTTGCGCCTCTGTCTTTTTTCCTGCCAACTACTAAGTCTCTTCGACTCGCCACATTTTAGCCCTGTCTTTATGGCTGCCCGCCAGCTCTGGCGAACGCTGGCAACTGACTCCCACGACTTGTGATCAATGTCACAGGATTTCATGTCGCGTTTGCAGACGTCTTTAAAGCGGAGACATGGACGGCCGGTGGGTCTGATACCAGTGGCGAGCTCGCTGTACAATGTGTCTTTGGGGATCCTGCCATCTTCCATGCGGCTCACATGGCCAAGCCATCTCAAGCGCCGCTGACTCAGTAGTGTGTACAAGCTGGGGATGTTGGCTGCCTCGAGGACTTCTGTGTTGGAGATACGGTCCTGCCACCTGATGCCAAGTATTCTCCGGAGGCAGCGAAGATGGAATGAATTGAGACGTCGCTCTTGGCTGACATACGTTGTCCAGGCCTCGCTGCCATAGAGCAAGGTACTGAGGACACAGGCCTGATACACTCGGACTTTTGTGTTCCGTGTCAGTGCGCCATTTTCCCACACTCTCTTGGCCAGTCTGGACATAGCAGTGGAAGCCTTTCCCATGCGCTTGTTGATTTTTGCATCTAGAGACAGGTTACTGGTGATAGTTGAGCCTAGATAGGTGAACTCTTGAACCACTTCCAGAGCGTGGTCGCCAATATTGATGGATGGAGCATTTCTGACGTCCTGCCCCATGATGTTCGTTTTCTTGAGGCTGATGGTTAGGCCAAATTCATTGCAGGCAGCCGCAAACCTGTCGATGAGACTCTGCAGGCACTCTTCAGTGTGAGATGTTAAAGCAGCATCATCAGCAAAGAGCAGTTCCCTGATGAGGACTTTCCGTACTTTGGACTTCGCTCTTAGACGGGCAAGGTTGAACAACCTGCCCCCTGATCTTGTGTGGAGGAAAATTATAGGAGAGTATGAGAAAGAGAATCAAGTTTGTAAGTTTGTGGGACCGAGAGGGTCCGGGAGTGCAAGTAAGAGATGGCTGCAGCCAGAGAGGGAGAACTCAGGTTCATTGAGCACTGGGGAGGCGAAGGGACTATGTCCCTTTTCTATGCTCGGAAACACCAGAAACTGATCAGTAAGATGAAAAGCTAGGATGGGTACCGAGTGCCCCCACCCCCCACCACCACTAGACAATCCAAGGCATGGTGGGAAACTCAGACTAATGACAAAGCCGACAAGGCAGCAATTATAATATTGAGTATATATTTACAACAGGTTAAAGTTTTACAGGAAGCCGCAAAACAACACAGTCGCCGCATTATAACCTCCGGTAAGTCAATTTAAAATAAGTAACAACTTTGATGCGTGGAATTTAGATGAGGAGATGGAGAAGGAGGAAGAAAGATGGGAGGATTGGGATAAGGAGGGCCAACCACCGCCCTATAACGGGCTAACAGCTCCTCCCCTGCCAGTCCGCATGGCCCCTTACCAGACGGTCAGTAAACAGAACACGAGGGGCCAGGCGACTACCTTTCACGACTACCGAGCGACAAATGTTGAAAAAAGAATTACCAACACCAAAAAGGAACAGCGGCAACGCTGATTTTTGGGCGAAACTAGAGGAATTAAAATAGGCAAACGAGCTGACCCTGGGGGATTGTCATGCCCTCCTAAAAACTAAAACTGATAGAAGGACCTGGGAAAAGTTACCTGACACAGTCAGGACAGGGAGATACTTAACCAACTTATGACAAGGCAATGAAGGAAAACTGAGGGTTCTGTGTGATGTGGTGAAGGAATCCTTGGGATGAGTTAGACCAAATTGGGGAATAGTTTTGAGTGTAAGACAAAAGAAAGGGGAGACCTCCTCTGAGTATGGAGAACGAAGGTGGACAGCATACAAGGATCACACGGGAATTGACAATCCAAATAATGATGACCATGTGTTCCTCCATGCTTAGAGAAGGGTTGAGTGAAGAACATCAAAACATTTTAGTGACAGGATTGGCAAGGCATCGAGCTTATAGCGGCCTCATGCTGTGGATGGAGGTATTGGAAAGCCAGAAAGCAGTGAATAAGGGAAAGATTGCAGAAGTAACAATAGCAGCAGCAGCGGAGGCAGTGTGCTATAGGTGCAAGCAGGAGGGGCATTTTGTGAAAGAATGCCCAAAAGGGGGTAATACGAGCTGCCCCCGGTGTGGCAATTGCAAAAAACCTGGTCACCTGAAAACAGACTTTTGGTCTAAAGGAGGAGCCAAAGCTGGAAAAGGACCCCGTCAAGGGGAAGCGAGTAGATCAGATAAGGAGGAACCGATCACTAAACAAGATCTGGCATACTTATTGAAAGCCATCCAGGAGAAATAGGTAGCCTCCGGGATGGGAGATAAGGGAGACCCCAGAATGTTCATCAACGCGGTGTTAGGGGGCCGGCATTGCAGAATGTTGATAGATACAGGGGCTTCTATATCTCTTACAAATGAAACACTTCCTATAACAGACCTGAGACTAACAATAAGAGTGGGTGGAGGACTAATAGAAGCTAGACAGAGTGAATGGGTGTGTTTAGAGCTAGAGGGGATGGAGTTACCAGTGAGATTCTGGGTATGTTCAAACCAGGAAGGCACCATACTGGAAATTGAAACACTACGATTGCTGGGCACGGTCATAGACCCCCAGCAGAACACTTTAATGTGGGGAAAAGGGAACCGTTTTCCCCTGATGTTAGACGACATTGAGAATACTGATACCACCCAGTGGATAGGAGCAATAGAAGCCATCAAAGTAAATTGGATCGAGAAAAGAGAATTCCAGGCATCTGTAAGTTGTTTCCCGGACTAAACATAAATGAGACTGTGGGTATATGTTTGTTGAACCTATCGAAACCCCAGGGCCCACACACGCCCCTAGACGACAGTACTCAATCAAGGTAGAGGCCGTACAGGCGGTCCGAGATATAATCCAGGAACTGCAGGAACAGGGAGTAGTAATAGAGACATCTCCACCACAAACTCTCCCATCTGGCCAGTAAAGAAGCCAGATGAGTCATACCGACTGACTATAGATTACACCGCCCTGAATTCCATCACTCCCAAACTATATCCCATTGTTTCCAGCCTGGCAATGATACTGAATGGGCTGCGTGTGGAGCACCATATCTTTACAGTTCTGGGCATATCGAATGGGTTCTGGGCACTACCCTTACATGAGAATTCCCAGCCAAAATTTGCTTTTACGATAGGCGAAACCCAGTATACCTGGACAAGGATCCCACAGGGTTTCCATAACAGTCTGGCAATATTTCCCCACCGTATGGCACGGGCCCTAGAAGGAATCGATCTTTCCAGTACCGGAGCAGCATTGCTACAGTACGGAGATGACTTACTCCTCTCATCTACTGATGCCAGGAAGCATGCTTCCAAACTTGCCCAGCTGTTCAAGGCCATACAACAGGCAGCATTAAAGATCAATCCCACTAAGGCTCAGATAGGACAGAAAACAGTTACTTACTTGGGGTACCGAATTTCACAAGGCGAAAATGCTTTGCCCTCAGAAAGACAACAGGCCATTTTGACCCTGCCCCGCCCAAAAACAGTACGGGAGGTGCGACAAGTGTTCGGGCTATTCAACTACTGTAGGAATTTTGTGGAAAATTACGCTTCCATAGCAAGGCCCATACAAGAATTAACGAAAGGGGGGAGACCGTCGGCGGCAGCATTAGAGAATTCAGAGTGGATAGAAGAGTGTGAGAAAGCATTTACCCAACTCAAGGGAGCTCTAGCCTCCACCCCCTCCCTAGGGCTTCCCAATCCAAGTCGAGCGTTTCACGTGTACTGCCATAACAATGAAGGATACTACAGGGCAGTAGTAATGCAATGCCATGGGGGAAACAAGAGACCGGTCGCAGACTATACTAACGAACAGTCTCCGGTAGCCGCAGGTCTGGCCTGATGCGTACAAGCTTTAGATTGTGCCGCATGGGCGATCAAGATTAGCGAGCCCATCACTATGTTAAGGGAAGTGACCCACATACAGCCCATACATTGGTACAATTACTGAACACCGGACGACTCAAATCCGTCTTGGATGCCCGGAGGGGGCCTCCTCCTCCCTAATAACGGGCTGATCCACATCGTCAAGGATGATGGAAATAACTCAGCCGGATTCATGAATATAGAAGAAATAGACCATGAGTGCAACCAAAACGGAGGTATGGAGGAGGTAGACAGTATCGCAGAGGACCCACTAGATAAACCAGACTTAACCCTATATGTAGATGGATCTCGATGAGTGGTAAACGGGGATCCACGAACAGGATGGGCAGTAGTACAGGAAGGGGGAACAATTGTGGCAAGAGGATGATTACCAGAAAGCCAATCCGCCCAGGTAGTAGAATTAACGGAGCTGACCAACGCTTTAAGGATAGCAAAAGATAAACGAGTAAGCATATATACAGACAGCCGGTATGCATTCGGAGTAGTTCCCGACTATGCAGGACAGTGGAGTAGAAGGGAGTTTGTCACCTCGGCAGGAAATGCCATCCAACATGAGGTCTTAGTAAGGGCAGTAATAAATACTGCCAAAGAACCCCGAGAAGTAGCGGTAATAAATGTCAAAGCCCACAGGAAAGTAGACACTCCAGAACAGTTAGGGAACAAGCAGGCAGATGAAGCTGTGAAAGAAATGACTGAGGGAGATGAAAGGGAACAGGGGGTATCGGCAATTATTGACAAAAAAGATGGAGTCACAGAAATGGGCTTTAAAATTCTCCAAAGGGAAGCTGTTAAGGAATGGGGAGACTGGAAAGAGTGGGGAGCTATGGAAGAGTCAGATGGGATATGGAGGAAAGAAAGGAAGGTAATAGCACCTGAGAGTATCAGACGAACCCTGATGGAAATCTATCACGGCAGACAACATACAGGATGGAATAACATGATAAACCTGATGGAAGAATGTTGGTGGTGGAAGGGAATGGGTAGAGACATTAAAATAAAAGCAAAATACTGCAGATGCTGGAAATCTGAAATAAAAACAAAAAATGCTGGAACCACTCAGCAGGTCTGGCAGCATCTGTGGAAAGAGAAGCAGAGTTAACGTTTCGGTTCCGAACAAGGGTCACTGACCCGAAAGGTTAACTCTGCTTCTCTGTCCACAGATGCTGCCAGACCTGCTGAGTGGTTTCCAGCATTTCTTGTTTTTATTATTGGTGGAGACATTGCTAGACATTGTCAACAATGATAGTTAGCGCGCAACACAACCCAGGGAAGGCCATAAGGATCAAGCTTAAATACCAACTGCACCCTAAGGGACCATGGGAGCAGATACAGATAGATTTCACAGGACCCCTAAGGGAATATAGAGGGAAAAGGTACATTCTGGTAATAATAGATCAGTTCACTCGCTGGGTGGAAGCGTTCCCCACTAGAGATTTCTCCGCAGTAACCGTGGCTAGAATACTGGCAGAGGAAGTGAAACCTAGATGGGGAGTGCCCACCCAAATGGACTCGGACCAAGGGACACACTTTACAGGAAAGGTTGTAAAGGAAGTCTGTAAACTCTTGGGTATAAAACAAAAATTCCACATTCCTTATCGACCCCAAAGTTCCAGGATGGTTGAACGAATGAATAGGACTTTAAAGACGGCATTGGCAAAAACAGTTAAGGAGACCGGAGATGGATGGGTCAAATTGTTGCCCAGCATCTTGATGAAACTCCGAGCCACACCGAATGCAACAACAGGATTTACCCTCTTCGAATTAATGGCAGGTCGGGCGATGCAATTGCCTGAGGGAATCATTACCGGACGGGGGGATGTAGGGCCCATCAGGGATATAATTCGCGCTTTCGCAAGAGAAATGAGCAAACAGCTACGTATGATACGGAAAGAAATCAGGGATAGGCAGGTGGTGAAGGACTTGGAATCAGACGAAACGAAAAACAAGGAGGTAATGCTGCAGGTAGGTACCAAGATGATGGTTAAGGTGATCCCAGAGAAAGACGGATTCGCCCCACTATGGCATGGGCCGTACAAGGTAATTATGACCAGTGACACGTGCGCTTTAGTGGATATGAAAGGGGGAAGCCGGTGAAAGCATTATACACAGTTAAAAATTCATAAGGACTAACCGTGTTCCAGAATCACTGGGGCGAATATCTTTACAGGTTATCACTAGTGGTTGGGATGTGGGACATGGGCACGATTTTCACCTGGGAGGTCCCAAAAAGGTACATCAACCAAAGCACCTGTCTACACCTGGGACAGTATGTACAGCTGCCAGAAGGAGGGGGCAGGAGAATGGATCAGGAAGCCGACAACATGGATCTCTGACAGAGTTACCAGCAACAGCCACCAGACCCAGACACTTACAGCACAAGTTGGGACAATAATTACTGTCACCCTGACAAGACCTGGTAAACCCCTAAGATGCGCAAACCCTTGGTGTGTGTGGGCAAACGACCTGGGCTACACAGCAACCCCGGATAGCGGTATGGGATGGCAATACGAACACCCGTCTCTTAATCAGGACGCGCTGATTCCCATACAGCATACCCAAGTACACCGTGGACATTGATGGTAATGTAGGCCTCATAGGGGTTTATGACAAGGACACTGGATTGGGGAAATGGTGGTACGTATGAAGGTTATCACATCCCACATACATCCCATTGTTGACTAATGTAGGGATCGAAGTAACAGCGGGATGAATAGGTTTTCCCCCCTTTGTAAGGGTACCTGGTTTAGATGGACAGTATAGTCAAGATATGTGTAGTAATGTTATATAGCGATATGGATGTTTAAATGTTAGATGTTATATTTTAAGCACCTGTGGATATCAGAAACCCACCCGATAGACGGGTTAATTAGGATAGGGAGTAAGAAACCACTATTGCACGACGTAACTATGGTCACTGTAGAGGCAAATTATAACCTCACCGGGTTGACACCGATATTAAACACCCACTGTAGGGAACATCACAGTTCAGGGCGTTGGGCAGTCTACCAGATGGCGAAGTTAGAATGGGATTATAAATTCTGCATCGCCCCGGGAATAAAAATCAACCCGTGGGTTCACGGAAGGAGGAGAAAGAGAAGCATCCTAGGGGATTTTGGCAGAATATTTTGGAGTGCCAATTCAGCCATAAACTCCATATGAAATGGGTGCACCGGCTGGGTGGCAACCGAAACAGCAAAGGGGATACAGTTCGCAGCCAAGGGAACTGAGTATGCCTTAACCTCCATAGATGTCTTGGGGGAAAGCTTGCCATGGACATTATATAAAACTGCTACCAGTATCTTAAATGCAACACGTTCACAGGTGAAGGGGCAGGCCTGCAACTTGTTAGCGAGAGACCTTATAGATGGTATCTGATCCGATATGGAGGACATCCGGTTTGGGACAATCCGTGAACACATGTTCGAATCCATTTGCCGGTTGAACCTTATAAATCTGCATGGAGATCAGCAAGAACTGGTAGTTACACAACCCCAGGAGGGAGGAGTGGAAGGGATTATTAAGTTCATCATGGTTGTCCCACAAGAACACAAATGGAACCTTCACTTACAGCTATCGGTTTGAATTTCTGGGAGTTCCTAAGTGGGGGCCAGGTGTACTGAGTAGGAATGTACGGGTACATGTCGTATGTAAACAATTCCCTTCTACTGAGCACCCAGGGATGTTGTGCAGAATCAAAAAATTACATTGTGTGCTCCTGCCGTACCTTGATGCCCCTAACTACAGTCAGTCGGGTCACTCTGTCAATAATACAGATAAAAGACGCGTTCTGAGCCATACAAATCTCACCCATTCAGTGGTGCTTCATGACTAGTGAACCTGAATTTACATACAGTGACCTAATTTTCACCACCCCAGCCAGCTTCTGCTTACAAATTACTGACCTATTTACCATAGGAGAGTTCCAAGTACCCGGTTGAATGTCAGGATACGTGTTTGGGGCCTTGTGGGATGACAAAACCTTTATTGACCAGACCCCGGGGAGAGTGGCTAGACAAGCAATTCAAGAAGCTATCCGAAGAGCCCAATAGTATGTAGCCACCTCTCACGAGCTGGATGAGAAAGGCCGAGTACAGGCTGATTTGGCCACGGGGGTCTGCCAAGAAGTTGATTAACTCTGCCACTAGTTCCGCCACCACCCGGAGATTGACAGAGTGGTGGGAGATTGCGAGGACGGTGGCATCCATGTTGTCAGTTGCGGTATTGTTGATCCCTTAGGGTTATACTGCTACCAACAATGGATACTTAACCATATGAGGATGTTATTTACACAGAAGGGACATGTCGCAGCGACCACACAAATCAAGGGGATAGAAAGGACAGGGATGATAGGATATGATAAATACAATTTAACGGTTTAGCAATATTACCTGGATCTGGAGGACTGGCCATCCAAAGGATATATGTGGGTAAGATTCCTCAACCGTTGGCCAACTTGGCTTCTGCCAAGGGCCAAGAGGGGGGGGATTGAAAAAGGAAAATTATAAGAATAAGCTAAAAGGATAAATGACACAAAGAATTAGTTAAAAGATACATGAAACAAAGAACAGACTTTAAAACAGATCTTGGATATATGAAATTGCTGAGGCAGGCAGCAACAGACAAGCAGGGGAGAGGTGTGGTTTTCTGAAAATTTTCTTTTTATTCATTCATGGGATTTTGGGTGCCGCTGGCCAGGCCAGCATTTATTGCTCATCCTTAATTGCCCTTGAGAAGGTGGTGGTGATCTGCCTTTTTGAACCGTTGCAGTCCATTTAGGGTAGGTACACCCACAGTGCTGTTAGGAAGGGAGTTCCAGGATTTTGACCCAGCGACAGTGAAGGAGAGGCGATATAGCTCCAAGTCAGGATGGTGTGTGACTTGGAGGGGAAATTGCAGCTGGTGGTGTTCCCATGCATTTGTTGCCCTTGTTCTTCTAGTTGGTAGAGGTCGCGGGTTTGGAAGGTGCTGTCTAAGGAGCCTTGGTGCATTGCTGCAGTGCATCTTGGAGATGGTACACACTGCTGCCACTGTGCGTCAGTGGTGGAGGGAGTGAATGTTTGTAGATGGGGTGCCAATCAAGCGGGCTGCTTTGTCCTGGATGGTGTCGTGCTTCTTGAGTGTTGGTGGAGCTGCACCCATCCAGGCAAGTGGAGCGTATTCCATCACACTCCTGACTTGTGCCTTGTAGGTGGTGGACAGGCTTTGGGGAGTCAGGAGGTGAGTTACTCACCACAGGATTCCTAACCTCTGACCTGCTCTTGTAGCCACGGTATTTATATGGCTACTCCAGTTCAGTTTCTGGTCAATGGTAGCCCCGAGGATGTTGATAGTGGGAGATTCAGCGATGGTAATGCCATTGAATGTCAAGGGGAGATGGTTAGATTGTTGGAGATGGTCATTGCCTGGCACTTGTGTGGCGCGAATGTTACTTGCCACTTATCAGCCCAAGCCTGGATATTGTCCAGGTCTTGCTGCATTTCTACACGGACTGCTTCAGTATCTGAGGAGTCACGAATGGTGCTGAACATTATGCAATCATCAGCGAACATCCCCACTTCTGACCTTATGATTGAAGGAAGGTCATTGATGAAGCAGCTGAAGATGGTTGGGCCTAGGACACTACCCTGAGGAATTCCTGCAGTAATGTCCTGGAGCTCAGATAATTGACCTCCAACAACCACAACCATCTTCCTTTGCGCTAGGTATGACTCCAGCCACCGGAGGGTTTTCTCCCTGATTCCCATTGACTCCAGTTTTGCTAGGGCTCCTTGATGCCATACTCGGTCAAATGCTGCCTTGATGTCAAGGGCAGTCACTCTCACTTCACCTCTTGAGTTCAGCTCTTTTGTCCATGTTTGAACCAAGGCTGTAATGAGGTCAGTTTGGCAGAACCCAAACTGACTGTCGCTGAGCAGGTTATTGCTAAGCAAGTGCTGCTTGATGGCACTGTTGATGACACCTTCCATCACTTTACTGATGATTGAGAGTAGGCTGATGGGGTGGTAATTGGCCGGGTTGGACTTGTTCTGCTTTTTGTGTACAGGACATACCTGGGCAATTTTCCACATTGCAGGGTAGATGCCAGTGTTGTAGCTGTACTGGAACAGCTTGGCTCGGGGCACAGCAAGTTCTGGAGCACAGGTCTTCAGTACTATTGCCGGAATATAGTCAGGGCCCATGTCCTTTGCAGTATCTAGTGCCTTCAGTCGTTTCTTGATATCACACGGAGTGAATCGAATTGGCTGAAGTCTGGCATCTGTGATGCTGGGGACTTCAGGAGGAGACCGAGATGGATCATCAACTCAGCACTTCTGACTGAAGATTGTTGCAAATGCTTCTGCCTTATCTTTAGCACTAATATGCTGGGCTCCCCCATCATTGAGGATGGGGATATTTGTGGAGCCACCTCCTCCAGTTAGTTGTTTAATTGTCCACCGCCATTCACGGCTGGAGGTGGCAGGACTGCAGAGGTTAGATCTGATCCGTTGGTTATGGGATCGCTTAGCTCTGTCTATCGCATGCTGCTTACGCAGTTTAGCACGCAGATAGTCCTGTGTTGCAGCTTCACTCGGTTGACACCTCATTTTGAGGTATGACTGGTGCTGCTCCTGGCATGCCCTCCTGCACTCTTCATTGAACCAGGGTTGGTCTCCTGGCTTGATGGTAATGGTAGAGTGGGTGATATGCCGGGCCATGAGGTTACAGATTGTGGTTGAGTACAATTCTGCTGCTGCTGATGGCCCACAGCGCCTCATGGATGCCCAGTCTTGCATTGCTAGATCTGTTCGAAATCTATCCCATTTAGCACGGTGGTAGTGCCACACAACATGATGGAGGGTATCCTCAATGTGAAGGCGGGACTTCGTCTCCACAAGGACTGTGCGGTGGTCACTCCTACCAATACTGTCATGGACAGATGCATCTGCGGCTGGCAGATTGGTGAGGACGAGGTCAAGTATGTTTTCCCCTCTTGTTGGTTCCCCCACCACCTGCCGCATACCCAGTCTAGCAGATATATCCTTTAGGACTCGGCCAGCTCGGTCAGTAGTGGTGCTACCAAGCCACTTTTGGTGATGGACATTGAAGTACCCCACCCAGAGTACATTCTGTGCCCTCGCCACCCTCAGTGATTCCTCCAAGTGCTGTTCAACATGGAGGAGTACTGACTCATCAGCTGAGGGAGGGTGGTAGGTGGTAATCAGCAGGAGGTTTCCTTGTCCATGTTTGATCTGATGCCATGAGACTTCATGGGGTCCAGAGTCGATGTTGAGGGCTCCCAGGGCAACTCCCTCCCTACTGTATGCCACTCTGCCACCACCTCTGCTGGGTCTGTCCTGCCGGTGGGCCAGGACATACCCGGGGATGGTGATGGCAGTGTCTGGGACATTGTTTGTAAGGCATGATTCCGTGAGTATGACTACGTCAGGCTGTTGCTTGACTAGTCTGTGGGAAAGCTCTCCCAACTTTGGCACAAGCCCCCAGATGTTAGTAAGGAGGACTTTGCATGGTCGACAGGGCTGGATTTGCCGTTGTCGTTTCCGGTGCCTAGGTCAATGCCGGGTGGTCCATCCGGTTTCATCCCTTTTTATAGACTTCATAGCGCTTAGATACAACTGAGTGGTTTGCTAGGCCATTTCAGAGGGCATGTAAGAGTCAACCACATTGCTGTGAGTCTGGAGTCACATGTAGGCCAGACCAGGTAAGGACATCAGATTTTCTTCCCTAAAGGAAATTAGTGAACCAGATGGGTTTTTACAACAATCGACAATGGTTTCATGGCCATCATTAGACTAGCTTTTTTAATTCCAAATTTATTAATTGAATTCAAATAAACTGGTGCTCAGGAGATAAGCCTAGGTCATTTGCTAATTGGAGCTTTGTTATCAGCATGTACGTGCAGCCCCTCGGATAGGCCGACAAGATGGCCATTGAGGGGCCCCACAATCTACTAACTGCTTAATTACCTTTTTCTGACCATGTCAAATGTGGCGCAGGGATGTGTGAGTCGTGATTGGCTCTTCTAAATCACTCTGTATAATCTGATTGGTGTATGTAAACAATGTCTGATAAACAATCCTATATGTATGTCCGTTGTGTTTTGGTGAGCTTGGACGTGTTGACTTGATTTATGTGGCTCCCCTGCATGCTTGAATAAGCCAGTGTACAAACAAACTTGAATCTTGAGTCTCGCCTGGTAACAGCTTGCACGTGGAGAGGGAGAACGAACTCTCACGGGTAGCAGAACAAGGGAGGGTGACTGAACTCCCTAGAAGGGGCTACGGGAGGGTGACTGATCTCCCGCAAGTACCAGGGGTAAGGGAGGATGATTGAACTCCCGCACAGGTTTGAAATAAGGGAGGGTGATTAAATTCCTGAAAGGCAAGGGAGGGTGACTAGACTCCCCGTAACAGATTTCAACAATTAACAACTTGCGAACACTTTCAATAGAGTCAATCTGACTTTAGAGTTTTTGAGGGATAAAATATTGGCACAATCTAATCTCCTTTCCTTCAGTTCAAATTATCATAGATCTCTGTGATGGCTTAACTTTTTTTTAGAATATTGAGAGATAATAATAATTAAACAGATTAAAATTCTCTTCCTTCAGTTTAAATGGCTGAGAGCTCTTTTTTCAGGTGCCAGCACCACAGCTGTCTGTCTGTGTTCTCTGTTAGAACATAATGTCTTCAACTAAAAGCCAGTTTAAAATTGAATTGTAACAAATGTATCGCTTGATACTCACTCCAACTGGCTGTATCCATGGTAACGAGAATGCACCCTTTGAATCGCAGTCACTGAATGGCTGCATCCAAGGCAACAGAAATGCACCTTCTCAGTAACTCCGGAGGCCTGCTGGTTCTTTGCAAGCCTTAAAGGTACACCGCATATTCCCGAAAAAAAAAATACACGAAAATGACACTATAAAATTCTCCTGATTTGGCGATCACTGCCCTTTTGTTGGCTGCCCTGTCTTCAGACACATATTTCAAGTAGGTGGAGAAGTAGTACAGACAATGACTACAGATTAAATTGTCTTGCGACAGCAGCAGTGTAAGAAATGATCCCTCTTCCTATTGCTGATTTTTCTACTGCGTCACCTCAATAACCACAATAATAATCCACTCCTTGAATATCATGGTTTATTGGATAAATTTGCACTCCTGACTCAGTGTGAATCCACAGAGGTCATCCAATAAGGTCCATCTACCACCCCGTGACATGGTGTAGCTAGCTCTATTCTGTCAACAAAAGTAATCGCAGTGGCATTGCATACTATTTTGCTTGTTGCTAGCTAATACAGTTCTACTGCACTCTATTGATGTTTGTATGCTCAGCTACTTTATAGGGAGAAATGTGTTTAAATCAGACTGTGTTTTGATGGCATTAGATTGGCTATACACTTTATTTGCAGATTAATTGCCCCATGACCATGGCTGAGTCAATGATTTTGTCAAAGGTCCATGTGCAACACGTCAGTGCCTATCCCTGTGGATGAAGCAGCTGAAGATGGTTGGGCCTAGGACACCACCCTGAGGAATTCCTGCAGTAATGTTCTGGAACTGAGATGATTGACCTCCAACAGCCACCACCATCTTCCTTTGTGCTCGGTTTGACTCCAACCAGTGGAGAGATTTCCCCCTGATTCCCATTGACTCCAGTTTTGCTAGGGCTCCTTGATGCCATACTCGGTCAAATGCTGCCTTGATGTCAAGGGTAGTCACTCTTACCTCCCCTCTTGAGTTCAGCTCTTTTATCCATGTTTTAGACCAAGGCAGTCCCTAGTCCAGGACTGTTGAGACCAATTGGGATGCTCCCAACTGCTGTGCTGATTTAAATTAGCTAATTCAACAAGACCCAAGTATTAAACTTAGGTGTTAAACTTGTGTTTAGGTATTAGTCATGGCTCAGTTAGAGCTCTCTTGCCTCTGATTCAGAAGTTTGTGGGTTTAATTTCCACTTCAGCGACATAAGCGCATAATCTAGGCCTATACTTTTATTGCAATGCTGAGGGAATATTACACAGCAGGAGGAGGTGTGTTTTGGATGAGACAAACTGGAGCCCCTACAGCCCTCTCAAATGGATGTAAAAGATCCCATGGCACTATTTTGAGGAGGAGCAGGGGAGTTTTCTTCCAATATTTTTCTGGTCAATATTTATCCCCCATAATTAAAAAAAACCAGATTGTCTCGTGATTAACGCATTGCTATTAGTGGGATCTTGTTGTGCATAGCATTGGTTACTGCATTCCTACATTACAACAGTGACTATGCATCAAAAAAAGTACTTCAATGACTGTAGAGCACTTTGGGACAATACGTGATCATGAAAGGTGCTATATAAATGCAAGTTCTTACTTTCCTAAAACTTTCTGGTTGATATGCCCTAGTTCCGCACCATGTGTTTATAATTACAAGTATATTCGCAAATCTGCCAATCTGGTCAGGGCCAGCCCTAATGCAAGAAGCACATTGTTTAAGACGAGCCAACTCACAGACAGCCCCAAAATGTAGACATGGCCAATTTACTTGACACACCCAGAAGCTGAAGTAACGCCTCTGAAACCCTCTCAATTGGACTCTGTTTCCATAGTATTAGTGTTGATTTGTTTACAGAGCTGCCTGAAACAGCAGTTTTCTATAGAATTAATAAAGAATTAATTTATGTCCAGTTTACAAATAGCATAAGCCACTTAACATCCTCCTCCTAATGGAAATATATGTGTAAATTGATAAAAGTAGATAAAGAGGAGGTACTGAAAGGTTGGCAGCGCTCATGGTCATCGATTGTGTCCAGATGGGAGACATACCAGGTTGCTGAGGGAAGTAAGGGTGGAAATAATGGAGGCTATGGACCTTGGTATCAACGGCATTATTTCAAAGTTTGAAAATGACATGAAAGTCAGAAATGCAGCAAACAATGAGGAGAATAGAGCAGACTTCAGGAGAGCATTGACAGACTGGTGAACTAGTCAGACACATGGCAGATGAAATTTAACGCAGAGAAGTGTGAAGTGATGTATTTTGGTAGGAAGAAATGGGGAGAGGCAATATGAACTAAATGGTACAATTTTAAAGGGTGTGTAGGAACAGAGAGACCAGGGGATGTACGAACAAATCTTTGAAGGTGGCAGCACAAGTTGAGAAAACTGAAAATGGTGGTGGTGACTTTGACAGCTACTGGTAAACCATGGGCACAAAGTCCAGCTGGCAGCAGGCCATGTTTCAGCAGGCTGCTAATGTTTGCTTCCACCTGATGCAACATCCTGAGCCTCTTGATGCACTGGTGTTCAGACATGTCGAGAAAACTTACCATCTGCCTGAACACCCTGTGTGCCAGGTATGACCTCTTGTGAGCTGCAGTTCTCTGCTAATCTCCTTCATCCTGTGCAGCTACAGGTCTTTGACCAGTAGGCTGCTACTGATGCTGCTGCTGGTCATTTTGGTCCTCATCTGAGGGCCAAACTAAGGCAACGTAAGACAAAAGCAAAATACTGTCGATGCTGGAAATATGAAAGAAAAAATGCTGGAAATACGCAGCAGGTCTGGCAGCATCAGTGGAGAGTATAACACAGTTAATGTTTCAGGTCTATGACCTTTCATCAGAACTGACAAAAATTAGAAATGTAATAGGTTTTGAGCAAGTGAAAGGGGGGAGGGAGAAGAAGAACAAAAGGGAAAGTCTGTGATAGGGTGGAGGGCAGGAGAGATTAATTGACAAAAGTTTTCATGGTACAAAGCCAAGGGGAGTGGTAATGGGACAAGTAAAGAAACAAAAGATGTGTCTGGATGAGGTGTAAATGGTAAGATAGCAGCCGTCCAAACAAAACGTAAAGGGATCAAAAAAGAAACAAGGGTTGAAGGGTGGGGAACAACCAGCAAAAAAAAATGCAAAAAAGAAAAAAATGGGGGCAGAGGTTATGAACTCAGTGTTCAGTCCGGAAGGCTGTAAAATTCCAAGTTGAAAGATGAGGTGCTATTCCTCAATCTTGCATTGAGCTTCATTGGGACACTGCAGCAGGCCAAGGGCTGAAAAGTCAGAGTGGGAGCAAGGTAGAGAATTGAAATGACAAGCGACAGGAAGCTCAGGGTCGTGCTTGCGGACTGAATGGAGGTTTTCTCACCCAGTCTACTGTTCAGTCTGTCCAATGTAGAGAAGACCACATCGTGAGCAGCGAATACAGTATACTAAATTGAAAGAAGTACAAGTAAATTGCTGTTTCATTTAGAAGGAGTGTATGGGGCCCTGGATGGTAAAAAGGGAGGAGATAAAAGGGCAGGTGTTGCATCTCCTGCACTTGCATGAAACGTTCTTTAGGAATGTGGGGAGATGTAGGAGTGACTGAGGAGTGGACCATGGTGTTGCGGAGGGAACAATCCCTTTGGAATGCTGAAAGGGGAGGGGAGAGGAGTGGCATCATGCTGGAAATGGCGGAAATGGCAGAGGATGATCCGTTGAATACAGAGTCTGGTGAGGTGGAAGGTGAGGACAAGGGGAACCCTATCATGGTTCTGGGAGGGAGGGGACGAGGTGAGAGCAGAAGCGTGTGAAATAGATCAGACACGATTGAGGGCCCTGTCAACCATGGTGGAAGGGAATCCTTGGTTGAGGAAAAAGGAAGACATATCGGAAGTGCTAGTATGGAAGGTTGCATCATCTGAACAGATGCGACGAAGAGAGAGAAACTGGAAGAATGGAATCGAGTACTTGCAGGAAGTGGGGAGCCTGAAAGTGTAATCAGGAAGGTGTGGGAGTCCGTGGGCTTACAGTGAATATTGGTAGAAGCCTATCCCAAGAAATGGAGACAGAGAAGTTGAGGAAGGGAAGGGAAGAGTCGGAGATGGAGATGGACCATGTGAAGGTGAGAGAAAAGTGGAAACTGGAAACAAAACCAATGAAATATTTCAATTCAGGGCGAGAGCAGGAAGCAGCACAGATACAGTCATCAAGGTACCGGCAGAAGAGGTGAGAAAGAAACAAAGAAAGAAAGACATGCTTTTATATAGTGCTTTTCATGAGCACTGGACTCTCAAAGCACTTTACAGTCAATGAAGTACTTTTTGAAATGTAGTCACTGTTGTAATGCAGCAAATGCAGCAGCCAGTAGGCACACAGCAAACTCCCACAAACAGTAATGTGATAATCACCAGATATCCCACAAAAAGGAAGGTATAGCTAGGACCCATGCAGGTACCCAGTGCAATACCTTTTATTTGGAGGAAGTGAGTCGAGTTGAAGAAATTGTTCGATGCATAACTGGCACCCAAGCTGATCTGATAAATCAGAGCTCCAAAGTGCAGATTAGACCTGCAAACCTCCAAAGTGTAGATGACAACGCCAACACATTGAGGAAACCTCCTAACTGTGTAAAGTAACCTCTCAGCACAAGTACTGATAGCAAACCTTTTCCCAAAAGAAGTTAAGAAAGCAGCTATGAGTACTGAGTACTTATTGATATATTTTGCTTAGATTGCTTCAGCTCCCTCTGCTTTCACTGTTCTAGGAACCCTAGGAAACCCATGAACCACAGTTAAACCAAGAAATCTATGTCAATATCGCTCTAATTGAGTGATGAACGTATGCTAAGTGGCAATCTGCCTCTCCCAGGGAGTTGCTCGCACACAGCCTAATGCGCTGCAGTGAAAACTGGAGGTTAGTGGGTTAGTCCCAGCTTACTGAAACACTGTCAGTTTCACCAGTTTTAACTTCCCACCCATTCACTAACCCATGCACCTCTGCACATTAAAATCCAGCCCATTGTTTTCATTTCTGGGCACTACACTATAGGAATGTTGTCAAGTCCTTGGAGAGGGTGCTGAGGAGATTTACCTCAATGGTACTAGAATGACAGAATTTCTGTTATGGGGAAGATGGAGAAGCTGGGATTGTTTTTCTTAGAGAAAAGAAAGTTAAAAGGAGATTTAATAGATGCGATCACAATCATGAATGGTTTTGATAGAGTAAATACATGGCAGAAGGGTCTGTAACTAGAGGGCACAGATTCAAGGTAATTGGCAAAAGAACCAGAGGCGAGATTAGGAGAATTTTTTTTTACATAGTGAGTTGTTATGATCTAGAAGGCACTGCCTGAAAGGATGGGGAAAATAGATACAATAATAACTTTCAAAAGGTAATCTGATTACTACGAGGGGGAAAAATTGGAGGGCCATGGGGAAAGGGCAGGGGAGTGGGATTATTTGTATAGCTCTTTCAAAGAGCTAGCATAGAAACAATAAGCTGAATGACCTCCTTCAGTGTGTTTCACTCCATGATTCTATGAAAAGAAAACAAATGCATATGCCCTGATTCATTTCTGAAATATTTGACAGAATTTACTTTATTGACACTGATGGATAAAGAGAATCTTTCCTTGTCACAAAGTAATAATAATATTATTAAAAATGACCCATTTTGTCAAGGGACTCCTTTTACTTCACTTTCAAGGACTACTGTCCACAAAAAAAAAATCTGCCTTTATGATTCAATTTACACATTGGCAAATTTGTTGCACAAACATATTTTGGCCTCTGATGCCAATTGAACCTGCTCTCCAGTCTTCTCTCAAAGAAGTT
Source organism: Heterodontus francisci (assembly GCF_036365525.1). Taxonomy (NCBI): domain Eukaryota; kingdom Metazoa; phylum Chordata; class Chondrichthyes; order Heterodontiformes; family Heterodontidae; genus Heterodontus; species Heterodontus francisci. Next base: position 58,813,780 of record NC_090385.1, read on the forward strand.
TGCAATTGCTGCAATTGAAGAAGGAGTAGGGCTTTCCTGCCAGGAGTGAAACTTAGCCATGCAGGCCAGGAAGGTACCAGATTAAACCCTAGATTTGTTGTTCAGTTACCCGATCTCAATTAAGACAGACTACTTAAGGAAGTGGTCGTAGAAATAGTAGATGCATTGCTGGTCATTTTTCAAAGTTCTATAAACTCTGGAACAGTTCCAATAGATTGGAGGGTAGTTAATGTAACCCCGCTATTTAAAAAAGGAGGTAGAGAGAAAACAGGGAATTATAGACCAGTTAGCCAGACATCAGTGGTGGGAAAAATGCCAGAGTCCATTATAAAAGATGTAATAGCAGAGCACTTGGAAAACAATGACAGGATTGGACAAAGTCAACATGGATTTACGAAAGGGAAATCATGCTTGACAAATCTACTGGAATTTTTTTGAGGATGTAACTAGTAGAGTAGATAAGGGAGAACCAGTGGATGTAGTGTATTTGGACTTTCAGAAGGCTTTCGATAAGGTCTCACCTAAGAGATTAGCATGCAAAATTAAAGCACATGGGATTGGGGGTAAGGTATTGACATGGATAAAGAACTGGTCGGCAGACAGGAAACAAAGAGTCGGAATAAATGGGTCTTATTCCGAGTGACAAGCAGTAACTAGTGGGGTACCGCAGGGATCAGTGCTAGGACCCCAGCTATTCACAGTATATATTAATAATATAGATGAGGGAATTAAATGTAATATATCCAAGTTTGCAGATGACACAAAGCTGGGTGGGAGTGTGAGCTGTGAGGAGGATGCAGAGAATCTCCAGTGTGATTTGGACAGGTTGAGTGAGTGGGCAAATACATGGCAGTTGCAGTATAATGTGGATAAATGTGAGGTTATCCACCTTGGTGGCAAAATCAGAAAGGCAGATTATTATCTGAACGGCAATAGATTGGGAAAGGGGGAGGTGCAGCGAGACCTGGGTGTCTTTGTGCACCAGTCCCTGAAAGTAAGCATGCAGGTGCAGCAGGCAGTTAAGAAGGCAAATGGTATGTTGACCTTCATAGTGAGAGGATTCGATTACAGGAGAAAGGATGTCTTGCTGCAATTATACAAGGCCTTGGTGAGACCACATCTGGAGTATTGTGTGCAGTTTTGGTCTCCTTATTGGAGGAAGGCTTTTTTTGCTATGGAGGGTGTGCAGCGAATGTTCACCAGACTGATTCCTGGGATGGCAGGACTGACATATGAAGAGAGATTGGGTTGATTAGGGTTGTGTTCGCTAAAGTTTAGAAGAATGAAGGGGATCTCATAGAAACCTACAAAATTCTAGCAGGACTGCACAGACTGGATGCAGGATGGATGTTCCCGATGGCGGGGGAGTCCAGGACCAGGGATCACAGTCTAATGATAGGGGGTAAGCTATTTAGGACTGAAGTGAGGCATGATTTCTTCACCCAGAGAGTGGTGAACCTGTGAAATTCTCTACCACAGAAAGCAGTTGAGGCCAAATCATTAAATATATCAAAGAAAGAGTTAGATATAGTTCATAGAGCTAAAGGGATCAAGGGATATGGGGAGAAAGCGGGGACAGAGTACTGAGTTTGGATGATCATCCATGATCATATTGAATGGCAGTGCAGGCTCGAAGGGCCGAATGGCCTACTCCTGCTCCTATTTTTCTATGTTTCTATGTTTCTAAGACAGTGGGGAGAGGAAGTGCGATGCGGAGGAGGGTGAGCATGAAATTGCACACTGCCGGCCAGCGTACCAGTTTCCTGGCATCATCCTGCCCTAAGACCATTTTCCCAGAGGCTGGATGGGGGTTGGAAGGGCACCAATTGAGGGGAGTTAGTTGGCCTTAATTAACCATTTGCAGAAGCCAACTGGCAGGTTACCATGGCGGCTGCTCTTTCACGAATGGTGAGGCCAGAGTGCACTCGCAGGAGACTGAGTCACCTCATCAGCAGGCACAAGGGAAGCCTCAGACGAGCATGAGGGATGGTGTTCATGAGTACTCCAATGTACAGACATCGATGTGAGATGAAGGCCACTCTGTGGACTCCTGCCTGGAGAGGTGAGGAGTGCTGATCATTCTGTTCTCTCTCACTGATCAACCACAAGAACATAGAGCTGCTGGCTCCAGGGGACAGTCGTCCACCTCTGAGGGAGTAAAGGGGACTTCAGAGTGTGGAATTTCTCCACATTCCCCTGCACCCTCCACCACGCAGATACTTTCACCTTAGTGGGTATGCGTTCGCAAGTAGAATTGGGGTCACAGCCTGGTGAAAGCACCAAAAGCTCCTGATCAGCTATTGGAGACTGTGACAGCCGAGGCCACTGACATTCAGAGGAATGTGGGAGGCCAGGCCCATGCTGAGCCCCACGCTGATAACATGCCTCTGGAGTAATCCGTGAGGCAGCAGATGCTGGAAGTCCAGTGTGAAGTGCGTGAAGATCTGATGAGGATTCCAGAGGGTATGGGCATCCAGGCTCATACAGTGCAGGACTCCATCAAGGCCATGAGTGCTGCAATCTCCCTCTTGCCTGAGCATGTGGCCTCCTCCATAGAAAGTTTGGCGACCCCCAGGGAGAGCTCAACCAGCAGGCCAGTCAGTGGATGCTGGAGATACACATAGACCTGCATGCCATCGCCTTGTCCATAAGCTCTATCTAGCAGTGTCATGGCAAGAGAGGGACAAGGCATCTGGAATGTCCACCAGGTCCTCATCCTTCTCAGGTCAGCAGGGATATGCAAGTCTGCCTTACAAAGGAGGAGGAGTGGCTGTTTTCAGCTTCTATAGGCTCCTCTCAGGGCGCTCCTGGAATGGACAGCAGTTTCTGAGACCCTCCGCCAGTGACCAGCTCCTCAAGCTGCTGCAACGATGACAGAGGAAGCTCCTGCATCTATGCAGGAGCTCCTCAGCATGCCTGGGTCTGGCAGGGCTGAGACAGGCGGTGGACAGCTGCCAAGGTCATCCCAAGCCATGGGGCAATATGGTCAGCAGCCTACCTCCACCACAGCTAGCAGCAAAAGGTGAGCACCACGTAGGAGTACTCGTAAAATAATTAAGAAAGAGCACAAGTGGTATTTGAGCCTTATGGGTGAATGGACAGTTTAGGACTCTCTGCTTGTGTCAGATGATTTTTGTAATAAATGTTGCATTTGATTTATGTAAATCTCCATTCATTGTTGGTGACCCTCTGCCAGTGCAAAAGTGGCATGGGTCAACACAAGGGCTGGATGGGGGCAACCAGGGCTTGTGTGTTCATCCTTTGCACATTGTTGAAGCACGAGTTACTAGTGGTTGAGGGCTCTGGACTCAGAACAAAGGTAAGTGACACTAGTATGGGTGGAATGTGGTTCTTTATTCGAATGGTTGACTGCTGTGGTAGGAGTCAGGTAAAACAAGCCTCCCGAGCCTCCCTTATGCCTATATCATTGTGCACTCCATGCGGCCCCTCATGTCTTTCAGGATGCTGCAGCTGCTCATCAAATTCCTCATCTTCCACCTCAGCTGAGGACTCCTTGTGTTCCACTAAGTCTCATCAGCCAAGGCACTCCCTTCTGCAGCACCATGTTGTGTAAAACACAACAAACCACCACTATCCAGGAGACTCTTGCTGGGCCATATTGAAGTGCTGCACTGGAACGATCCAGGCACCTGAATCTCATCTTGAGGAGACCGATGGACTGCTTGATGGTGGCGCATGTCGCCACATGGTTCACGTTGTAATGTTCCTCAGCCTCCTTTATAAGGTTCCTCACGGGTGGCAGCAGCCATCTTTTCAGTGGGTATCCCTAGTTGGCAAGTATCGTCCTTGAAGGGGGTGAAATGCTATGGCACCTGGGTGTACCGAGAATTTTTTTTATTCTTTCAGGGGATGTGGGCATCACTGGCAAGGCCAGCATTTGTTGTTCATCCTTAGTTGCCCTTGACACCTGAGTGGCTTGCTGGGCCAAGTCATATGTAGTCCAGACCAGGTAAAGATATTAGTGAACCAGATGGGTTTTTACATCAATCGATGATAGTTTCATGGGACCATTACTGAGACTAGCATTTAATTCCAGATTTTTATTAATTAGTTGAATTTAAATTCCACCAGTTGCTGTGGTGGGATTGAACCCCTTCCTCAGGCATTAGACTGGGCCTCTGGCTTACTAGCTCAGTCACATTACTACTACGTCACTGCCTCCCCCTAATGTAAGCATTGTGGATGCTCCCAGGGTACTTTGCACACACCTACAGGACCCGTTGATGATGGTCGCAGGCGAGTTGCATGTTGAGGGAATTAAATCCATTCCGGTTAATGAAGGTTGCTGGCTGGCCTGTGGGAGCCTTGATGGCCACACACATGCAGTCGAGCACACCTTACACCTGGGGGAACCCAGCCATGGTGGCAAATCTTCTGTTTCTCTCAGCCTGACTGTCTGCATCAGTTTGGTAACGAATGGACTGGCTGGCCTTCCTGAAAAGGGCATCGATCACCACCTTGATGCAGTGATGTGCAGCTGACTGGGAAATGCCACACATGTCTCCAGTGGGCCCCTATGTTGACAAACTCCCAAGATCTTTCTCTTGTGATATCTCAAGGAAATTTCCAATAAAAACACAATCCTCATTATCCTTTCCTTTACCAAATCTTATGACCGCAAAATTGGGCTCTGTATTGCTGCTGGTGCCGGTGCAACAGAAGCCCCGAAGCAAAATCATGGCAGCTGGAATGCTTCCAGCTACCTCTAGTGTGGCGTGCCCTGACTGACAGGGCACTCGCCCGGGTGTGCCATGCATGCGCCAGAATCATGCAGAGTGGGTAATTCGTGATGTCCAGCTGCTGCCAAGGCTGATTAGATGCATGTTCTGCCAATTTGGACTGCACAGTTCCAGTTAACACCCTGTCCTGTTCACTCACAGCTGAACATGCATTCAGCTACACGAGGGACCCCATTTTTTAAAGGGCCAACCATTCAAATTCCAGGTGAGGTACTTTTTATTTACTTTTGCTTTTGCAAAGTTTGTGGATGTACAGTGGTACATCCAGTGTACCTGGAGGAATTTGGTGACTTCTTGGATTTTGAAGGCACTGTTGCTACATCTTGACAGGGAGGTTGGAAGAGTTTTTTGCCCTGACAACTGAAAGCTAACTAGAGTTGTGTGGTGAGGGGGGATGGGATTATAGTTTTAGTCCCACTTGGGTTGCAGCATGACAGGGACGTGGAGCACAGGCTGCAGATAGGGGAAGTTGTGTGCGGAGGGAAAAGGAAGAGGGCTCTCAACACAAGGCCATGCTTACCTAGGGTTTTCAGGGAGCACTTCTCCTACTTTCATCTCAGCCAAGAGCAAAATCTGAAGACCCTGCGATACACCAAGGAGGTGGTCACTAAACTGTGCCACTTTTCTCAACAGGACCTACAGCCGCATAACAAAGTGAGGATGGTGCTGTCTGTGACTTTCAAGATCACTGCCGCCTTCAGCTTCTACTCAGGCAGATCCCTGCATGTGGGTGCAGGCAACATAGCCAACAATTTCCAGTTCGCCATTCATCGCTGCACCATGGAGTTGACAGAGATCCTGTGCCCCAGGAGAGGGGACTTTACAGTCTTCTCTCTAACCAGGGAGAAGCAGAAGGAGCTGGCACATGGCTTTGCCAGGATAGCAGGATTCCCAGTGGTGCAGAGAGCTATCGGCTGCACACATATGGCTCTATGGGCCCCATATGTAACCGGGAAGATGTACTGGAACCACAAGGTCTACCACTCCAATGTGCAGTTGGGTTGTGTGACCAGCAACAAAAAAGAGTAAGGAAATTCACTCTCCACATGTTATCTGATGATGTGGAGCACTCTTCTCTTTATCGATTTTAGGGTATTTCCAGTCCATAATTGGGACAAGTAAATTTTTGTGGCAGGAATATCTTGCACACTCCATTTTTCCATCACAGTATCATTTGTTCAGAATTCACTCACCCGATGGGCAGTAAGGCAGCAGTGAGATATCATATGCAAGTCTTCCATAAAGTGGAACGATGATCGAAAAGCAAATTAGCCTAAAATGGCACAAAGGCCCAGTGCACGATTTAGTTAGTTCGAAGTGATGTTGGACCGGGAGCCAATGCAGGTCAGCGAGCACAGGGATGATGAGTGAATGGGATATGGTATGAGTTTGGATATGGGCAGCAGAGTTTTGGATGAGCTCAAGAGTGATAGATGAGATGGTGGCCAAGAGAGCATTGGAATAGGAGTGTCTGGAGGTAACAAAAGCATCAAAGAGGATTTCAGCAGCAGTTGGGCTGAGGCAGGGGCAGAGATGTGGGATATTACAGTTGCATGCAGCGCAAGTACACATCCCTTTTAAGAAGTGCAGGCTGCGTTTAAATGGCAATGCACAATATTGACACCACCACATTAATAGCGAGCTGGCAATAAACAGTGTGAGTATTACTGACAGCCTGCCTATTTATCTAAATTACTTCAGAGTACCAGTTTAGGGCCTTAGTTACATCCATATGATTTGACATGCATTCTGACTGTGGTGCTCATTCGGCATCCAAAAATTGGCTGAAGCCAATTTATACCCCGATACCTTCTAATTTAGCATAGACCAGGATCTACCAAGGGATCTGCTGGATGTAATTGATTAAATACTGGATCAGGCAGTGAGTTAGGCACTACCCCATGGGGGAACTTGCATTACCTGTTTCAGTGAAATCACTGATCATGTTTAATTTATTGTGGAGAAGTAACTATTATTTTGTTCCTCACAGACCTGTTATGTAGTTTTTCTTCTGACCACACAGAGGCACCAGTGACTAAACTGCAATGAGCAACAGAATAGAAAGGATTCATAATCAGCTGACTAAGTTTGTAACGTTGATGCAGTTTGCCAAGTCCAAAACTGAATCCAGGGCAGGAATGTATGGGGCAGGAATGGAATGGGACGAGAATAGGATGAATTCCAAGTTTTGCTTAGCCAATGACTAAAAAGTCAAGAAAACATGAATATGCTCAATAACAAATATCTCTACATCACGAGACACAGAAATTAGCGGAAAAATGTGGCCCTGAATTTTCTTGTCTTTTCTCCCGTAAAAACAGTGTCCATGGTGGGCCGAGGCTGAGATTGGGGTGAAACTCACTTACACCTGGGGCTAGATTTTTGGGTCCTATTAGGGGCAGGAATGATGATGGATGGGGCCCGAAAATCCCAGCACTGGCCAGCGTGCCAGTTTTCCAACACCGTTCCCAGTACTGGCTCTGTTCACCAGGGCAGGGGGAGTGCAGGATTGTGATTGCACCAGATCCCGTACTAAGGCCAATTAAGATACTTGGAGAGCTCATTAAGAGCTTGTTAATGGGGCTGTTGAGAGTTTTACGGGGGTGCACAGGCTGCACGCACTGCCTGGGACAGACCAGGTAAAAGGAGGCAGCTACACAGTGGGAGGCAGTCATAGCTGCCTCAGGGAATTACCCCGGAGCCAGAAAAGTTTAACAGGCAAAGGGGACTCGGCCATTAATAAACAGGCACCCTTGGCTGTGCTCAGTTGCCAGGGAGAATAGGCAGCAAGTGCTCAGGCAGTGTGGGGGTCGTCGTCCTCCTGGCATCACAGGAGAAAAGCTGCCAAGGACAATTAGTCAATTAGCTGACCACAAGGAAGGCAGCAGCTGGCAAGGGGGCACAACTCTCAGATTTTGGGCCCAGTGGTGATGAGGAGCAACACCTTCCACAGGAAGGGTGGAGCCCCAGGAGAGGAGGAGAGAGGAATGGGGGCAGGAAGGACACTGAGGCCATACTGTTTGCATAGGATCTACTGCCGAAGACAAAGCTACTGGGAGATGCCCGAGACCCAGTGCCACAGGAGACTGTGACTCTCCAGGTAGATGGTCACAGACATCTGTGCCCTCGCCACCAAAGGCCTCACTCCTCGCAGCAGTGGCCGCCATCAAAGTCACTGTGGCATTGAACGTCTTCGCTTCTGACTTCTTCAAAGGATCAGCTGAAGACTTTGGTGGTATCTCACAAATGGCAGCACAACACTGCAACTCACAGGTCACTGATGCCCTATTTACCAGAGGTAGCTTTCATTTCATGACAGATGAGGCCTCGCAGGGACAGAGGGTTTCACTGCCATCACTGAATTCCCCCAGATGCAGGGCATCATCGATTGCACCCATGTGGCCATCAAGGCACCCAGTGACAGGCCAATCAGATTCATCAACAGGAAGGGCTTCCACTCCCTCAATGTTCAGCTGCTGTGCAAACACAACAAGAGATTCCTCCATGTGTGTGCTCACTTTCCTGGCAGCTGCCATGACCCCTTCATTCTCCAGAAGTCCAGGCTGCTGCAGACCTTCACTCCCACCCCCAAAGTCTGTGGATGAATCCTAGGGGACAAGGGATACACTTAGAAGAGATGGCTACTCACCCTTCTACGAGAGTGACAACCAATGCCACTGGGACAACCAATAAGCAGGCCATCGGGCTTCTCAAAATGTGATTCCAGTGCCTGGACCAGGCAGGTAGCATCCTCCAATACACTCCTGCAAGGGTCTCAGTCATTGTGGTGGCCTGCTGCATCCTCCATGGCCTTTCAGAAAGGTGTGGACTTTGAGGACGGTGAGGCCCTGGAATCAGATAGCTCATCGGAGAAAGAGCAGGAGGTGAGAGAGGAGGAGAAAGTGGAGGCAGAGGGGGAGGATACAGAACATTCAGGTGCCCCAGCTACACAAGGAGGTGGTGGGGCATAGCGCAGGGCGCGACTGTTTCATCAGGATGCCATGACTGTCAGGGATCATTTGATTCAGGAACATTTCACCTAAGTCCCTCTTACCCAGGATGAAGGACATGATAGCAAGTCAGACGGAGGTACCTGTGCTAACACATCCATTGAAGGCACAGCCTGAAACATCTACACTCTTACCACCAATAAAAGATACACATCTGCCTAGAAGTTTTTTCCTGACCATGGAGGGACCCTTGATTTCCTTCACCACCTCATGCTATTTTCTTGTCGTGCCAGCAATAAAAGGAGTCTCAGATATGTGGCTTAAATTGTCACTATGTGTACAGCGCGAAGAAAGGGATACAGTGCAAGAAGACACCCCAGTGGCCCACTCAGTGGTCCGCAGGATGCGGTGTCCTCTGCGCTCGGCCACTCCTGTGCGGTGCTCCCATTGTGGCCTCGGAGGAGGTGGAGGCAGCCTGCTGACTTGCCCCTGCTTGCTGCTGAGATGCACGTGGCAGTCGTCCTCATCATGGAGATGCCCATGGGGGCATCTCCAGAGGCTGCTGTACCTGCATCATTGCAGGGGCAGCCTTCATCACTTGGCCCTGCTGCATGGTGGCTATGTTGAGGAGCCAAGGTGGCTGAGGTTGATGAAGGTGCCCCCTCATCTTCCTCCATGACATCCTCAACCCTCAGCAGCCATACCAGATGCCTGGAGGAGGACACCAGCTGGGGTGCAACTAGCATTCACTCCAAACATCTCTGCACCACTAGCGCCACTGAGTGATCCAGGCTACACAATGTGGCATTCCTCCTGTGGACGTCAGCACACAGTTCCTGCATGCACTTTGAGTGATGCCACATATGACTGTCCAGGTGATTGGCCACTGTCTCAATGGAGGAGCTCATGCACTTGTAGCCCTGAGCCATGGTTGCACACATGAGCTGAATGGCCTCCTTCATCACCTTCCTAAGGCCCTGCACTGCGTCTAAGTACAGTCTCCCATCTTGTGACTCTTTTTAAAAATTCTTTCATGGGATGTGGGCATTGCTGGCAAGGCCAGCATTTATTGCCCATCCCTAATTGACCTTGAACTGAATGGCTTGTGTTACGACCATGTGAGAAATGTACTTAGGGGTCACCTAGTCTTATTGTAACAGGGTTTAATTTTAAATACACTGTGTTTATCAGCTCCGCTTTTTGTGAATCTTTGTTCACAGTTTTCCAATTGTAAGACAACAAAACCAATTCATGCAGACTTTCTGAGGTTTAAAGAAGAAAGATGAAATTTTATGAGAACTTATAAACTTAAACTCTAATATGGTTCACGCCTACGGATATATGACTCGCCCACGCTAGCATGCACACGTGATATACACATGCAGATAGGAACAGAAAAGGGAAGAGGATAATATAGTAGAAAGGGGTTTGAGGCAATATCTTGTTACGGTGCTTCGAGCTCACTGTAGTCCTTTTGTAAGTAGTCTTGCTTCTCGTTGGGGCCCAGTAATCTTCTTAAAACCTTGTTCACATAGGAAATTTTTCTCTCTTTGAGTTTCACGTGTTTTCACAAGATTCAGTTCCGTGGGAAGGAGATGGAAGCAGGCAGGAGAGATCTTTACTCCGTGAGCACATGGCTTTGTCTGAGTTCAAATCCTTTGTTGGAAGTGCAAAGTCAAAAAAACTCCAGCCAGCTAGTCATGTGACTAAAACTGGTTTGACCACTTCTTCTGTGCATTGGGGAAGCAACGACTGGATCCCTTTTGTTCCAACACTGCCAGTGACTATACAAAAATGTCTTTCCGGTCAGGGGCTTGCAATTTTAAGTTTTAATGTTCATATGGCTAATAATGGGTGCCTCAGTCTTGGTAGCTGGGGGGGTTTGCCTGACACTAGGTTATTTCAGAGGGTAGTTAAGAGTCAACCACATTGCTGTGACTCTGGAGTCACATGTAGCCAGAGCAGGTAAGGACAGCAGATTTCCTTCCCTAAAGGGTATTAGTAATTCAGATGAGTTTTTAACAATATTCGATGATAGTTTCATGAAACCATTACTGATTTTTTATGAATTAATTGAATTTATTAATTAATCAAATTTAAATTCCACCAGCTGCCCTGGTGGGATTTGAACCTCTGTCCCCAGGACATTAGCCTGGGCCCCTGGATTACTAGTTTAGTATGACATTACCACTATGCCACCATCTCCTCCTTCAAAGGTCCTACGTTTGTGCCTAGCTGAGGGTGGAGCTGCCCACAGTTCCTTCTGCCTCAGGCACCTCCTCCTGCCCACTAGTGCCGTGCTCCTCACCCAGTGACACACTCACTAACTGTGCGTGAGGAACCACCAAGGTGAAAGTATCTGCGCTTGTAAGGTCTGATGGTGCTTCTTCTGTTTCTTGCTGCTGCTCTTGGGCTACTGCTTAGGAGGAAGAGGGTCTCCATGGATGGATATCTGCACCTGTGGGAGACACAAGAAAAGATCATGAGCACCAGCCTTGGAGAACAGAAGCCTCTGCAGTGCTGAGGCTTCCCAATGCAACTCAGTGTCGGGTTTGCTGTCGGACTGCGTAGAAAGCGATGCACCCCCTTGATGAGCGCATTTCCCTCTGTAATCACTATCTCCACCATGAGTGCCCATTTTGCTATGGCCGATTTCCTCGTGATCTGTGATCCTGGCTATTTCCATCACTCGATTCCCCCATGGGTGTTATCAGCTGAATGTCAGGGGCACCTCCTCCTATTTGGGCCCTCTCCTGGGCATTGTGTGCCTGTTTCAACTGCAAGAACAAAAGAGAGTGAGATAAGGCATTGCTGTCTTGCATGACCAATGTCACCTGCTCCTATTCATTAGCAGCTGCTTGTCTCATTGATGACAGGTCCTCAGCAACTATGACTGTGCACCATTCAGAGGGGTTATTAAGTGCCCTGGGCACACACTCCTCCCATGGTCAGGGGTAGTATGTGCCCTGGGATTGCTCAGCAGGTGCATCTGCTGGAGGGTGAATTCCCAGGGACCTGTGATGAGGGTCGGGGGTGGCACTCACCTTGCCAGAGTATATGGATCATTGAACCATTTCTGGCACTGGATCCAGGATCTCCAGGTAACACTTCTGCCATTTACAATCGCCAGGCCTGTTTTGTCTGTTGGGGGTGGCCTCCTCCTGCCATCCTCTGGAAAAAGGACCTCCATCCTCTTCCTCACGGCCTCCAACATAGCCTCAAGGTCTGCATCGGAGAAATGAAGGGCAGCCCTGCCCCAGGTTCCAGGCTTCCGGCTCTCCTGGGACATCTTGGAGATGACATTGAATTAAACAGCAGCCACAGTAATGGCTGCCATGGGTCTGTTTGAATCAGGCCCACACTTGAACAGTCCCAGGGCTTCTAATTGGATGGCGCACCCATCTCCATATCAATTAAGGGGGTCGCCCCCGTTAATATTGTGCATCATTTCCGTTTCCCACTGGGGGTGGGGTCACAACCTAGAAACCATCCTGACTTGTGTTTCCCGCCCCTAACATAAAAATTCAGCCCCTGGTCTTTGCTCTTTTTCTACCCAGTGAAGCCTCCGCTGGAGGTGGGGCTGGCTGCTTCTTGTATTGGCATCAGTAAACTGGGCAAGACTGGTAGGAAGACATCACCCAGATTCTCATCAGTCCCACTCAATTTGTCCCAGGTGCAATGTATGCCTGCATAAAACAGGCGTAGATCCTTGTCAGGGTCTGATCTTGGTGGAACTATGACCACTAAAACATAGAAACATAGAAAATAGGAGCCATTCAGCCCTTCGAGCCTGCTCCGCCATTCATTACGATCATGGCTGATCATCCAACTCAATAGCCTGTTCCCGCTTTCTTCCCATATCCTTTGATCCCTTTAAACCCAAGAGCTATATCTAACTCATTCTTGAAAACATACAATGTTTTGGCCTCGACTGCTTTCTGTGGTAGCGTATTCCACAGGCTCACCTCTCTCTGGGTGAAGAAATTTCTCCTCATCTCAGTCCTGAAAGGTTTACCCCATATCCTTAGACTATGACCCCTGGTTCTGGACTCCCCACCATCAGGAACATCCTTCCTGCATCTACCCTGTCAAGTCCTGTTAGAATTTTATAGGTTTCTATGAGATCCCCCCTCACTCTTCTGAATTCCAGCGAATATAATCCTAACTGACTCAATCTCTCCTCATACGTCAGTCCCGCTATCCCAGGAATCAGTCTGGTAAACCTTTGCTGCACTCTCTCTATAGCAAGAACATCCTTCCTCAGATAAGGAGACCAAAACTGCACTCAATATTCCAGGTGTGGCCTCACCAAGGCCCTGCAAAATTGCAGCAAGATATCCCTGCTCCTGTACTCGAATCCTCTCGCTATGAAGGCCAACATACCATTTGCCTTTTTTACCGCCTGTTGCACCTGCATGCTTACCTTCAGCAACTGGTGTACGAGAACACCCAGGTCTCGTTGCATATTCCCCTCTCTCAGCTTATAGCTGTTCAGATAATAATCTGCCTTCCTGTTTTTACTACCAAAGTGGATAGCCTCACATTTATCCACATTATACTGCATCTGCCATGCATTTGCCCACTCACTCAACTTGTCCAAATCACCCTGAAGCCTCTCTGCATCCTCTTCACAACTCACCCTCCCATCCAGTTTTGTGTCTGCAAATTTGGAGATATTACATTTAGTTCCCTCATCTAAATCATTAATATATATTGTGAATAGCTGAGGTCCTAGCACCGATCCCTGCGGTACCCCACTAATCACTGCCTGCCATTCGGAAAAAGACATACAACCAATTTTCTATCCATCGCAATACACTACCCCCAATCCCAGGAGCTTTAATTTTACACACTAATCTCTTATGTGGGACTTTGTCAAAAGCCTTCTGAAAGTCCAAATAAATCACATCTACTGGTTCCCCCTTATCAACTCTACTAGTTACATCCTCGAAGAATTCTAGTAGATTTGTCAAGCATGATTTCCCTTTCATAAATCCATGCTGACTCTGTCCAATTCTACCACTGTTTTCCAAGTGCTCTGCTATAAAATCTTTGATAATAGACTCTAGAATTTTTCCCCACTACCGACTTCAGGCTGATTGGTCTATAATCCCTGCTTTCTTTCAACCTCCCTTTTTTAATAGCTGGGTTACATTAGCTACCCTCCAATCTGTAGGAACTGTTCCAGAGTCTATAGAATCTTGGAAGATGACCACCAATGCATCCACTATTTCTAGGGCTACTTCTTTAAGTACTCTGGTATGCATACCATCAGGCCCTAGGGATTTATCGGCCTTCAATCCCATCAATTTTCCCAACACCATTTCTCTACTAATACTGATTTCCTTCAGTTCTACTCTCTCACTAAACCCTGTGTTCCCCAACTAATATGTTAAAAGGCCAGTTTCCCTCAGGGAATTGATTATGGAGTGATTGGTTATTGTAGGAAAAGCAGGATTGGATCCAGTACTTTGACCAGCTGCTGTCTTCCAAATGCATGTGCATTGAGGAATGAAATGGGGGGAAAAGCTAAAAATCGTAAAATTCTTAGAAGTTTATTTTAAATATGTACATCCTATTCAAGCAATATAGTTTTTTTTAAAAAAAGATCAGCCATTTTAAATTGTCAAAGCAGTTTCTGAAGATTTTTTTGGGGGAAAGATGTTGTTGGTGAAATTATATAGTCACAAAAGCTGAAGAAAGCTTTTGATTTTTTTCAAACACTGCACAAATTCTTATTTAGGCTCTGCAGTGCCACAGGCTGCTTCCATCTTTGACTTTTTGCCCCCTGAAACTTAAAACATATCCAAGAGAACTCCAGCCCTTTGAATCGGCCACCTCATGTCCACACAGTTAAGAAGATCATTTTGTGGTGTGCTTGTGTCTGCTCCAAGAGGCAGCAGGGCGGTGTGCGCTTGGTCTTCCCACAAGCCTTCAGTTCCATTGGATCCAGCATGAAGACGCCAATTTGCCTCATCATATTTATTGGCATTTTGACAAACTGTACATAACATTTAAAATATCCATGATGTACTAAATATCAATGCTAATTTTAAATTTTATTAGAAAAAGCTTCAAAGGATGTTTTATGTGAGAAACCACATTCCTTTTGCTTCACCAATCAATGAATCACCTACAGTCAAACATCTTGTGAGGTTGTTTTCAGCTATAGAAACCTTCAAATGAATGTTTTGTTTGACTAGTTACCAATAGCAAAACCAGCAATTAGGTTTTTAAGCACATAAACAGAGATAGGATTGTTTGAAGTGATTAAACACACAATGTTTTTCAAATGACATTTTCTGCTAATCAAAGCTAAATGGGAGGTGCTGTATGCTTGCAAGCTTACTTACACAGGGTCAAAATAGTAATGAGCTGATGAAAATTTTTAAATCTTAAAAATGTTAATTCTGATAAAGACAGGCTTAGATTTCATCGTCCATTCTAACCTTTCGCCTCAAACACAATAATACTTTTTCTTTGCCAGCCACTTGGCTAATCTACATTTGCTAACTGGGTTTGCTTGTGTGATCACATCATAGATTCATTGAATGATACAGCACAGTAGGATGCCATTTGGCCCATCGTGCCCGTTCCATCTGTTTGGTAGAGCCATCCAATTAATCCCATACCCTTGCTCTTTTCCCATAGCACTGTAAAACTTTTCCCTTCAAGTATTTATCCAATTCTGTTCTCAATGTTACTATTGAATCTGCTTCCACTACCCTTTCAGGCAGTGCATTGCACTTCACAACTTGCTGTATAAAAAAAAATCCTCACGTTGCCTCTGGTTCTTTTGTCAATTAATCTGTGTCCTCTGGTTACTGACACTTCTGTTTTTCCTTACTCTATCCAAACCAGTCATGATTTTGAACACCTCTATCAAATTTCCACTTAATATTCTCTGCACTAAGGAGATCAATCCCAGCTTCTCCCGTCCTTCCACATAACTGAAGTCCCTCATCCCTGGTGCCATTCTAATAAATCAAAGGCTTGCCATCCATCCTAGATTGTGATACCCAGAAACCCAGAATTGAACACAATACTCCAGCTGAGGCCTAACTAGTGTTTTATAAAAGATTAGCATAATTTCCTTTTATACTCTATGGGCCAAATTTTCAAACTGCCGCAGAGGCAGGACCAGAGGCGGATGGGCCCACAATTTCCCGCTGCCAGCCAGCATGCTGGTTTGCCTTCATGGTCATGTCTTGGGGCCTTTTTCAAAGAGGCTGGTTTTGAAGAAGCGGCCCATAGCCAATTAGATCCCTTAATGGGCCTGTTAAGGCTACTGCGCAGACACCAACTGGTCAGCAGTTGGGTTCCCCACTGGGCCAATTCCTGGCCAATGAATGGAGGCGGCCTCCCGGCGGCAGACTGGGTTCCAGCAGTCCATCTCCCCGCCCTCCCAACCCCCGCAGCCGCAATTGCTAGATGGCAGCAGTTGTGGCACCGGGCACCGTGTTGAGGGATTCTCCCTCTGAGATGAAGCCTTGGCAGCTGTGGCCACTTTTTATTTTTCAGTTTTTAAAAGTTTTAAAATTCCTCTCACTCTTTACCCTTTGAACTGATACGCTCTGTCTATATTAGGATAATTGAAGTCCCCAATTATCATTACTCTCTAGTTCCTGTTTCTTTCTGTAATTGGCCTGCAAACTCTGCTCCTCCATCTCCTTATTATTTGGTGGCCTATCGTGCACATCCAGTGTTGTAATAGCTACTCTATTGTTCATAAATTTTAACCAAATAGATTCTATCCTTAGCCCCTCAACTACATCATCCATCTCCAGTGCTATAATAGTTTCTTTGGTCAATACTGCCATCACACTCCTTTTTTGCCTTCCCTATCTTTCCCTAACTACTGTCTAGCCAGGGATATTAACTTCCTAATTCTCCGCTTCTTTGAGCCAAGTTTCTGTTAATGCCACTATCATTTACGTACATGCACTCCAAAACCATCTTAGATTGCTTCAAATTTGCCACCAGTCTGTTCTTTTCTATCATGTTTCAATAGTCGGCACCTCACTCTTGACGAGCTACCTGAGAATCCAAACTATTTGATATTCTCCCCATTGCACCACTCATATTCTTCACAGTTAAAGATGTCATCTTCTTGACCAAGGGATTCTAGAAACTGTTTGAGCTAACATTGTGTAAGATACCAGGGAGTTGCCAACAACCACACATCAGAAAATAAATCCACAACATCATGGAAAGGAAATTTGTGAAAAAGGTGAATAAAATAAATAGATCAATCAGTGATCACTTGATTTGTGACACTCTTTGGAGCAAATACAATACTCAGCCTGGTTGTCACGTAAGTGCCAAGGCAATCATTTCAAGGTTTTGATATTGATTTCCTTCAATCCAGTTTTATATTGTTTGTTTTCTTTGCTATTGTAATCAGTAGCTACAGTTTAACATATGAAGAAGCAGCTTGTTGGAGAGATTTCTCTTTGTGGGAGGCCACAGTACCTGTGATTATTTCCCAGCAACCACTAATTAGCAATTTGTTGGAGTCACTAGGATCCATGGTACTAACAAATGCTCTTTAAAAATAACAAAAATCCAAATATAGGTAAAGAACTACAGTATTGTCCATTAATGTTTCAGGATGTTTTTCTAATAAATATTATTTGTAATAATATATGCCACATCATATTGAGGGAAAAATCAAAAGGTGTTGGTGTTTTTATGGAGACCGTAAATTTATTATTAGGTAAAAGAATACTAAGGGGTTGAAATTTTGCTGTCCTATTAGCCTATAACTTTTAATGGACATTTTCAACTAATTAATGTCAAAAATAGACCTGGGACTTCTGTTTTAGAACAATCAAGAGGAATTTGTAAAGTGAGCTTTCTAAAATGGTGCATATTAACTTAGTTAATTGAACCAAAAACAAAAACTGAAAATGCTGGAAACATTCAGCAGTTTAGGCAGCATCTATGAAAAGTCTGTTTTGACCTTTAGCGGCAGCGAAAAGACACTTGTGATTTCAAGCCCGTGACCCCATTTACATCAGGCCAGTGAGTTGCTAGGAGCCATTGCATCTAGAGCAACTGCCTGAACAGTTAATGAACAATATTTGACAGCACATTGAAATTTTCCCATAAGCTACTGTGCTTCATCTCTTCTGCATGTGCACTAAAATGTAATGCATGTGCAGAAGAGATGGTGTAAAATGAATTGCCCTGAATGAGCTGATTGTTACCTGTCTTACGAATATCATAAAGAGCTTCTAGAAATGCTGATGAGATTGTGAGAAGTGAATGGTTACCAACTATATTTTTTAATGTGATTGGATCCTGGAGACGATATTTAATTTGAAATTTGTGGAATAAAGCATGTTGGGAGAGATGCAACTTGTCTGTCAGTAATTAGGAGGACATAGCTGACTTTTATTGTGAAGTGATGCCATTGTCATGTCAAGTATTGACCCCACCCATGCAATCTATATCTTACAACTAAGGTTACTCATTGGTCACAATGTGACATCTTATGGCAGAACTTATAATTTCTTTAATCTATTCTGACAAATTTACTTTCCCCACACCCCCAATCCATAGGTTGATGTGATTTTTTTTAAATCAACGTCTGAGGACAATTTTTAATTTTTTGGTACAAACACATTTGCTTGTCCAACTATACTTTTTAAGGTAATAGAAAGGTAAACTTGAATGCCAGGATTAACCTGAGTACTGTATTATATCAGCTGTAGCCATGATGTAAGCACACAGCTACTATCTGTGCACCACAACTGACCCACTGATTGAGATTAGGTTTCTACCATGTCGAAAGGTAATAGTTTACAAATACGTATGTTAATAGCAGCAGATTTTAAAACAAGCCCCAGTATAGTCATTATTTACTTGCATTCATCATGACTTTTCCTAATTTTACCACATGCCCAACGATTTACAGGTGAAAGTGACATGATAGAGTCATAGTCATAGAATCGTGCAGCATAGAAACAGGCCCTTCGGCCCACCGTGTCCATGCCGACCATAATGCCCATCTATACTAATCCCACCTGCCTGCATTAATTCCATATCCCTCTATGCCTTTCTCATTCAAGTATCTGTCCAGATGCCTCTTAAATGTTGCTACTGTTCCTGCCTCCACCACCTCCTCAGGCAGCTCATTCCAGATACCCACTATTCTTTGTGTGAAAAATTTACCCCTTTGATCCCCTTTAAACCTTCTCCCTCTCACCTTAAATCTTCTTCTCTTCTTTGGCCTTCTTGTCTGGAGAGGCAATGGGTGAGTGCCTGGAGGTGGTCAATGGTTTGTGAAGCAGCGCCTGGAGTGGCGATAAAGGCCAATTCTAGAGTGACAGACTCTTCCACAGGTGCTGCAGATAAAATTGGTTGTCAGGGCTGTTACACAGTTGGCTCTCCCTTTGCGCTTCTGTCTTTTTTCCTGCCAACTGCTAAGTCTCTTCGACTCGCCACACTTTAGCCCCACCTTTATGGCTGTCCGCCAGCTCTGGCGATCACTGGCAACTGACTTCCATGACTTGTGATCAATGTCACAGGACTTCATGTCGCGTTTGCAGACGTCTTTAAAGCGGAGACATGGACGGCCGGTGGGTCTGATACCAGTGACGAGCACGCTGTATAATGTGTCCTTGGGGATCCTGCCATCTTCCATGCGGCTCACATGGCCAAGCCATCTCAAGCGCTGCTGGCTCAGTAGGGTGTATATGCTGGGGATGTTGGCCACCTCGAGGACTTCTGTGTTGGAGATATAGTCCTGCCACCTGATGCCAAGGATTCTCCGGAGGCAGCGAAGATGGAATGTATTGAGACGTCGCTCTTGGCTGACATATGTTGTCCAGGCCTCACTGCCATAGAGCAAGGTACTGAGGACACAGGCTTGATATACTCGAACTTTTGTGTTCCGTGTCAGTGCGCCATTTTCCAACACTCTCCTGGCCAGTCTGGACATATCAGTGGAAGCCTTTCCCACGCACTTGTTGATTTCTGCATCAAAAGACAGGTTACGGGTGATAGTTGAGCCTAGGTAGGTGAACTCTTGAACCACTTCCAGAGCGTGGTCGCCGATATTGATGGATGGAGCATTTCTGACGTCCTGTCCCATGATGTTCTTTTTCTTGAGGCTGATGGTTAGGCCAAAGTCGTTGCAGGCAGCCGCAATCCTGTCAATGAGTCTCTGCAGACACTCTTCAGCGTGGGATGTTAATGCAGCATCGTCAGCAAAGAGGAGTTCCCTGATGAGGACTTTCCGTACTTTGGTCTTCGCTCTTAAATCTATGCCCTCTAGTTTTAGTCACCCCTACCATGGGAAACAGACTCTGGCTATCTACCCTATCTATGCCTCTCATAATTTTATATACCTCTATTATATCCCCTGTCAGCCTCCTTTGCTCCAGGGAAAACAGACCCAGCCTATCCAATCTCTCTTTATAACTCAAGCCCTCCAAACCAGGCAACATCCTTGTGAATCTTTTCTGCACCCTCTCTAGCTTAATCACATCTTTCCTGTAGTGCGGCGACCAGAACTGCACACAGTACTCCAAATGCGGCCTAACCAACGTTATGTACAACTGTAACATGACGTCCCAACTCTTGTACTCAATGCCTCGGCCGATAAAGACAAGCATGCCATATGTCTTCTTCACCACCCTGTCTACCTGTGTTGCCACTTTCAGGGAACTATATACTTGCACCCCAAGGTCTCTCTGCTCAACAACACTCCCCAGGGCCCTGCCATTCACTGTATATGGCCTTGCCCTGGTTTAACTTCCCAAAATGCATCACTTCACATCTGCGTTAAATTCCATTTGCCAATCCCTTGCCCACTTTCCCAGTTGATCTATATCCTGTTGTAGCCTTAGACAACCTTCTTCACTGTCCACTATACCACCAATTTTGGTGTCATCTGCAAACTTACTAATCATGCCCCCTACATTCACATCCAAGTCATTAATATATATGACAAACAACAGAGGGCCCAGCACCGATCCCTGCAGCACGTCACTGGTCACCAGCCTCCAATCTGAAAACAACCCTCCACTATCACCCTCTGCCTCCTATCACTAAGCCAATTTTGTATCCAATTTGCTAGCTCACCCTGGATCCCATGTGTTCCAACCTTCTGGACCAGCCTACCATGCGGGATCTTGTCAAAGGCCTTGCTAAAGTCCATGTAGACAACGTCCATCACCCTGCCCTTGTCAATCCTCTTCGTCACCTCCTCGAAAAACTCAATCAAATTCGTGAGACATGATTTCCCATGCACAAAGCCATGCTGACTATCCCATATCAGACCACGCCTTTCCAAATGCATAGAAATCCTGTCTCTCAGAATCCCTTCCAATAACTTTCCCACCACTGATGTTAAGGCTCACCTGCCTGTAGTTCCCTGGCTTATCCCTGCTGCCCTTCTTAAATAAAGGCACAACATTAGCTATGATGAAGCACTAGTGCCACTTATAACTCTATGGTTTCTAAATCAGATAGAGAAATCTGATCTGCAGTTGACAAGATCACTTGAAAATAAGTACTACACCATTAAAAACACTTTAATAAAACAGACATTATACAATATTGGCAAATAATACAATAAAATCAGTATGTCCTATTAACAGTGAGTGAAACAGTAAGATTCCATGCAACATACAATCACCCTGAGATACTGAGCTCATTCTTCAAAATGTTCAAATGGATTACAGTGGGTAAATCTGGTCTCATTACCAGCAGTTACATACAGATACACATCATAAAACATAAAGTACATAAGTATATTTTGTTTTCTAAAAAAGTCAGATTCCCTTATTTAAGTTTCTCTGTCCTAACCTTAATTGACTTTTCTTGTTAAACATACACATTTTCATGCCTAGTTTGATGCAGTAATATATCACTTTCTGCTCATCTGTACTTAGACCAGTGTAACACTTTCTGACATTTGACATGAGAAATGTGAATTATTACAAGGCCAGGGATTCTCTGTATAACCCCCACAAGCTATCAGAAACCAAGAATCTGTTTCATGACAGCAACTCCTTAAAAAACACACACACGCTTATATGTAATGTACAAATATATTTTAATATATGGCACCTTCTTATATCAACATATCTCAAAGTGTTTCATACAATTAATTACTTTGAAGTGCAGTGACTTAGTATGATCTGAATATGAATCCCCAGCAGAGTAGTTATGGCTGAGTTGGATCAGGACCTTCTAAGAAGAACTCATCACCTCAGCCATAACTACTCTGCAATAGTTAAGTCGCAAATTTATAATTACCAGGTATTCCTTTCTGAAGGAGCTGGATCAGTATCTGGTTGAGAATGGAATTGGAGCTTTAAACATCACACTCCTTTGACTCAAAAATTCTAGTCCTAAACCCTGCCCTTGGTAAATCTCATTCAGTTTTAAAAGCCAACTCAAAATACGTTCAACCACACATTTACTCACCTCCCCCTACTCTTCTCCTAACTTCTGCTCAGTGCCCCTCCTCCCCTGCCACTGGGTTGCACTTTAGGATGTTTTGCTGCATTGAAGTTGCTAAATAAGTTTAACATCAGGTCAAAACTGAGAAGAATAAATCACCCATGGTTTATGTGCTGCTGAGGAAAAGAGCAAGGAATATTGTCAATTGCAGGCAACCAGCTAGGGTTGGAGATGTGAGGATGGATGAGTATTGTGGAGTTTTGTTTTATTACCTTTGGGGATCAGAGAATATTTATGCAAAACTTACACTCAGGAGATGAAACAGTTCAAGCAGTGTCCTTGATAAGAATGATTTATGTGGTCTATGGATGGAGTAGGCTTGATGGACCAAATGCCTATTCTCATTTTATGTCTTGTTCCATGCTTTCATTCGCTCTTCACTTGGCGCACATTAGGATATCATTTCATGAAGCTCCATCTGCATGGCTCCCACAAGAGCATCATTTGGTACCTTTTCAAGGTCACAAGTTCTGAGAGGAACAACTTCTTTTGGCACTTTTACTATTAAATTGCCTAGAAATTACTATTGTTATACACTTTGTGAACAGACTTTTACTTCAATTTTTTGAACATTACATGACATGCTTATTAATCTATAATTTTGCTGTTTTATGGAATAAAATATGTACTTTAATGCTCACATGGGGGACATTCCAATGAAGCAGCATGATCAATGCTGACATGTACTTGTTAATTGCAATAAGCAGTCCCTTAAATTATTCTAGGTAGCTGTTAACAGAGCAATCCTAGATAGTAAAGCAAAGCTTATTAATCAAATACTGGAAGACAACCAGAAAGAGTGAAGGAGAAGTGGGAAAGATTTTATGAAGCTGATATCACCCCCTCCCTCCAGAAGCACCTGCTGCAGCAGGAATGGAAGGACACTGCAGAAAGGATAGAGCAGTGTCTCAAATCCCCGGGGTCTAAAAAGGATTTTAGAAAATGGATATCAGACCTGAAGTAATCTGACAAAGTAAGCCAATAATACTGCTATGCATGGCAACCACCTACCAGAACTAGGCATGCAAAAATGTAATTTATGCTAATATTTCATGCTGGAAGATACTAAGCAGTAAGAATAGGTTACCTTTCCCCAATAAAATCAGGACAATGAACGCTTTGCATTAAAAAAAAACATAGGAATTAATCTAATGCTACATTTAGGAAATACATATGGCAACCTGTATACAGAGTAGCAATTCTTTAAGAACATTGCATGAGAGCTGCGGATCTTCAATTTGCAGCATGCAGTGTTGCTCTGAAGCCATGCAGTTGTATTGCATTGTCACTAAGTACTTTCACTATTCCTGTCATATTCTTCTGCTGGTCAAGGTGCTGTTAACCTCTTCTGAAGAGCACCCTTGACATAATTGACCAGGAGAAGATCAGAATGTGGCAAATGGCTAGAACCATCACATCATGTAATGCTCTGGTAATTGTCCAACACACAGCATATACTCAACTTGAGTATCATGCAAAGAAGTGGTGCTTAATCGTGGTTACTTGAGGCTGCATTTTAGTATTTGGTTCTCTGCTGTTTTCTTCAAGAATGGAAGAACAGACAAACCACAACATTGTCCCCAACAAACCAACACCCCACAGTACCAAATATTATTACCACCTCTACAAGCACCAGCACACCTATGCTCAGCCCAAAGCACATAGACAGTAAGGTTGAGAAGGAAAGACAAGGTGAATCATGGTGCATGGGTTTGGAGAAACAAGTACTCTTGTCCACTAAAAGCTAGCCATCTGTGTGCCAAAGGTTCAGCCTAGTTCCAGTCTCTACTGTAGTGTCTAAAGGTTCAGATCTCTCAGGGCCTGTTTACAAATTGAGAATGCTATTCGAGTGGGGTGGCTGCATGGGTCACTTGTAACCATGGAAAATACACTGCAATGTCTGGGAGAATGCCACTGCTGTACCTATGCAGTCATTGGTTGAACTGTTGGTTTTTGAATAAATACATTGGACTCAGTTAGAATAAAACAGGAACACAGCAAAAGATGGGAATAGAACTGTGCAGGAAAGTGTACATGAAGATGACTTTGGGAAAATTACTTTGCAGATGTAGATTGCAGGTTTAATATAAGGGGCAGCTCCAGCATTCAATGGAAGGCATCTTGAATTAGCGCCTAAGCAGCAGTCTTCTTGTTTTATTCAGCAACTATTTCCTCATAGTCACTTTGCCCTTTTGCTCTGCCGTGGCTTTGTCACCTTCTTCTTTGACCTCCCTGGTAAAACCTTTTTACAGGATAACGTTAAGCAGCTGACAGCAATTATTTGGAGCAACCAAGGATGAAGGAAAGGGGTGGGGCTGTAAGATGCCCCTGATTGGTCAAAACATCTGAAGTGCTGCTTCCCTGTCTCTGGAGCTCGTCCTAAAGGAGATGACACAACTCTGTTCCAGCCTCCCTTTTAAGTCTTGGTCTCCTTAAACATATCTCCTCTGTCAGTCCAAGTTAGCTGCACCCGCGATGGTAGGCTCTGTGTGTTACCCATTAGTGAGACAATTGGTATTAAATTGGATGAGACTACCTGCACACATTTGAACAATTCATTTTGATTTAATCTCAAATTTCTCCTTTCAAAATATACATCACGCTTGCTAAAGGACTGGTAGCTTAGAGATGGCTGAACCTTTAGACGGAGCCCAAGAAGTACACTAGGTTTAGGTTCCATAGTGTCTGGTCTTTTTACCTATTATGTAAAGTGCTGTAGTAAAGCATATTGATCATTCATTAATTCTAACAGGCAGAATACTGCATAGTGATTTTATGTTGTGAGGGTGATTATTTTAGTGTGTTTCATCAAATTACTAAACTTATACCTGTTTAAAACTGCCCATTCCATACTTACTACTCAGAGTTATACAAACAGCACTAAAATTTATCAAATAAAAACTCTCATGTTCTGTCCTATTGATAAAAGTAACATTCTTGCTTCTCTAGAATAACCCACTAACTAGTTCATAATTCAGATCATTTGCAAAATTCCTCCTGAAAAATATACTACTGCCATTACTGTTAATTTCTATGAATTGGTACTAGGCAGATGGCAAAGTAAAGCTTGAAATCTGTTGCAAAGGACAGCAAATCTGTCAGCAGAGATCTCTACATTGAGGAGAGCTGACATTTTGACACCAACTCTGGACTCATAGTTACTGGGACTTCAAGCAGGACTGGAAGGTCACATGGTACTTTGAAATAGCCGAAGAGCCCGTTCATACAACCGATCAAACAAATTGCCCAGATTTCTGTCAGAAAATATAAAGAAGTAGTAGGTTTACAGACTTGTACATTTCAAAACAGCATAAAATTCAGACAATGTGACAAAAGGTCCACAGTGGGGTGGAGTTTACATCTTAATTGTGTCATACAGGTTATAAAAGTCAACTTATGTAAGTTCCCAAATGATTATTTCATCCACATGAAAACCACAGTTCTTCAAATACTGACAGATTGCTATGGTTTTCAAACAGGCATATTTTGTGTTCCATATTTCTATATAGATGGAAAGAATGCAGATGGAACATGTTTATCTGCATTTACAATAGTGATTGTTATATGGTAGAATTCACAATTTTTTCAAAATAAACTGGAGAATTCCAATATTGCTAAATGTTTGCTTTTTATTTCACTGTGGAACTGCTGCTTCCTTTAACCTACACGCCTGGAATTTCTACAGGGGTTTTCCAGCAGGAGATCAATGGAACTCCCAGAGAAACGAGGGAATTGGTTAAAACCAGCCACTTACACCATTTCTCCAAGGTTTCTGCAATCGTCCTCCAAAGTTAAGGTGGAAGATCAGGAGAACCTAGTGGAATTCAGAATAAGAGTGTATGAAATTGTTCTAAGGCAGTAGTGCAAAGCAGGCTGACAGTGAATCAGCGGCTCATTTTACACCACGCCCCATTTTATTCACCATTGACTTCCATAGAAAAACAATCGGGCGCGGTGTAAATCAGGCTGCCAATTAACTATGAGCCAGTCCGCACTACTGGCTTCAATCAAATTCACCCCCATATGGTGATGTTACATTAGCAAACAATAAATGTTATTTTTAAAGATAAAAACCCCAAATTTCTGAGGAATACCTATTCATGCCTGGCATCGGCATTGTTAAGGACCTTAGAGAGATTGATTGTATGTGGAAATGGCCTATTGGCAAACTGGGGAATTTTTATTTTACTTACTGCTACTCCTTCCAGATGACCACAGGCATACTTACACTGCAGCAAGGAGTCATATGCAAATTCCTTCCTACCCACCTGAGGCAAATGCTCCATCGGCACCGTAAGTGCCACAGGCATTTGCCTGCAATAACGATGTGCATTTATATAGTACCTTTAATGTATAAAACGTCCCAAGGTGCTTCACAGGAGCATTATCAAGCAAAATTTGACACCAAGCCATATAAGGAGATGGCTTAGTCTTAGTCAAACAGATACGTTTTAAGGAGCATTTTAAAGGAAAGAGAGGTGGAGAGGTTTAGGGAGGGAAATCCAGAGCTTCGGGGCTAGGCAGTTGAAGGCCCAGCCACTAATGGTGGAGTGATTAAAATCTGAGATGTGCAAAAGGCCAGGAATGGAGGAGCGCAGAGATCTCAGAGGGTTGTAGGGCTGGAGGAGGTTACAGAAGTAGGGAGGGGAAAATCCATGTCGGGATTTGGAAACAAGGATGAGAACTGTAAAAGTGAGGCATTGCCAGAACAGGAACCAATGCAGCTCAGCAAACGCAGGGGTGATGGGTGTGCAAGTTAGGGTATGGGCAGCAGAGGTTTGGATAATCTCAAGTTTATGG
Source organism: Heterodontus francisci (assembly GCF_036365525.1). NCBI lineage: Eukaryota > Metazoa > Chordata > Chondrichthyes > Heterodontiformes > Heterodontidae > Heterodontus > Heterodontus francisci. Next base: position 58,840,766 of record NC_090385.1, read on the forward strand.
AGCGTAGAAAATGGACCAGCCAGTAAAGCCTTGGAATAGTTGAGTCTGGAGGAAACAAAGGCACAGGTGAGGATTTCAGTAGCAGGGGCGGAGACAGATGATGTTATGCAGATGGAAGTATCATATCTGATCTCTTGATATGACCCTGGGCCAGTGGTGCATCCATGATGCATCCATCATGATCCATGAATTTCCACTGCAATGCAGATCCATCCCCAGAAGGCCTTCCTGAGATTTCTAAGCTAAACTGCATGACATAACACTGTTCCCTAACAGATCAGCTTGTTAGTACAAGATAAGTCTGTTGCTAAGGGTCAACTGTGATTAGCCATTTATGTCATTTCTTCAAGGATTCTGCTAATCTTTCGCCAAAGCTAGAAGGGGAGGTCAGGAGAACCTTGCGAGAATTCTCCCCCAATAATTATACAATGTGTTTTGTCATCTAAAATTCTTTCCCAATCCACCACAATGGATAAAGTGTGTCGTGGAATCCAAAACACCAACATGCTCACTCTGTAGCAGCAGACTCACCTTGCACAAGCAAGATCACTTACCAGCAACTCAGCTCATACTGGCAACTTTACCGAAAGCAACAGAGGTAAGTCATACCTGTAGGTTACACTATTAGGAAACAGTGTAGTGCACTCAGTAACATATTAACAACATGTATTCACATGGATTTTGTTGACCAATCATTGACTGTGTTGTTAAGCCTTCAGGAATGGTGGGAGGTATTACGGTTATGGTCTGTCAGAATGATTGTCTGATCTGTGCCATAAAAGATAAGCACAATACAAAATTATGGTGGAAATTTGAATCTATCACATATGCCATGCTTTTTGAAAGACTAAGTACAGCCTTTAACAAGTCTTATGACACATAAGTCATACTTATAAATCCCTCCCAAAATATCCTTGTTACAGAGGTTCTGGGAACTTCTGTTTTCACTAGTGTCAAATAGTTCAGCATGTTCCAACTGAAGCTATTTAGAAATGAAATTTATTACTGGCAAAAAATGCAGCCTTTAAGATCCATCTTTTCCATCTACGCAAAATTGAGTGGACAGTGTCAGTATTCGGCTGTAAAACAACTCCAGTTTACTTACTGAGCACCACCTAGGCCACGACCGAAACCGGTAGGCTGGAAGCAGAGAAGCGAAGCAACGTAACAGAGGCCTCTGTGGAAAGCTGACAACAGTCGTTGCTTCAGGGACATCCTTGTGGATGACAACACCAAATTGTTAATCTTTGATTAGTTTATCTTTAAAAGATGCTTCTCACAACAGTCTCTTAGCTGTGCTTAGACAGTAGTCAACAGCAGCAATGCGTTCAAAGTAATTGTGTGTAACTTCTAGGTTGTTACAATTGTGGTTAGTCAATTGTCATAAAAGAGATTATCCAGAACAATGTCAAAGCAGCAGAAAGTTCTAGATGCTTAGTGAACGATTTTCCCCCTATTGTGTGTCGTAATACCGGTATTAGAGTCACTGGCACTCATTCACCATTTATAGCAGCACATCTATTCATGTACCAATAGAAGCCTAGAAATTTCTATGTAAAAGAGCTCTCTGTGTTTGTCAATGACACGCTGCATTATAAGATCAAGAAGTTGAGCAGGAGTAGGCCGTACAGCCCCTCAAGGCTGCTCCACCATTAAAGAAGACTATGGCTGAACTTCTACACCAACTCCACTTTTAGACCCTATCCCAATAGCCCTTTATTCCCTTTGTGCCCAAGAATCTTTCAATCTCAATCTTGAATTTACTCAAAGACTGAGCATCCACAGCCCTCAGGGGTAGAGAATTTCCAAGATTCACAACCCTCTGAGTGAAGAAATTTCTCCTCATCTTAGTCCTAAATGGCCAACTCCTTAACCTGACACCATGACCCCTAGTTCTAGACTCTACAGCCAGGCGAAACAGCCTCTTAGCATTTACCCTGTCAAGCCCTTTAAGAATTTGATACATTTCAATGAGATCACATCTCATTCTTCTACACACCAGAGAATATGGGCTGGATTTTGTTGCAGTCCCGACATCGGGATCCGTGGTGAGAGGGCGGAAGATTGTACCAGCAGTGACCTGCCACGGAGCCTGACGCCAGGAATGCCGGGATTAATCTTCCCGGTGGCGACGAGGCTCTGTGGAGGCACCCTCCCCCCCCACCCCCCGCCAACGCTGGACGACGGGACCTGACTTTGAATATGTAAATTAAGAAAATGAATACATTTAAATAAAATTGTCAGCAATCTTACCTGCTACCCAGGATCTTCCAAGTGGCGGCAGGCACTCATGTGCCTTCACTTTCCTGTCCAGGGAAAGTAGGCGCCAGTGGGTGGGGAAGGGGGTTACTTAGGATTTTCAGTGTAGTGGGGGGAAGGGGTACAGGGTCGAATGTGCATTAATAGTGTAGGGGATGGACGAAGGAGTGATCTCTGCACTTTGAACAGTTTGGGGGAAAGGTCAGGTCTTGCATGTAAGTCTTTTGCGTGGGGGAAAGGGCAACTATTACCTGTGAATGTTATTGGGCAATATTTTTTATTGTGGTGTACTGGGGGAGGGTACGGTTTTAAATATTTAAAATTAGCGGCTGGTCTGGCTGTCCTTTTTAAAATGGCGCTTGTGCCTGTGCACAGGCAGCTGATGCTGTTGCTGGCTTCGCAGAGTCCGTCCCCACAACGTGATTTGTGTGTGGGGGGGTCGGGGGCAACCGTATTATCTTGAGCCGCTGCACAGTAGATCACCGTGGCATGGCGGCACGTGGCTCGTACATGTGGGCCTTAATTCTTTTTGCTCGCTGCTGCTCCTGGCGGCAGGAGAATAAAATTAAGCCGAGTCCCATTCTATCAATTTCTCCTCATAGGTCAGCCTTCTCATCCCAGGATCAATCTGGTAAACTTTTGTTGCACAACTTCTAAGTATATCTGTCATTGGGTAAGAAGACAAAACTGTACACAGTTATGAATGTTGAGTGTTGATTCCAAATGAATGAATTTGTTTCCTTAGGCTGCCTGTCACTCAAATATTCCTGTTGTTTCATATGTTTCAGCATTTGGATTTTTTAAATTAGTTTCATGGGATGTGGGTGTCGCTGGCTAGACCAGCATTTATTGCCCTTCCCTAATCCTCTTGAGAAGGTGGTGGTGAGCCACCTTCTTGAATCGCTGCAGTCCATTGAATGCAGTTTATTGAGGAAGGAAGGCAGTCTTCTGGTTCAATACTACTCCCACATAAACCTGCACCTGCTGAAAATTAGGCCAGGATTTAAAAGCAACAACAAAGTCCTGACATCGAGATGTAAAGCCAGTGGCATGGCTGTGTGGGTAGGGGTGTGATGGGGCAGAAGTGAGAGAGCGATATTGTCGGGGCCGTCCAATTAACGAACGGCAGGCAAGGGAACTGGCCAGTTAGGAGGTAAGGGCGGGAGAAAGTACCGGATAAGGCAAAGCTGGTGCCATCTTTAAACGTCAGTCACCAGTAGCTTTAAAACTTCCAAAAAACATTTGACAAAGTGCCACACAACAGACTTGTGAGAAAAGTTATAGCTCATGGAATAAAAGGGAGAGTAGCAACATGGATAAGAAATTGGGTGAGTGACAGGAAACAGAGTTGTGGTTAATGGATGTTTTTCAGACTGAAGGAAGGTTTGTAGTTCCCAAGGGTCAGTGTTAGAACCCTTGCTGGTCCTGATATATGCTTATGACATAGACCTTGGTGTACAGGGCACAATCTCAAAATTTGCAAGTGATACAAAACTTGAAAACATTGTGAACTGTGAGGAGGATAGTGTAGAACTGCAAAAGGACATAGACAAATTGGTAGAAAGGGCAGACAAGTGGCAGATGAAGTTCAATGCAGAGAAGTGTGAAGTGATTCATTTTGGTAGGAAGAATGAGGACAGAGAACATAAAATAAAGGGTGCAATTCTAAAGGGGGTGCAGGAGTAGAGAGACCTGGATGTATATCTACATAAATCATTGAAGGTGGCAGAACAGGTTGAAAGAGCAATTAATAGAACATACAGCATTCTAGGCTTCATTAATAGTGGCATAGAGTACAAAAACAAGGAAGTTATGTTAAACTTGTATAGAACACTGGTTCAGCCTCAACTGGAGTATTGGGTTCAGTTCTGGGTGTCAAACTTTAGGAAAGATGTGAAGGCATTAGAGAGAGTGCAGAAAAGGTTCACGAGAATGGTTCCAGGGATGAGAAACTCCAGTTACGTGGACAGGTTGGAGAAGTTGGGACTATTTTCTTTGGAGAAGAGAAGCTTGAGAGGAGTTTTGATAGAGGTAGTCAAAATCATAAGGGGTCTGAACAGGGAGAAACTATTCCCATTGGTGGAAGGATTGAGAACAAGAGGGCACAGACTTAAGGTAATTGGCAAAAGAAGCAATAGTGGCATGAGGAAAAACTTTCACACAGTGAGTGGTTAGAATCTGGAATGCACTGCCAGAGAGTGTAATGGAGGTAGGTTCAATCGAGGCATTCAAGAGGGAATTGGAGTATCTGAAAAGGAAGATTGTGAAGGGCTATGGGAGAAGGCCGGGTTGACCCTTGCACTGCCAGTTCTGAAGGGCTGCATCTCTGGGCCGTCATGATGGACAGTTAGGCTGCCACCAACATGTTGCGTGTCTATGATGAACAAGTGACAATGTTAATTTATATGCTTGCAGGAGAAGAAAGCTCACAATGCACGAGAAAGACCAAGAACTGGAGGGGACATCCCATATATGGCAATCCACATGCCAAAGGAAGAGGTATTAAAGCTGGGAGGTCTGGAGGAAGGGCAGCCTATCCCTAATGGTGAGATGAGTGTAGAGCCCTGAGAAAGTGAGTGGCTTAATGGATGGGCACAATGGACCCTCTAGTGAGCACAAAGCACAGTGCTCATGTGTTCACCACTGGTCACATGGAGCTCCAGATGATGAGTAGTAGAAGGACGTGTTGGAACACTCATTGCCCTCTCATCACTCTTCTCTCCCTCGCAGGTCATGTACAAGAACAGGCATCTGCAGAGCCTGCAGGATAGCTTTCCACCTTTGAGGCAGAGGAGACCTCAGAGGATCCAGCATCACATCATTCCTCCGCACCCTCCATTAGCACAGATTCTCGCGTTGGGGAGTCACACGCGAATAGCAAAGGAGTCACAATCTGGTGAGCACAGCACTGATGTGCCTGTGCAGCTGACAGAGACAGTGTCAGTTGTGGCCACTCACACTCAGAGGACTGTGGGAGGGCCCAGTGATGCTCAGCTTCAGGCTGATGATATGCTCTGGAGTTATCAACAAGCTGGCAGATGCTGGAGCTACAGCATGAGGTACATGAACATCTGGCGGAGATTCCAGAGGCTTTGCACACCCAGGCACAAATGATGGAGGAGTCCATCCAGACCATGTCTCTGGCATGTGCCCGCATGGCATCCTCCATTCAGAGATTGGCGCCCCTCATGGAGTGCCATATCCAGTAAACCACCTAGTGGATGCCAGAGATGCATGCAAACCTACATGTCATCACCACCTCCACGAGCTCTGTGGAGTACTGGCTGGGTGAGAGTGGGGAGTCATTGCCAGGTGCTTAAACTGCTCAGGTGAGCATGGAGGGACAAGTGTGCCAAAAGGGTAGAGGAGCGGCCACCTGAAGCGCCTGGGGGCTTCTCTCTGGGCACTCCTGACATGGACGGCAGGTCCTTGTCCTCTCTGGCGGTAACAGCAACATCTCAGGAAGCCGCAGTGACAGAGACGGTATCTGGACCTGTGGAGGAGGCCCTCAATATGCCAGGACCTTCAAGGCCTCAGGCAACCAGAGGATGACTGCCACAGCCATCAAAAGCCATGGATCAGAAAGGTCAGCAGCCTGCCTCCACCTCAGCTGACAGCATAGGGGGAGCACCACATAGGAGTACCTACAAGCATATGAAAAAGTCCACTGAGCTGCACTTGGATTTTATGCTGTTATATTATGTAGTTCAATGTCACCTTGATGTTTATTTGTCTTTAATGAAATCGGATATACTGCATTGCAAAAAGAATCCTTTGCTCATTTATACAGTACCAGGCCACTAACAGTTCGATGGCTTTTGCAAAGGGTGTGATGGGAAGGACCAAACTGCATGAAGTTCATGCATTTCCCATGCTGTGGCCTGCTATCATGACGGGTCCAGTGAGATGGTCAGGGCATTCAAAGAAAAGGCAACAGGGTTATAGAAGGTGGAAGATTTATTTGCTTGCATGGGTGTGTAAGGAATGCTCATGAGAAACATGTCTGTATTAGTGAATCGCAAGCCTCCATTGTGCATATCTCATTGTGCCTTGCCTGCAGTCCCTCAAGGTCTTCATCAAAATCAACCTGGTCAGCAGCCCCCTCCAAATCTTCATCCTTGGAGGAGTCATAGCACTCCAGGATGTCCTCATTGTTCAAAGCTTCTCCTCTCTCTAGCACTATGTTGTGCTGAGCACAGCACACCTCAATGATATGCGAGACCCTTGCTGGGCATATTGAAGGGCTCCACGAGATCTATCAAGGCATCTGAACCACATCTTCAGAAGCCTCTGGCTTGCTTGATGGTCACTCGAGTTGTCGCGTGGCAGCTGATGTATCTCTGCTCTTCATCTGTGCTAGGATCCCACACAGACATAACGAGCCATGTGTTCAGCGGGTAGTCCTTGTCACCCAGTATCCATCCTTGAAGGCGTGTGGGGGACCTGAAAAGGTTGGGCACCTGAGACTGCCTTAGTACGTAGGCGCTGTGACAGCTTCCCGGGAACCGTACACAGACCTGAAAGGATCCATTTGTGGTGGTCGCAGACCAGTTGCACATTGAGTGAGTGGAAGCCCTTCCTGTTGATGAAGGCCGCTGCCTGGTCTGTGGGAGCCTTGGCGGCCACATGTGTGCAGTCGATGACACCCTGCACTGGGGGAATCCAGCAATGACCCCAAATTTTACAACCATGTCAGTCTAACTGTCCGGATCGGTACAAAACCATACGTGCTGACTGGCCCTCGTGAACACGGCATTGGTGACCATCTTGATGTAGTGACAAGCCGCAAGTTGGGAGATTCCACAGTTATCGCCAGAAGTTCCCTGGAATGATCCTGAAGCATAGTAAGTTAGCACCACAGTGACCTTCACTGCCACAAGCATTGGGTACCCTCCATTTCTCATTGGACTCAGCTCCTCCTTCGTTATGGCACACAGCTCAGCAACCACCTCCCTGGAGGAGTGCAGTCTTCAGCAACACTGCTGCTCTGACATTTGCAGGCAACACAGTCTCTGACGGTAGACCCTCTCCGGTGGTTAGCATCATCTGCGCACAAGAGGCTGGTTGTGTGTTCCTCTGCACCCTCCTCATCCATGCCCCCTTCCACAGTCATGATCCTGGTGCCCTTCTGGGTGCTGAAGCCCTCTCCCTTTCTGATATTCCTCCTCACTGGAGGTTTCAAAGCCAGAGTGAATAAGACCCATTGCAAATTGCTGCACTCAGTTTTTTTTTTAATTCATTCGTGGGATGTGGGCGTCACTGGCTAGACCAGCATTTATTGCCCATCCTTAATTGTCGTTGAACTGAATGGCTTGCTAGGCCATTCCAGAGGGCATTTAAGAGTCAACCACATTGCTGTGGGTCTGGAGTCACATGTCGGCCAGACCAGGTAAGGACGGCAGATTTCCTTCCCTAAAGGGCATTAGTGAACCAGGTGGATTTTTACAACAATCGACAATGGTTTCATGGTCACCTTTAGACTCGATTTTAATTCTAGATTTATTAATTGAATTCAAATTTCATCATCTGTCGTGGTGGGATTCGAACCCATGTCCCCAGAGCATTAGCAGCTCTGGGTTACTAGTCTAGTGACAGTACCACTACACCTCTACCTCTCTGTTCTCCCTCCACCGCTCCTTACTCTGTACATCGAAGTGACAAGTCAGCGAGCACTCAATCAGAATGCCTCTGCTGTGCTCGCCAATGTTGTCTTGCCTTTGTTCTTTTTCCACCCTCTCCCATTTGACCTACTTAAAAACTATTGCATTTCTAACTTTTACAAGTTCTGATGAAGGGTCATTGACCTGAAACATTAACTGTTTCTCCCCCCACAGATGCCTCTAGACCTGCTGAATATTTCCAGCATTTTCTGATTTATTATTGGCTTGCCTCCAGATTGCTGCTGCTGCTGCTGTTTACTCAGTATTACCCTTCCTACAATGCCGCACTACCTCTTGCATTGGCTGCCGATTAAGCCAAGACTGACCTTCTACTGAGCTTCCACCTCCTTATAGCTGTCAAGGCTCTGAAACTCTGTTGTTCTCTTGCACCTCTCTCAAAATTGTAAATATCTGGTAAAATCGCCATTATTTGCCTGTTTAACAGGCTTAATGATCTTCCTACCACCTACAAGCATGGCCTCCCCCCAACAACCAGCCGCCTCTCAGAATGTCCCTTAATAGCGAAAACACATCAGGCTTCCCTCCCAACGCTATCCACCACCATTTTACCGCCTCTCCCGCCTCCCAGCCCGTCTCCATTGCACTGACAAAATTCCACCCTGAATTACAGAACCATTTAGACTATCAAGTGCAGGAGAAGCTGTGTGGTAGTAAAAAGCTTGCCAGAGGAAAGTTGGAAATTGGGTCACAAAGAATCAATCTGTAATTAAAATTGCAGTCACTCCTTTTCTGTTAGGTTGCACATGATCTCACAAAACTGTATGTTACAACAGGTGCCTAAGCCTTTCCAAATAAGACTTTTCACCAGAATGGGCAACAACCTTTGCAGTCTCATTAGCATACAGTACATTTTCTGCTGAAGTTGAGATTTCTACGTACCATCACATAAAGCTGGGCAGTCAATAGAGGACAAATCCTACTATTTGATTTTTATTTATGAGCATGTATGTGAGGAGCCGTTTGTCTTAGAAACTAACTTGATTACAATAGCAACCTAATTCTTTCAGATGGGCAGCAGAGATGGCTATGTGGCATTTATATATTTTTTCTTCTCTTATCTACATTTTTCTGTTTCTCTCTTCTCTTTGTCTTTCTTTTCCTAGATTTCTCTTTCCATCTCCACAAGCTACCACTTGTGGGATTCCTTTTATGTTTTCCTTTCTCTTGTTGAAGAGGGAAAAAAGGAACCTGGAATTTCCTCAGGAGTTCTTTGGCAGGAGATTAATGGAACTTCCTGGAAGAAAGTGCATACAGAGAGGAAAAAAAAGCTGTTTACACTATTTTTGCAGGGTTTCCATCGTAACTTCACCAGGAGAGCAAAGAACCCTGCAGAATGTTAATACTAATCTCTCAGTGTTAAATAGAGTGCAGACAATCTCTTCTTGACAAATAATTGCATTCCATCTAAAGCTTTCCTTCACTACCTTTCTAAAGCACATACTACCCAGTGGGTTTGTGTCCCACACTTCTTAAATAAATGTCTTTCATTGTAAGACAAGGATTTATACATGGGGCCATATCTTGGTAACTAATTCTGTTGTGCACTTTAACACCTGGTTTAACATAGTGTCATCTTGTGACAAATAGTTTTCTTGCTTGGCATCATCTGAAAGGACACTGTTAGTTTTTACATGTATGCTGACAACACTCAGGTCAACCACACCACCACTTCCCTCAACTCCTCCACTGTTGTCAAATTATCAGACTGTTTATCCAATATCCAGTACTGGATAAACAGAAATTTTCTCCAATTAAATACTGGGAAGACTGAAGCCATTGGGCTGGATTTTATGCTCCGTTAGAAGGAGGGTTTTTTGACGGGGTGGGGTCGGAGAATCGGCGCAGAGTCGTCCACCACGGAACCCAATGCCGTAATGCCAGTTTCTGATTTTCTTGGAGGCAGCGAAGTTCTGTGGTGGCACCTCCACCATGACACGACGGGATTGTAATTTAAATTGTTTGGCATGAATTTGTATTGAATTTGCCACAATCCTACCAGGTGTTTGCAATCTTATGCATGATGTGCGGCACTCATGTGCCTTCATCCTTGAAAAGCTGGCGCCACCAAAACGAAAGTCATCGGTGCCTGACGGGTTAGGTAAGTTATCCATTGTTATCTTTTGGAATTTTTTTCCACATCGCATATTGCCACTGAGCTCAATCTGCAGATTTGATGGAAGGTTGGAACTCTGCAAGTGGATACTGTTGGGGGGAAGGCGTAACTCTGCAAGCAGATACTGTTTGGGGGAGAGGGGTAACTCTGCAAGTGGATACTGTTTGGGGAGAGGGGTAACTCTGCAAGTGGATACTGTTGCAGGGAGAGGGGTAACTCTGCAAGTGGATACTGTTGCAGGGAGGGGTAACTCTGCAAGTGGATACTGTTGCAGGGAGGGGTAACTCTGCAAGTGGATACTGTTTGGGGGGAGGGGGTAACTCTGCAAGTGGATACTGTTGGGAGGAGGGTGTAGCTCTGCAAGCGAATACTGTTTGGGGGGAGGGGGTAACTCTGCAAGTGGATACTGTTGCAGGGAGGGGTAACTCTGCAAGTGGATACTGTTGCAGGGAGGGGTAACTCTGCAAGTGGATACTTTTGGGAGGAGGGTGTAACTCTGCAAGCGAATACTGTTTGGGGGGAGGGGATATCTCTGCAAGTGGATACTGTTTGGGGGGGAGAGGGGAAATCTGCAATCCAACATCAGGTGACAACATCACCAATGCTGCCCCCGCCACATGATTGGGGGGGAATGGCCGCCGTCATTATGCTAAATGGCCGCCTACTGCATAATGATGGTGGCGCGGCCGCTAACGTCACAGGCGGGACTGCTGCCATTTTGTGCATCCACCGCCGCTCTCGGCAGGGATAATAAAATCCAGACCATTGTTTTCAGTCCTTGCTCCAAACTCCATTCCCTAGCTACCAACTCCATCACTCTCCCTGGCAACAGTCTGAGATTAAGCCAGTCTGTTAGCAAACGTGATGTCACATTTGAACATTCAACCTCACATTCGCGCCATCACTAACACCGCTAGTTCCACCTCTGTAACATCAACCGACGTCGCTTCTTTCTCAGCTCACTTTCTGCTGAAACCCTCATTCATGCCTTCATTATCTCTAAACTTGATTATTCCAACACACTCCTGACCGTTCTCCCACATTCTACTCTCCATAAACTTGAGATCATCCAAAACTCTGTTATCAATGTCTTAACTTGCACCAAGTCCCATTCACCTAGCATCCTTGTGCTCACAGACCTACATTGATTCCCGGTCAAGCAACATCTTGATTTTAAAATTCACATCTTTGCTTTCAATTCCCTCCTTGGACTTGCCCCTCCCAATCTCTGTAATCTCCTCCAGCCCCACAACCCTGCTCGATATCCGCACTCCTCTAATTCTGGCCTCTTGTGCATCCCTGATTTTAATTGCTCCACCATTGGTGGCTGCACCTTCAGTTCCCAAGACTCTAAGCTCTGGAATATCCTCCCTTCACCTCTCGGCCTCTCCACCTCGCTTTCTTCTTTTAAGACCCTTCTTAAAACCTACCTTTTTGACCAAGCTTTTGGTCATCTGACCTAATCTCTTCTTTTGTGGCTTTGTGTCATACTTTGTTTTATAATGCTCCCGTGAAGCACCTGGGAAGTTTTATTACATTAAAGGTGTGTCATGAAGGTGCTTCCATTATTCATTTCTTTTAAGACTTGTGTTTAAAAGACTGTGGAAAATACCTGAGAAGATGCCTGGACTTGTTTTTTTAAGGGTCACTGGATGGACACTTGGGACTTTGTTTAAAAACAAACACTTATTGGAAGTCACATTTCTTGAGCTAAGTAAACAACCGGAGCCTTATGTACTATGGAACTGTATGGACTTAGAGAAGTCAAATGTCTGATTTATGGCTGTCAGGAGTTTTTGTTTCAATCTTGGATATTGTTTGGAGTTTAAGTGATGGATAGCCTGCTAAGAGAGAAGCCACCCAACTCATCCTTTGCCACCTGTTTTGAAAAATCTTTTGAGAATCCAGTGTGATAGCTGAACCCACTGATTCAGTAATCTCCCCGAAAAGCCTGCAAGACCACTCTGCGATGTCTCCTGAACATAACTGCTCTAGAAAGATCCCAGTGACAGCTGTCTGCGTGGACACAGACGCCAAACCAAAAGGGCCATCTGGAACATTCCATATCTTACCCTTTTCCTTCAAGAATTGACAATAACTTGGCCAAAGTATTTGTTTTAAAGTTGATCTCTGCAGAGCCAGTTTTTTCATTTTTCTTTTTCTTTTCTTTAACCATTGTGTGTGGGTTAGGATATTTTAGAAGGGAGATATTTATACTTTCATATTTCAAATGTGTGTTAATAAGCTGCATATTTATTGAATAAGTCTTGTTTTATAATAAATCAACAATTTTGTTGTTTATTAAAGAAACCTGTTTGGCAGATTTTTATTCTGAAATTAATATAAAGTATATAATTGGCGTATCAGTAACTGGGTAAAACATTTAAATATATGCTGTGACCAGTGGAGTAGTAGAACTAGAGAAGGCCAGTGCATTCCACCAACCTCAGTTGTAACAGGTGCTATATAAACATAAGTTGTTGTGATATTTCAATGCAAAATTAGATAAAACGTTCAAAATTTAGGAAATTCAAATGACAGATTGTTACCTGAGATATTAGCTATGCTGCGGTGCGTTCATGTAAATGGAACCAATGCCATTTTTACAACAGTGTATTTAGATATTACAGAAACAACAATTTCCGCATCAGATCATTTTATTGCTGTAATATTTTGTGGCAGATAATATTACATTAGCTTAGGCAATTTTAGCAAACATTAAGTGTGCCACATTGGACTTGGCTCAACATTTGCCTTTGCAACTGCTTCCTGCTGAAAAGGACTGATCTGAACTACAGCCAAGCTGTTGTGTAAAAAAATGCTTTAAATGTGCAGCATGCAGCAGTATATTTTGTATAGAAATGGAATCAATAATTATTTAATAAAGATTTGGCTTGAGTGCTTACAGTGAACAGATTGATCTCATTTTCACCACTATACTGAGATAAAAAAATATCAATTGAAATTCCATACCCTGCTTCAGGACTGCAATAACATTCTACTAAATTAAAACACTGTTACATTATCGTTTCTTAAAGCTAGAGATTACTCTTGGTTACATCAGTGAAGAGACCTAAAACAAAGGGCATTACTCTATCGTGTTGCAATGTCTTGGTTCAAATGTCAAGACAGAGTATAAAAAAGAATGATGATTTCAAACTATTCATGGAGTTTTAAGACCAATGAGTCTGTCGGGTGAGTTAAAGGGGGATTTAGAATGTGGCTCTTCCACCAGTTATTCGAAACAGGTTTATGTCTCCATTAAAATAGCCGAAGAAGGAACATCCTGTCATCCCCTTTTATCCTCAACAGTCATTTCTAGTCTTTAGTTTGTTTAAAGAATCCAGCAGAATAAGTAATGTTCAATAGTACATCAAGAACATAAGCTGTGGGATAAGGAATACTATTCAACCAACTAAACCTGCTCCTCCTAGCATTCCTGCATAGTAGGGCCACATAGTAATAGTCAGAGACTCTGTTCAGAGAAGCTGCAAGCCTCAAAATATCCTATTCTAGCAAATCTGAAGGGGCTATGATTTCCAGTACTTGCTGCTCCAACTCAGAGAGGTTCATGATATTGACTAGTCCTTCCCAGTCTTACGTCTCTTTCTTGGATTGTGTATTGTCTTGTTCTGCAAAGAAGGAAAGGACAAGAGTTAGTGCCTCCTGAAAAGTAGACTGCAGATGTTGTGGGGGTTCTACTGTTGTGAGGGTGCCAAGAATGAGAGGAAGCAATTGAAGTCAGGATGGTGAGGTGTTGAATGGAAGGCAGTTGTGTGAAAGGTGAAATGTGGAAGGAAGCATGACAGAAGTTGATGATTCTGCAAAGGCTACCAAATGAGAACAGAACAGTGCCTTTTGCTGCTGTGAAGAGAACAAGGAAGAGGTAAGTGTGCATTCATAATAAGGAGTGGTATAGTGTGCCCTTGTGCTGGATGGTGAATGATATGATGGAGGGGAGAAAGTTATTAAAAGTGCTGTACTCACCTTTGCTATTCTTGTAAGTTAATTTAAGCACTTCCTGCACTACATCAAGGTCCTGGGGGTGATGTTCCTGGACAGGTTACAATTCTTATCTTAATATTCAGATCTCTTCTTTGCTTTGTCTCTCACTATCTCTGTAACCTCCTGCAGCCCCACAACCTTTTGAAAACTTTGCAGTTCTCCAACAGGTGCATCCTCCTCCCTTCACCCCACCATTGGTGGCTGTGTCTTGAGCTACCCAGGCTCCATGTTCTGGAATTCCCATCCTAAGCTTCTCCAATTCTCCATTTCTTCCTTTCAGTCTAGGCTTAAAACCCACCTCTTTGACCAACCAATCTTTTGGCCATCCTTCCACCTATCTCATCTGGCTTGGTGTCTATTTATTTCTGATTGCACCTCTATGGAGTACCTTTGGATGGTTTTCTATGTTAAAGGTGTTATATAAATGCAAGTTGTTGTTATTTGGGACCTGGGGTGGTGAGGTTTTAATACGGGAGAGTGTGGAGGTAGATTTTGGGTTGGGCTGTTTGTTTTTCCTTTTTTTTAAAGAAGAAACAATTATGATGTAAAAAATAGAAGTCTTAAAAAGTACCAGAATTCATTTTTTAATATAACATTCTTTTCTGGGGAGCATGCTACCCATGATATGCACCACTGATTTTGTGTGTTAAATACCTGCTTTTATAATCCAGGACTTCATGTACTTGTGTTTTTCCCCTCCTCCAATAAAGTAAAGGAATGTTGTGTATACCAATAGCTTAATGTGCAACCCCTTGAAATGACTTATTTTCATATATCAGTGCCACTCTGAAGTTGCAACTTTTTGCAGCTGTTAGCAATTGTTTCCAAACCTTTTGGCCAGTTTTTGCTCATTTTTAGTTTGCTATGTATGTAAAGGGATGCAAGCAGAAGAGTGGGAAGAGCCCAGGTGGCTTATATGGCACAGACCTGGTTAGGCCAAATTATTCAAGAGAAGTGGCTCTTCTCCTGAGCTCCAAATATGCTAAATTGGCTTCTTTCTAGTTGCAATGTAAAGAGTCATTACACCATCTTTTTTGGGGGTGGGGGTTGGCTAGAAAGATATAAAGAGGTCTAGAAAAAATAAGCAGAAAGTACAAGTTAAAAGAAAGCCACAGCTAACAGCACTGTTGCAACAGGATCAAAAGGCAAACTGTTTTTATATAATATAAAATAAAAACA
The DNA here is from genome assembly GCF_036365525.1 of Heterodontus francisci. Lineage (NCBI taxonomy): Eukaryota > Metazoa > Chordata > Chondrichthyes > Heterodontiformes > Heterodontidae > Heterodontus > Heterodontus francisci. The sequence goes on from NC_090385.1 coordinate 58,856,003, forward strand.
AGAAATGCTGGAACCACTCAGCAGGTCTGGCAGCATCTGTGGAAAGAGAAGCAGAGTTAACGTTTTGGGTCAGTGACCCTTCTTTGGAACTAGCAAATATTAGAAATGTCAAAGGTTATAAGCAAGTGAGGTGGGGGTGGGGCAAGAAATAACAAAGGAGAAGGTGTAGATTGGACAAGGCCACATAGCTGACCAAAAGGTCATGGAGCAAAGGCAAACAATATGTTAATGGTGTGTTGAAAGACAAAGCATTAGTACAGATAGGGTGTTAACGGACTGAAGATTGAACAGCAGCAAGTACAAACATGAAAAAAACAGTGGGTAAACAAACTGAACAAACTAAGATGAAATGAAATAAACAAAAAAAATTGTAAAATTAGTTATTTTTTCTTTTTTACATTTTTTACTTTTTTTTTGTTTATTTCATTTCATCTTAGTTTGCTAGTTCCGAAGAAGGGTCACTGACCCGAAACGTTAACTCTGCTTCTCTTTCCACAGATGCTGCCAGACCTGCTGAGTGGTTCCAGCATTTCTTGTTTTTATTTCAGATTTCCAGCATCCGCAGTATTTTGCTTTTATTAAACTGTTTTTATAGTTCTACTATAAAATCTTCTCCCACTGCTTGTAACCTATGGAATTCCTTGCCTCATAATCTTTTCTTCTCCTACAACATACAAGCTTGTAAAAGCCATCCCTGATGCCACTTGATCTTTACTCTCTGACATGTCATCTTCACTCCTATTCCTTCAGTATTGATATCATCCACTATGGGCCTTGATGTTTCACCCAGATTTCTCAATACAGGAGCAGAGTGCTTCATTTCTGATGGAGGTGATTATCCATAACAATAAAGATAACTTTAAATAAACTCATCCATTACTAATGGCTGCACCTGCGGTTATTCGTACTGCCCTAGAAGGATAACAGAATGTGCATTTTTATGCAACTGTGCCTAATGGGTGTCGGTTACAACAAAAAGCATCTTGCTGGAAGTGGGTAATGAAAGAATTATAACCAGAAACTTTTCAATATCTAGTAAACTCGGCAATAAAATGTTAAAGATAAAGTTGAAAACCACTCATTATTATTCTACATATGCATAGTGAGTCTGGCCCGGTAAATGAAGGGACTCACCTTATCACATATATTGCTTTGTTGGTTAGCAACGTATGATAGGCGGAGGTGGATAAAGCCAATGTGCCACACATCAACAAAAGCGTTGTTCTTCATGATACTAATATTGCTATCAGTGAAGCGAGGCAAAAACTAACTAAAAATTACCGTTGACAGTGCATCTCAGTTTGATTGTACTACGATATGTGCAACAGGCTGGTTCTCATTAATTCTGAATCATCAGTTGCTTCAGCTACCTTCCTGGTTCTATCTACATCAACAGTACAAGATGTGAAGGCCAGCTCTCCAGTTTATTTTTTCGACTGTTTTCTGAGCCTTTGAAGCATGGATGTTAATCAGTTTGGCAGCATTGTGACAGTGCTTTCTCTACTAATCATTGCTTCCAATGCTGTAGTGATAGTGGCGCTTGTCCTGATGATGTTGAAGAACAGATCTACTAGCTTGTGTTTTATCTTGAACCTGGCAGTTGCAGACATGCTGGTGGGATTCACTTGCTTCGGAACAACTGTAATAGTGCTCACCAGCCAGGGTTTCACTACCAGCAGAGTATTGTGTATATTTCGGATCTCGCTTATAACCTCGCCCTCTGCTGCCTCTATATTAACGATGGTTTCTGTTGCTTTTGACCGTTTTCTAGCCGTAAAATTACCTTTACAGTACTGCCGACTAATGACAGATAAACTAGTGGTTTTGATCATCGCAGGCCTCTGGATTGTAGCACTTTTAATTGGGTTCCTTCCAGTGATAATTCAACAGCTACAGCCTGATGAATATAATGGTGTCTGCACTCTGTTCTCCATCATCAATCCTAAGTACGTTATAATTATATTTTTCACTTGTTTTTTTCCTGCCTCGTTAATCTTCGTCTATTTCTACAGCGTGATCCTCAAAATAGCATATTCACACACGCGACAAATCCTAGAAAGTGAACGGATCAGCTCTGTCTCCAGTCCTGATCCACCGCCGCGCTGCCACATCCGAGATGTCAAAGCAGTGAGGATTATAGGGATACTCGTTGGATGTTTTATGGTTGCATGGGCTCCCTTCTTCATTGCAAGTACTGTGCAAGCATGTTGCACCAAATGCCAATTATATACAATCATTGAAGACTATCTCTGGCTTCTTGGTCTTTGTAACTCTCTGACGAATCCACTGATTTATTCCTATTGGAAAAAAGATGTGAGAATGCAAGTTTGTCAGATGTGCTGTTGTGCGAAAATCAGGATTTCCCCCATGCTCAGCATCATCCGTTGTCAGCGGAAAGCGGGTGACATCCAGAACCCTGGTACAGAGAAAGGGAATGAAGATCGATTACCTGGGACCTGGCCAGCAATTGATACTGCCAATTATCCACTGACAATGAATACACCAAAAGGTATGCATGTACTCTTCAGATTCAAAAGGACTACATAGGGTTTTTAATTATGTTGTGGAAGTTGAGATCAAGCAGAATGTCTAGAGGGAGAAACATAAATGGATTTCAGGGCAACAAGAACAACAACGTGCATCAAAGTAACAACTTTATCCTCAATAATATCTCTTGGCGCTTCAGATAAGCCTGAAGGAATAGGATTCTGGTGGCAGTTATTAGGATAGGTGACCAAATGCTTGGTCGAAGAGGTAATTTTTGAGAAGGGTTTTAAAGGAAAGGAGAAAGATGGAAAAGTGTAGAATCTTCAGAGGCAATAGCCTCGGCTACAAAGGGGGGTGTGGGGGTTGGGGGGTAAAGGAGTGGGGATGCACAAAAGACCAGAGTCAAAGGAATGGAATGTTTGCCGGGCAGGTGGGGGTGGAGAAGTGTAGGGTTGGAGGAGATTTCGGAGATAAGATGGGGCAAAGCCAAAGAGGGATCTAAAAGCAAGGATGATTTTAAATGTCACCCTTTGAGAACAGGTTGACCAATTTAGTGAGGATTAAGGTGATGGACAAGTGGGATTTAATGTGGCACAGCTGTATTTTATTATTTAATTATTGTACATTGTCCTAGCTGCTTTACTTTTGCTCAATATTTTTTATATATATATACAGAAGAGGCAATAAATTCCAGTACAAATTGAAGACAACTGAATCCTGCTTTAAAAATAGATCCTACTTTATTTTTACCCTCTAATTTTCTCCCCAGCCTCTCTTGAAGGCTTTGACTCAGTTAGGGTACAATTCCATGAGCATCAGAAGCCCTGTAATAGCCCCAAATGGCCATTCTTCACAGATGAACTTCAATAGTGAGGCTAGTAAGTGCATTTGACTATCAGAGAGCATAACAGACAACCTCAATCCTGAGAGGACACAAGAGATTATTTAGACCCAGTCCTCAGCCAACACTCACACAAGGGCGCAGTGAAAGAAAGAAAAAATTAATATATTAGCATGAGTAAAGGCTAGTAATATTAAAATAAATATAGCTGCATTCAAGAAAGCTGGTTTTAAAGGGTCAAGCCAGGGATAATAAATTGTAAAAATATACTAGAATGAGAAAGCAGCTAATTAAATGGAAAGCTCTTAATGATATACTGGAGCAATTACAATAAATCATACCGCAAATCACATTTAAAAAAAGATTTTGCAACAAATAAAACTATTTAAGATTTTGTCATTCCAATGTTGTTGCAGGACAAAACACAATCCAAGATTCTATACAATGATCTACATAGCAGAACTGAGTAAGTTATATGTAGAAAGGGCAGTACTGCTCAATCAGATTCTGTTGTCTGATCACGTTTCCATGAAATGTCTTGGGATATTTTTCGATATTAAAGGCATTACATAAGTATAAGTAGTTACTATTGTTGCTGTTGGATATCATGAACCCTCAGAGGACAGTAAGTGCTGAGCTATTGGATTATGAATGGCATCACAACTGAGATTGATCCTGCTCTCATTGTGCCTACTTTCTAGATTGAGTTTTCTCCTCCTGAGCTCTGGGGGCACAAAGGTGAATTGAAATTGGTCTAATGTCACCTTTCCTTGTCCGATGCAAAATTTAATCTGCCTGAAAAGCTGGAAGATAGATGAGTGGACACTATGATCAGATAAACACTGTTATCTAGATTTAATCTTAGTATGACCATTACTAGGATTTTAATAAAGTTTTTTAGTGGAGCGAAGCAACTTGGACATAGTTTATTTTATGCTGGTTGAGTTACTCACTTGGGAATTAATTGTAACAGGAAGTCCATCAAAGTCTGGTAATGCAGTTTGTTTTATAATTAGTACTCATGTTGTGGTGGATGAATTCTTGGAATGCATGCGAGATGGTTTTCTACAGCAGCACGTTGAGGAACCATCTAGGGAATGGGCTATTTTAGATCAAGTATTGTGCAATGAAAAAGGGCTAATTAATAATCTTGTTGTAAAGCAGCCTTTAGGAAAGAGTGACCATAATATGATAGAAATTTACATTAAGTTTGAAAGTGATGTAATTCAATCAGAAACTAGGGTTTTAAATCTAAGAAAAGGAAACTATGAAGGTATGAGGGGCAAATCGGCTATGATGGATTGGGAAATTACGTTAAAAGGTATGACAGTAGACAGGCAATTGCTGCCATTTAAAAAAACTAATACATAGTTTACAACAAAAATATATTCCTTTAATGCACAAAAACCCAGCAAGGAAAGTGTTCCCACCATGGCTAGTGAAAGAAATCAAGGATTGTATGAGATCAAAGGAAGAGGCGTATAAAGTTGCCAAAAAATGCTAAGTCTGAGGATTTGGAGCATTGTAGAATTCTGCAAAGGAGGACCGAGAAAGATTAAGATAGGGAAAATAGAATATGAGAGTAAACTAGCGAGAAAGATAAAAATGGCCGATAAACGTTTCTACAGGTATGTAAAAAGGAAAAGATTAGCAAAAACAAATGTGGGTCCATTACAAGTGGAATCAAGAGAATTTATAATGTGGAATAACGAAATGGCAGAGAAACTAAACGAATACTTTGTGTCTGTCTTTATGGAGGAAAATACTAAAAACCTCCTGGAAATAATGGAGAATCAAGGGACTAGTGTAAATGAGGAGCTGCAAGATATTAACATTAGTAAAAAAAGTATTAAATAAATCCCCTGGACATGATCATCTACATCCCAGAGTGTTGAAAGAGGTGGCTGCAGAGATAGTAGACGAATTGGTGGTCATCTTTCAAAATTCTACAGACTCTGGAATTGTGCCTGCAGATTGGAAAGTGGCAATTGTAACCCCACTATTTAAGAAAGGAGGGAGAGAGAAAATAGGGAACTACAGACCTGTTAGTCTAACATCAGACAGAGGGGAAATGCTAAAATCTATAATAAAGGATGTGATAACAGGACACTTAGAAAAAAAGGGTAGGATTGGGCAGAGTCATGCATTGGAACACCACCACCTACAGGTTCCCCTCCAAGTCACACACCATCCTGACTTGGAACTATATCGCTGTTCCTTCACTGTCACTGGGTCAAAATCCTGGACCTCCCTTCCGAACAGCACGGTGTGTCTACCTACCACACGTGTCCTGCAGAGGTTCAAAAAGGCCTTCTCAACGGCAATTAGGGATGAGCAATAAATGCTGGCTTAGCCCTCCACACCCACATCCAATGAATTAATAATAAGAGTCAACATGGATTTATGAAAGGGAAATCATGTTTAACAAACCAGTTGGAGTTTTTTGAGAATGTAACTAGCAGAATAGATAAGGGGGAACTGGTGGATGTGGTAAACGACTGAAGGCACTGGATACTGCAAAGGCTATGGGCCCTGACAATATTCTGGCGAAAGTACTGAAGACCTGTGCTCCAGAACTTGCCGCGCCCCTAGCCAAGCTGTTCCATTACAGCTACAACACTGGCATCTACCCGACAATGTGGAAAATTACCCAGGTATGTCCTGTACACAAAAAGCAGGACAAGTCCAACCCGGCCAATTACCGCCCCATCAGTCTACTCTCAATCATCAGTAAAGTGATGGAAGGTGTCATCAACAGTGCCATCAAGCAGCATTTGCTTAGCAATAACCTGCTCAGTGATGCTCAGTTTGGGTTCCGCCAAGGCCACTCAGCTCCTGACCTCATTACAGCCTTGGTTCAAACATGGACAAAAGAGCTGAACTCAAGAGGTGAAGTGAGAGTGACTGCCCTTGACATCAAGGCAGCATTTGACCGAGTATGGCATCAAGGAGCCCTAGCAAAACTGGAGTCAATGGGAATCAGGGGGAAAACTCTCCGCTGGTTGGAGTCATACCTAACGCAAAGGAAGATGGTTTTGGTTGTTGGAGGTCAATCATCTGAGCTCCAGGACATCACGGCAGGAGTTCCTCAGGGTAGTGTCCTAGGCCCAACCATCTTCAGCTGCTTCATCAATGACCTTCCTTCAATCATAAGGTCAGAAGTGGGGATGTTCGCTGATGATTGCACAATGTTCAGCACCATTCGTGACTCCTCAGATACTGAAGCAGTCCGTGTAGAAATGCAGCAAGACCTGGACAATATACAGGCTTGGGCTGATAAGTGGCAAGTAACATTCGTGCCACACAAGTACCAAGCAATGACCATCTCCAACAAGACAGAATCTAACCATCTCCCCTTGACATTCAATGGCATTACCATCGCTGAATCCCCCACTATCAACATCCTACCATTGACCAGAAACTGAACTGGAGTAGCCATATAAATACCGTGGCTACAGGAGCAGGTCAGAGGCTAGAAATCCTGCAGCGAGTAACTCATCTCCTCACTTCCCAAAGCCTGTCCACCATCTACAAGGCACAAGTCAGGAGTGTGATGGAATACTCTCCACTTGCCTGGATGGATGCAGCTCCAACAACACTCAAGAAGCTCGACACCATCCAGGACAAAGCAGCCCATTTGATTGGCACCGCATTCACAAACATTCATGCGCTCCACCACCGATGCACAGTGGCAACAGTGTGTACCATCTACAAGATGCACTGCAGCAATGCACCAAGGCTCCTTAGACAGCACCTTCCAAACCCGCGACCTCTACCAACTAGAAGGACAAGGGCAGCAAATGCATGGGAACACCACCACCTGCGAGTTCCCCTCCAAGTCACACACGATCCTGACTTGGAACTATATTGCTGTTCCTTCAGTCATTAGGTCAAAATCCTGGAACTCCCTTCCTAACAGTACTGTGGATATACCTACCTCACATGGAGGTTCAAGAAGGCAGCTCACCACCACCTTCTCAAGGTCAATTAGGGATGGGGCAATAAATGTTGGCCTAGTCAGCAACGCCCACATCCCATGAATGAACAAAGAACAAACAAAGAACAAAGAAAATTACAGCACAGGAACAGGCCCTTCGGCCCTCCAAGCCTGCGCCGATCCAGATCCTCTATCTAAACCTGTCGCCTATTTTCTAAGGGTCTGTATCTCTTTGCTTCCTGCCCATTCATGTATCTGTCTAGATACATCTTAAAAGACGCTATTGTGCCTGCGTCTACCACCTCCGCTGGCAACGCGTTCCATGCACCCACCACCCTCTGCGTAAAGAACTTTCCACGCATATCCCCCCTAAACTTTTCCCCTCTCACTTTGAACTCGTGACCCCTAGTAATTGAATCCCCCACTCTGGGAAAAAGCTTCTTGCTATCCACCCTGTCTATACCTCTCATGATTTTGTACACCTCAATCAGGTCCCCCCTCAACCTCTGTCTTTCTAATGAAAATAATCCTAATCTACTCAACCTCTCTTCATAGCTAGCGCCCTCCATACCAGGCAACATCCTGGTGAACCTCCTCTGCACCTCTCCAAAGCATCCACATCCTTTTGGTAATGTGGCGACCAGAACTGCACGCAGTATTCCAAATGTGGCCGAACCAAATTCTTATACAACTGTAACATGACCTGCCAACTCTTGTACTCAATACCCCGTCCGATGAAGGAAAGCATGCCGTATGCCTTCTTGACCACTCTATTGACCTGCGTTGCCACCTTCAGGGAACAATGGACCTGAACACCCAAATCTCTCTGTACATCAATATTCCCCAGGACTTTTCCACTTACTGTATAGTTCACTCTTGAATTGGATCTTCCAAAATGCATCACCTCGCATTTGCCCTGATTGAACTCCATCTGCCATTTCTCTGCCCAACTCTCCAATCTATCTATATTCTGCTGGATTCTCTGACAGTCCCCTTCACTATCTGCTACTCCACCAATCTTAGTGTCGTCTGCAAACTTGCTGATCAGACCACCTATATTTTCCTCCAAATCATTTATGTATATCACAAACAACAGTGGTCCCAGCACGGATCCCTGTGGAACACCACTGGTCACATGTCTCCATTTTGAGAATCTCCCTTCCACTACTACTCTCTGTCTCCTGTTGCCCAGCCAGTTCTTTATCCAACTAGCTAGTACACCCTGGACCCAATGCGACTTCACCTTCTCCACCAGCCTACCATGGGGAACCTTATCAAACGCCTTACTGAAGTCCATGTATATGACATCTACAGCCCTTCCCTCATCAATCAACTTTGTCACTTCCTCAAAAAATTCTATTAAGTTGGTAAGACATGACCTTCCCTGCACAAAACCATGTTGCCTATCACTGATAAGCCCATTTTCTTCCAAATGGGAATAGATCCTATCCCTCAGTATCTTCTCCAGCAGCTTCCCTACCACTGACGTCAGGCTCACCGGTCTATAATTACCCTGGATTATCCCTGCTACCCTTCTTAAACAAGGGGACAACATTAGTAATTCTCCAGTCCTCCGGGACCTCACCCGTGTTTAAGGATGCTGCAAAGATATCTGTTAAGGCCCCAGCTATTTCCTCTCTCGCTTCCCTCAGTAACCTGGGATAGATCCCATCCGGACCTGGGGACTTGTCCACCTTAATGCCTTTTAGAATACCCAACACTTCCTCCCTCCTTATGCCGACTTGACCTAGAGTAATCAAACATCTGTCCCTAACCTCAACATCCGTCATGTCCCATGAATAAACAAAAAATTTAGATTTTCAGCAAGCTTTTGATAAGGTCCCACACAAGAGGTTAGTAAACATACTTAGAGCACATGGGATTGGGAAGAATATACTGGCATGGATTGAGAACTAGTTAATAGACAGAAAACAGAGAATAGGAACAAATGGGTAATTTTCAGATTGGCAGGCTGTGACTAGTGGGGTACTACAAAGATCAGTGCTTAGGCCCCAGCTATTAACAATATATATCAATGATTTGGATGTGGGGAATAAATGTAATATTTCCAAGTTTGCAAATGACACAAAACTAGGTGGAAGTGAGATTTGTGAGGAGGATGCAAAGACACTTCAAGCGGATTTGAAGAGGCTAAGCGAGTGGGCAAACATTCGGCAAGATGGAATACAATTTGGAGAAAGGTGAGGTTATCCACTTTGGTAGGAAAAAGAGATATACAGAGTATTTCTTAAATGGTGAGAGGTTGGGAAGTGTTGACCATCAAAGGGACTTGGATGTCCTTGTTCGTGAGTCACTGAAAGCTAACATGCAGGTACAGCAAGTAATTAAAAAGGCAAATGGTATGTTGGCCTTGATTACAAGAGGATTTGAGTATAGGGGTAAAGATGTCTTATTGCATTTATATACAGCCTTGGTGAGACCACACCTGGTGTACTGTGAGCAGTTTTGATCTCTTACCTAAGAAAAGATAAACTTACCATAGAGGGAGTGCAACGAAGGTTTACCAAACTAATTCCTGAGATGGGGGGGATTGTCCTATGAGGAAAGATTGAATAGACTGGGCCTTTATTCTCTGGAGTTTAGAAGAATGAGAGGTGATCTCATTCAAACAGACAAAATTCTTACAGTTCTTAACAGGGTAGATGCAGGAAGGATGTTTCCCCTGGATGGGGAGTCCATAACCAGGGGACACAGTCTCAGAATAAAGGGCAAGCCATTTAGGACTGAGATGAGGAGGAATTGCTTCACTTAGTAAGTGGTGAATCTTTGCCATTCTCTGCCACAGAGGCTGTGGAAGCTCAGTCATTGAGTATGTTCAAGATTAAGATCGATAGATTTCTACAGGGGCGGCATAGTGGCGCAGTGGTTAGCACCGCAGCCTCACAGCTCCAGCGACCCGGGTTCAATTCTGGGTACTCCCTGTGTCTGCGTGGGTTTTCTCCGGGTGCTCTGGTTTCCTCCCACAAGCCAAAAGACTTGCAGGTTGGTAGGTAAAATTGGCCATTATAAATTGCCCCTAGTATAGGTAGGTGGTAGGGAAATATAGGGACATGTGGGGATGTGGTAGGAATATGGGATTAGTGTAGGATTAGGTGGTTGATGGTCGGCACAGACTCGGTGGGCCGAAGGGCCTGTTTCAGTGCTGTATCTCTAAACTAAACCAAACTACACATTAAAAACATCAAGGGATATGGGGATAGTGCAGGAAAATGGTGTTGAAGTAGAAGATCAGCCATGATCTCATTGAATGGTGGAGCGGGCTCGAAGGGCTGAATGGACTACTCCTGCTCCTAGTTCTTATGTTCTTATGTAATAACAAAACGAACAGTGTGAGTGTGGTTTGGGGTGCACGGCTCTATACCAATCCAAATTACACATTTTTACCAATGACTCTACTGGCTTGGTTCACTTTGTAGAAAACTGCAATTACAAACCTGCACCCTACTGAAATACTTTGTCCACCACAACACCACACTTGGGCAAATTTAAAAATAACTATTATTTTCTGCATGACATCTGGAATTTTCATCCTTTGATTGTAGATACATGAAAAGGGACTTGACCTGGTTCAGCAGTTTTGACAAAGTCAGTCATGGACTCGGGCATATGCAGCGGACAGCTGGGCTGTATGGAGAGTGATGTGTCCCACAGATTCTGCATCTCCTTCAGGATAATATTGGATAGTATGTAGTCATGAGGACCACATAAGGATTCATCTCTAATTCTGAGCCTCCAATGCCAAAGACTCTCAGATGGCGACGTATATCCATAACATTCCACATTGGTTGATCTTTTCGTTACATAAGTCAACCCACAGAAGACAGAAATGAAGATAATGGACATGCATTTTAAAACAATCATGCAGCTACTGAGACTGATTCATGATTTTTTATTCTGAGTATCTTTGGAAGCATATATATAGATCAAACGGTTAACATCCTCTCGTTCAGGCTGTCATTTTAAAATATTACTTGTCAATTTCTATCAGGTACCTTATTTTTCTGTCAGTAGTGCTATTGCTGTCATTTTGATGGATGGTACAGTGGAGAAAGATGAGTGTTCTTTTTTTTCTTTGAAATTAGTGAAAGATCCCTGCACGCCACTTTTCCTTTTACACACAGATGATCTCATTCCTATTGTTTTGGGCACTGATGTATCAGAGAAACTATAAGACATCCTGTTCCTGGCATGCGCACCACTGCTGTCTCCTTTTAAGTTTGGATAGAGTAAAGTCAGCCGAAGTAGCCTGATTACATGCATTGTTGAGATTGTCATCTGCACTATGGCCTGCGGCCCGGGAGGTATTGAATGATAGTCAATTCATATATCTTGTTACGACCAGGTGAGAAAGAGGTCTAGTGGGTCCCTCTCAGCCTTCACCTGGTCTTACCATAACAAGGTTTAATTTTAAACCCACCATGTTTTTAGCTTCCCCTTGGTGAATCCTTGTTCACCGCTTTCCAGTTATAAGGCAAAGAAACCAGCACAAACAGGTTTTCTTAGATTTAAAGAAGAAAAGTTGAAATTTATTTAAACTTAAACTCTAATTCGATGAACCCCTATGGAAACACAATGCGCCCACGCTAGCATGCATATGCGATACACACATGCAAATAGAGACAGAAAGAGAACAGAAGAAATGAAGTGGAAAAGTTTGAGGCAATATCTGAAGAGTTGTTGTTACGGTTCCTCGAGCTCACTGTAGAGTCCTTGATTGTAGGTAAATCTTGCTTTTCGTTGGGGCCCAGTATTCTTCTTAAACCTTGTTCATGTAGGAGACTTTTCTCTCTTGGGGTTCATGTGTCTTCAGTGGATTCAGAGGCTTGTGAGAAAGAGATGGGAGCAGACAGGAGAGATCTTCTCAGTCCAGGAACAAACAGACTTTCTGCCCCAAACTGTTTGTACAAATTCAAAAAACTCAAATTGCCCAGCAGGTTAGTCATGTGACTAGCTGATTTGACCATGTCCGTTTGTGTATTCGGCCATCATAGCAGTTAACCTGGAATGCGAGCTCCCCCACCTTCAATGTCTGGTTATCAAAGTCCATTGTGGGTTGAATGTGTCAGGGAATGGCTGCTTTGTCCTTCCAAACACTGTCTGTTAATATGCAAATGTATTTTCCAGCCACAGCTGATCTGTTTAACAAATCCTTTCTTCACTGCAGTAACAGTTTAAAATCAATATTCATGACAAATTAGTGTGCCTCATTCTTGGCAGGTTGGGGCCTAGCATGACAACCTCAATAAATTGCTTCTATTTTTATTCACTTGCGTGCAATGCAATTTCAACTTAACAACAAGAGGTCAGCAGGGTCAGTTCTGGACTGTTAAAGTAACCATGAGGCTGTAAGCATGCCTCTGCCATAAAGCCCGGCTACCCAACCTGAATCCGAGCAAACCTGACTACATGCGTCGGGTTCGTGCTGGGTCGGGCCTATATTCTGTGTCCAGCATTCGGGCTCGGGTCGAGTCAGGCTGGACCGTACTGTTTTGTTTTCTTTTCTTTTTATTCTACATTTTGATGCAATTTTTTTCTGTACTAATAACATGTTTGATATTTTTGGGTCGGGTCAGGCATGAAAAAAAATTAAAGGACTTGGGTCCGGGTTGGGTTCAGGTTGGCTGTGGTCAGGTCGGGCCCGGGTCAGGTTTTAATTTTATACCCGAGCCAGGCTTTACTCTGCCATGTTTAACTCAATTCACCTACTTAAGGAGGTTTTATTAATTACATGACAACAGGGTGCGACATTTCCCAAGTCCTTAAACTTGCAACTCTTTTTCTCAGTAACTAAACTTCCTAATAAGATTGAAACAAACAAAGACATCAAAAATGCATATTTCAAATAACACTAGAATTGTTTTGTATATTTTTATAGTCATAGAGTCATTGGGCTGAATTTAATTGGCGCAGACAGGTCTTGGCAGCAGGCCCAGAAGCGGATGTCATTGCCACACGGAAGGAATGCAGCAGCTGGCCAATTAACAGCCTGGAAGTGCAGGGCCCGTCCAATGATGTCGCGGGAGCAGGCCACAAGGTGCCGATCATGGCGTCACCTGATTCGGAGTCAGGTGCTCGCGCATTTTAAAGGCATATCAGACCCACTGTCGCTCCTGCCTTGAAATCTGCAAAAGGCACAGCAGCAATCTTCAAAGGGAACTTGCTCCAAAGTGGGCCTCTGCAACCAGAGGACAGACTGCTGCTGAGTGGAGGAACCAGAGGACAGACCGCTGCTGAGTGGAGGGGCCCGAGGGCAGACTATCGTCGAGTAGAGAACAAGGATAGTTGCTCAACTAGTCAGTCAAACAGACAGGCAGGAGGGTCCACGAGATATGGAAGGATGACATCGGGTGGCCCCATGGTTTAGCAATGCCTCCCTGCAGGTTCTCCTCCAGGCTGCATGGGAAAGGCGAAAGATACTCTTCCCAAGAAGGGACCATCCTGCCTGACCGAGGAAGCCTGGATGGAGATAGCAGCAGAGATCAGCAGCCGTGGGGTCACTCTCCCCCACCCCCACTCCCTCACTCCTGGGTGCAGTTCCGAATACAGCTCAATGACCTCCTCTGCTCCACCATGGTGATTCCTACATGCCTGTCTCTTTGTTGGGGCTTGCAAATGGCAATGCGGAATGGATCGCCACATGGAGAGGGAGTGACCAGCTGAGTGCTGGCAGTGGGGAGTGCCAGCAATAGCTACCTGATGATGCATGGACACATCTGGGCAACAGCTAGCTGTCTATCTTTGCATACTCTCTCCAAGAACCTTGAGAGTAGACACAGGGCGGAGACATCCAGGAGCCCCCGTCCTGGGCCAGAGGGATGCCAGCAGCATAAGTGTTGTGCTGCTCTTTGTGTGGAAACTCACAGTGTTCCTTCTTTTGCTTGCAGGAGAAATTGGCCTACAATACCAAGGAGAGGGCCAAGACTGATGGTGGAGTGCCCGACATAAAAGCACTGATGCCTGCAGAGGAGGAGGCCCTCGAGCAGGCGGGAGTGCAGGTTGGCTGGGTGATTGTGGATGGTGAGACTGGAATTGCAAGCCAAGAGAGTGAAGAGGCATCAAGCTCATGTATCCACTGGACAAATGGAGATTCAGTGCAGGCATGGTTGGGAGGAGGAGAAGTGAAGCCCTAATGCAGGTGTCCGCACGCCACAAGAATGGCCAACCCCTGAGACGAGGGCCCTGCCGTCCACCTCTGAGGAGGAGGAGGAGGATTCCACAGAGGTTGCAGTGTCACATCATTCCCCTGCACCCTCCACCGGCGCAGAGTCTCTCATGTCAGTGGGTATGCACTCACTATTAAGACTCAGAATCACAAGCTGCTGAGAACAGCACAGATGCACCCGAGTGGCTGATGGAGGCTATGACAGCTGAGGTCACTGACAGCTAGAGGACTGTGGGAGGCCAGGCCCATGCTGAACCCCAGACTGATGATGGGCCTCTGGTGTTGGCCACATGAAATCTTATGGAGTTGCAGCTACAGGTTGGGAACATCTGGCAGAGCTACCAGAGGCTATATTCAGCTATGCATGGACAACGGAGGAGTCCATCCAGGCCATGGGTTCTGCCATGTTTCAGGCGTGCGTGCGCATGGCTTCCTCCATCGAGAGGTTGGCAACCCTCAAGAAGAGCCAGCTGCAGCAGATCACTTAGTGGATGCTGGCGGTGCGTGCCTACCTTCATACCATCACCTTGGCCGTGAGCTGAATGCAGCAGTGGCAAGGCAAGAGGGGGAACGAGGTGCCTGGACTCTCCTCCAGGTGCTCCTCCCTCTCCGGTACACAGGGGGATACAAATGTGCCTTGGAAGGGAGAAGCAGTGGCTGCATCTGTGGGTTCCTTTCAGGGCACTCCCAGTGTCCCCTCAGCCCCTCTGTCAGTGACCCTAGTGCCTCCAGTAGCTGTGGCGACCAAGGGGGGTCATGCACCTGTGTAGGAGCCTTTCAGCATGCTGGGGTCTTCCAGGTCTCGGGCAGCCAGAGGACGACTGCCAAGGACATCCCAGACCATGGGGCAGCTAATGGGAACAGCTTTTCTTTGTCTACCTTACCTGTCATAATGCTGTACATCTCTATCAATTCTTCCCTCAATCTCCTTTTCTCCAAGGAGAACAACCCCAGCTTCTCCAACCTAACTTTGTAGCTAAAATCCCTCATCCCTGAAACCATTCTGGTAAATCTCCTCTGCACCCTCTCAAGGACCCTCACATGCTTCCTAAAGTGTGGTGACTTGAACTGGATGGAATACTCTAGTTGTGGCCTAACAAGGTTCAGAATAACTTCCCTGCTTTTGTACTCAATACCTCAATTTATGAAACCCAAGATCCCATATACTTTTCTAACTACATCTCAATATGGACTGCCACCTTCAAATATCCATGCACGTGAACCCCGGGGTCCCTCTGTCCCTGTATATTCTTTAGAACTGTGTCATTTAGTCTATATTGCCTCTCCCTATCCCTTCACCTCACTCGTCTCTATATTAAATTCCATTTGCCACTTGTCTGCCCATTCTGCTAGCCTATCTCTGTCCTTGTTGCAGTCAATTGGTATCATCCTCACTGTTTGCCACACTTCCATTAATATTTTGCTCCATGGCCACAACCTGTCACTAAACCCCTGCTTTTATTTAATATATTTCCCCCAGAACAGTTGAAAGGGGAAATTCATGTGCCCCAATTTTTAGGCATGTAGACCACAATTTGTGGCGTGCCCTCACCTGTTCAGATCGAGGTGGGGAAACCACAAAATTCGTTGACCCACCCCACTTGAATGATTTTGGCACAAGTTCCTATGTCTCCAGGGCTACTCTCTTCTCAATGCTGCTGGCAACTTCTGCACACAGCAGGAGGCCCAGGCAGCGTTGCTGCAGACATGATAAAGGCAGCCCACTCTTTCTTAAAGGCAGGCTGCCTCTAAAAGAGAAGTTGCACAAAACAATTGCTGCAATGGAAATTATTACAAACTGAACATCAGGGCAGACAGAGGGATCCAGAATGATGGATATTGCACTGGAGGCCTTAGTGGTGCAAGTGGGCAGAAGGAGAGACACCATGATTCTGTGGGAGGCCAGGAGACCCTCAAGGAGCACCTTTTTAAGGGAGAGGTAGCAGGTGGCCAGGAAGGTCAACTCTCCGAGTCCAGTTTTCAGGACTTGGCAACAATGCCACGTGAAGTCTAATGACCTCATGCGGGTAGTCAACATCTGTGAATGCAACATCACATGACATCACCTATCCATCACAATATCAGTCTCTCAGGTTGCTCAATGCACCACACCCCCACCACCACTCAGGACTCAGACAAAGCATAGGAACATAAGAAATAGGAGCAGAAGCAGACCATATGGCCCCTTGGCCCTGCTCTGCCATTCAATACAATCATGGCTGATCCTTGGTCTCAACTCTACTTTTCCACCTGCTCCCCATATCTCGATTCCCTGAGACACCAAAAATCTGTCTACCTCAGCCATAAATATATTCAACAATGGAGCATCCACAACCCTGTGGGGTAGAGAATTCCAAAGATTCACAACCCTTTGAGTGAAGAAATTTCTTAGTTCTAAATGATTGGTCCCTTATTCTGAGACCGTGCCCCTGCGTTCTACAATCCACAACCAAGTAAAACAACCTTTTAGTGTCTACCCTATCAAGCCCCTTCAGAATCATGTATGTTTCAATGATATCACCTCTTATTCTTCCAAACTCCAGAGTGTATAGACACAATCTACTCAGCCTCTCACCATAGGACAACCCTCTCATCCAAGGAACCAATTTAGGGAACCTTTGCTGTACCGCCTCCAAGGCAAGTATATCCTTCCTTAGATATGGAGACCAAAACTTTGCACAGTACTTCCGGCGTGGACTCACCAAAGCCCTAGACAATTGTAGCATTCCTGCACTTCAATCCCCTTGCAATAAAGGCCAACATGCCATTCACCTTGCTGTACCTGCATGCTAACTTTCTGTGTTCCTTGTACGAGTACACCCAAGTCTCTCTGAAAATCAACAATTAAGTTTCATGCCTTTTAAAAAAAAATCTGCTTGTTTATTCTTAGTAACAAAGTGAATTATCTCGCATTTCCCACACTATACTCCATCTGGAACAGGAGATGGCGGCGTCCAGGGCGGTGGACGCGTAAGGCTGGGAGAGGAATTCACCGCAGAGAGAGGGTGAACGGCTGGCAATCCGGGAAAGAAATGCTGATGAGGACCCTGCCAGTGGACCAAGATTGGCCAAATGGACAGGAAGGCCACATGGCTGGGTTCTGGGAGCCCGTCCAAGGCGGCGATCAGGTGGAAGAGCGGCAACATGGTCCCGGCAGCAGGTCCCGCTCACTCGGCAACTCCGCGCTGTTTTCACACAAACTTTCCCCACAACTCCGGCTCGGCTCCCAGATCCCGATCCCAGTAGCAGTACATCATTGTAAAAGGGACAATGGTGGGAGCTGATGAAATGTTTTATTACCTGCACCCCCTCCCCCCCTCCCCCCCTCCACTCCCAGCTCACCCCCCTCACACCCCCTTCCTACCACCCTCCTCGCACCCCCTTCCCAGCTCCCCCCACACACCATCTTCCCTCGCACCCCCTTCCCCTGCACCCCTCTCCCCTACCCCCTGCAGCCCCCTTCCCAGCTCCCCCTCGCATCCCCTTCCCTCCACTCCTTCCCACTGCACCCCTCCTCCTCGCACCCCCTCCCCCGCTGCATCCCCTTCCCCCCATCTCCTCCCACCAGCATCCACCTACCCCTGTGTAGGGGCCCTAACAACCCCACTGCCTTGTGGGCGTCTCGGGAGAGACCAAGGCTAAGGGAGTAAATCTGGAGCGGAACCCTGAAGGCGGTCATGTGTCACCTTTGGCATGTTTCCAGCAGTTCCTGCAGCCATACCGGTGCCAAACGTCATGCTCTGCACTCCTTTGGACCTCACCAGGAAGGCCGAGAGGGGGGTTTTGACGCTTGGGCAACTCACAACCTCCATACATCCGCCCAGTCATGCGCCATGGAGAGGTCACTCCATAGTCGACTCACAGCAACCAAATCAACACGGAAGGCTGCAGTTACGGGTTATAAGTCCAGCTCAATTGGCGTAGAAATTGGGCGCCACGGGTCGCCTTTGTCGGTGGGAGAGGTCATCGCATCTCACTGGACAGCTACCACCCGCCTCAAACCAGGCAGCCCCCGGTCAGTAAGGTTCTGTCCTGCCACAGTCCACCTGCTTCAATGGGTGCTTGGAGCTCAGAGTCATGCCCGACAAGTGGACTGTAACGCCGCACCAAACAGCACGACCAAAAAAAGGAAGAAGGTATCAGCCCTTCGTTTTGCAAGCTGTAACATCAGAACTGTGTCCTGGCCTGTCGGAAGACCTTACACAAATCAACGATTCTCAGAAGACCGCCATCATTAACAACGAGCTCAGTAGACTCAATGTGGACATTGCAGCACTTCAGGAGACACGCCTCCCTGCGAGCGGATCTGTAAGAGAGCAAGACTTTACCTTCTTCTGGCAGGGTAGGGATCCTGAAGAACCAAGACAGCATGGAGTGGGCTTTGCCATCAGAAACTCTTTGCTCAGCATGATCGAGCCACCCTCAAATGGCTCGGAACGCATACTGTCCATCCAACTGCTCACCGCCTCTGGTCCAGTACACCTACTCAGCATCTATGCTCCAACACTTTGCTCCCCACCTGAAGCTAAAGACCAGCTCTACGAGGAACTCCATAATATCATTAGTAGCATCCCCAACACCGAACACCTGTTCCTGCTTGGGGACTTTAATGCCAGGGTTGGGGCCGACCATGACTCATGGCCCTCCTGCCTTGGGCGCTATGGCATTGGTAGGATGAATGAGAATGGAGAGAGACTGCTTGAGTTGTGTACGTATCATAACCTCTGCATCACCAACTCATTCTTTCACACTAAACCCTGTCACCAGGTTTCTTGGAAGCACCCAAGATCACGTCGTTGGCACCAGCTGGACCTCATCATCACAAGGCGAGCCTCTTTAAACAGCGTTCAAATCACACGCAGCTTCCACAGTGCGGACTGCGACACCGACCACTCCCTGGTGTGCAGCAAGGTTAGCCTCAAATCAAAGAAGCTGCATCACTCCAAGCAGAAGGGCCGCCCACACATCAACACGAGCAGAATTTCTCATCCACAGCTGTTACGTAAGTTTCTAAATTCACTTGAAAAAGCCCTTCAAAACACTCCCACTGGGGATGCAGAGACCAAGTGGGCCCACATCAGAGGCACCATCTTTGACTCAGCAATGACCACCTATGGCAAACGTGTGAAGCGGAATGCAGACTGGTTTCAATCTCACTTTGAAGAGCTGGAACCTGTCATAGCCGCTAAGCGCATTGCACTGCTGAACTACAAGAAAGCCCCCAGCGAGTTAACATCCGTAGCTCTTAAAGCAGCCAGAAGCACTGCACAAAGAACAGCCAGGCGCTGCGAAAATGACTACTGGCAACACCTATGCAGTCATATTCAGCTGGCCTCTGACACCGGAAATATCAGAGGAATGTATGATGGCATTAAGAAAGCTTTTGGGCCAACCATCAAGAAGATTGCCCCCCTCAAATCTAAATCAGGGGACACAATCACTAACCAACGCAAGCAAATGGACCGCAGGGTGGAGCACTACCTCAAACTGTACTCCAGGGAAAATGTTGTCACTGAGACAGCCCTCAATGCAGCCCAGTCTCTGCCAGTCATGGATGAGCTGGACGTACAGCCAACAAAATCGGAACTCAGTGATGCCATTGATACTCTAGCCAGCGGAAAAGCCCCTGGGAAGGACGGCATTACCCCTGAAATCATCAAGAGTGCCAAGCCTGCTATACTTTCAGCACTGTACAAACTGCTTTGCCTGTGCTGGGACGAGGGAGCAGTACCTCAGGACATGCGCGATGCCAATTTCATCACCCTCTATAAGAACAAGGGTGACCGCGGTGACTGCAACAACTACCGTGGAATCTCACTGCTCAGCATAGTGGGGAAAGTCTTCGCTCGAGTCACTTTAAACAGGCTCCAGAAGCTGGCTGAGCGTGTCCACCCTGAGGCACAGTGTGGCTTTCGAGCAGAGATCCACCATTGACATGCTGTTCTCTCTTCGTCAGATACAGGAGAAATGCCGCGAACAACAGATGCCCCTCTACGTTGCTTTCATTGATCTCACCAAAGCCTTTGACCTCGTCAGCAGACATGGTCTCTTCAGACTACTAGAAAAGATTGGATGTCCACCAAAGCTACTAAGTATCATCACCTCATTCCATGACAATATGAAAGGCACAATTCAGCATAGCGGCGCCTCATCAGACCCCTTTCCTATCCTGAGTGGCATGAAACAGGGCTGTGTTCTCACACCTACACTGTTTGGGATCTTCTTCTCCCTGATGCTCTCACATGCGTTCAAGTCTTCAGAAGAAGGAATTTTCCTCCACACAAGATCAGGTGGCAGGTTGTTCAACCTTGCCCGTCTAAGAGCGAAGACCAAAGTTCGGAAAGTCCTCATCAGGGAACTCCTCTTTGCTGACGATGCTGCATTAACATCTCACACTGAAGAGTGTCTGCAGAGACTCATTGACAGGATTGCGGGTGTCTGCACCGAATTTGGCCTAACCATCAGCCTCAATAAAACGAACATCATGGGACAGGACATCAGAAATGCCCCATCCATAAATATCGGCGACCACACTCTGGAAGTGGTTCAAGAGTTCACCTACCTAGGCTCAACTATCACCAGTAACCTCTTGATGCAGAATTCAACAAGCACATGGGAAAGGCTTCCTCTGCTATGTCCAGACTGGCCAAGAGAGTGTGGGAAAATGGTGCACTGACACAGAACACAAAAGTCCAAGTGTATCAAGCCTGTGTCCTCAGTACCTTGCTCTACGGCAGTGAGGCCTGGACAACGTACATCAGCCAAGAGCGACGTCTCAATTCATTCCATCTTCACTGCCTCCGGAGAACCCTTGGCATCAGGTGGCAGGACCATATCTCCAACACAGAAGTCCCCGAGGCGGCCAACATCCCCAGCATATACACCCTACTAAGCCAGCAGCGCCTGAGATGGCTTGGCCATGTGAGCCGCATGGAAGATGGCAGGATTCCCAAGGACACATTGTACAGCGAGCTCGCCACTGGTATCAGACCTACTGGCCGTCCATGTCTCCGCTTTAAAGACGTCTGCAAACGCGACATGAAGTCCTGTGACATTGATCACAAGTCGTGGGAGTCAGTTGCTAGCGATCGCCAGAGCTGGCGGGCAACCGTAAAGGCGGGGCTAAAGCGTGGCGAGTCGAAGAGACTTAGCAGTTGGCAGGAAAAAAGACAGAAGCGCAAGGAGAGAGCCAACTGTGTAACAGCCCTGACAACCAATTTTATCTGCAGCACCTGTGGAAGAGTTTGTCACTCCAGAATTGGCCTTTATAGCTACTCCAGGTGCTGCTTCACAAACCACTGACCACCTCCAGGCGCTTACCCATTGTCCTGCAAGACAAGGAGGCCAAAGAAGAGAAGAAGAGACTCCATCTGCCACCTTGTTGCCCACTCATTTAACCTGTCTATATTTCTTTGCAGTCTCTTTGTGTCCTCATCATGGCTTACATTGCCATCTAGCTTTATATCATCAGCAAACTTGGATACATTACACTAACTCTCTTCATCCAAGTCATTAATATAGATGGTAAATAGCTGAGGCTCAGCACTGATCCTTGCGGCACTCCACTAGTTACAGCCTGCCAACTTGAAAATGCCCCATTTATCCCTAATCTGTTTCCTGTCCATTCATCAATCCTCCACCCATGCTAACATATTACCCCCAACTCCATGAGCCCTTATTGTGCATATCAACCTTTTGTGCAGCACCTTATCGAATGGCTTTTTGAAATCTAAGTATACTGGCTCACCTTTATGTACCTTTATTTAGTTACATCCTCAAAAAACTCTAAGAAATTTGTCAAACACTTTCCCTTTCATAAAACCATGTTGACTCTGTGTGATCATACTGTGATTTTCTAAGTGCATTGTTAAGACTGCCTTAATAAGAGATTGCAGCATTTACTGATGTCAGGCTAACTGGTCTGTAGTTCTCTGCTTTCTCTCTCTCTCCTTTCTTGATTAGCGGTGTTACATTTGCTACTTTCCAAACCTGTGGGACCACTCGAGAATCCGGGAGATTTTGGAAAATCATAACCAGCGCATACACTATCTCTGCAGCTACCTCTTTTAGAACTGTAGGATGTAAGCCATCAGCTCCGAGGGATTTGTCAGCTTTTAGTCCCTTAAGTTTTCTCTGCTGACATTGATTATTTTAAGTTCTTCACTCCTAACAGCCCTTTGGTTACCTTTATTTCTGGTATGTCATTTGTATCTTCTACTGTGAAGACAGACACAAAATGTTGGTTCAATGTCTCTGCCATTTCCTCATTCTTCATGATAATTTCTCCTGTCTCTGCCTTTAAGGGACCAATGTTTACTTTAGCTACTCTCCTCCGTTATATATACTTGTAAAAGCTCTTACAATCAGTTTTTATATTCCTGGCTATTTTACTTCCATATTCTGTTTTTTTCTTTTTTCGTCAACCTTTTTGGTGGCCCTTTGCTGGTTTCTAAAACACTCCCAATCCTCAGGTTTACTACTATTCGTCACAACATTATACACCTCTTCCTTTAATCTAATACTATCCTTAACTTCCCTAGTAAGCCATGGATGGATCCTTCTTACTGAGCTTTTGATTTTAATAGAACATATTTTTATTGAAAATTTTGATTTTTTTTAACTGTTTCCCACTGTTTATTCACTACCAAATTTTAGTCTATTTACCCAATCAACCTTAGCCAGATCTCCCTCATTGCTATGTAATTGGCTATGTTTAAGTTTAAGATTCTTGATTTGGACTCGAATATGTCACTCTCAAACTTAGTATTGAAATTAATTTTATCATAATCACTTTTTCCCTAAGGATCTTTTACTAGGAGGTTACTAATTAACCCTGCCTTCGTACACAATACTAAATCTAATATAGCTTTATCCCTAACTGATTCCAGAACATATTGTTCAAGAGAGATGTCATAAAAACATTCTATAAACTCATCTTTCAGACTACCTTTGCCAAGTTAATTAGTCCAGTCTATATGAAGATTAAAGTCTCCATGATTATTACATTGCCTTGGTTATACGCACCAATTATTTCCTGCTGAATGTTCTGTCTAACAGTATAACCACTGTTAGCAGGCCTATAAACTACTCCCACCAGAATTTTCTGAGCCGCGTTATTCCTAATCTCCACCTATACTGATTTTACCTCCTGATCTTCTTAGCCAAGATTCTTTCTTACAACTGTCCTTATGTCATTCTTTATTACCAGGGCAACTCAACCTCCTTTTCCATTCTGTCTGTTAAGTACCCTGGAATATTTATTTCCCAACCTTGCTTACCTTCAACCATGTGTCTGCAATGGCAATTAAATCACACCCATTTATCTCTATTTATGCCATTAGTTCCTCTATCTTGTTATGAATGCTTTGTGCATACAGATAAAGAACCTTTTTTTTTACCCCAGTCTTTGCATGGACCTTATTTACTGATGCATTATTTCCGTTAAACTCTCTGTCCTTTCCTGTCCAGCTTGGCTTGCCTTTACCCAAATCGCTACATTGCTCTATTGCCTTGACTTTTCTCTTTAGATTTCTAAATTTCCCTTCACCTGACCCCTCTTCCCTCCTTTTAGTTTAAAGCCCTGTCCACAGCCCCAGTTATGCAATTCACTGATCCCAACCCAGTTTACGTGGAGTCCATCACAATGGAACAGTTCCCTCTTTCCTCAGTACTGGTGCCAGTGCCCGATGAATCCAAAGTCTTTCTTCCCACACCACTCTATGAGCCATGCATTTACATTTTCTAATATGTTTGACCCTATGTTCAGGTTGTGATCCAGAGATTATTACCTTTGAGGTTCTGCTTATTAATTTAGAACCCAGTTCCTCAAACTTCCTCCGCAAACCCTCATTCTTAGTTCTACTTATGTGATTGGTTCCTACCTGGACCATGACAACTGGATCCTCTACTTCACTCCAAGGTCTTCTCTAACCACAAGGAGCTGTTTTAAACCCAGGCACCAGGCAGGAAACACAGCCTTCAGAACTCCCAGTCTTGGCTACAGAGAACAGTATCTATGCCTCTGACTATACTGTCCCCTACCAGTAACACAATCCTTTTCACTCCCCCAACTTGAATGGCATCCTGCACCAAGGTGCCATGGTCAGTTTGCTCATTCTCCCTGCAGTCCTTGTTCTCATCCACGTAGGTAGCAAGTACCTCGTACCTGCTGGTCAAAGACAAGGGCCAAGGCTTCTCCATCGCTACATCCTGAACCCCCATACATGCCTGACTTGCAGTCACACCCTCCTGCACCTGACCATCAACTGACTCTAAAGTTCTAACAAACCGAAAGGGTGTGACTGTCCCCATGGAACCAAGTGTCCAGGTAACTCTCCCTTTCCCTGCTGCCCTGCAATATCTGCAGCTTGGACTCCAGCTCAACAGCTCTGAGCTGAAGTTTTTCAAACTGCAGACACTTACTGCAGATGTGGTTCTCCAGGACTGCAATGCTGTCTACATCTCCCGCATGCTGCAGTTGCGGCACACCATCTACTCTGCCATCTCTATCAAAACTGTTTACTTATTTAATATGTTAAAATTATTGTTCAATTATTTTAGTTCTATAGACTAATTAGTTTGTCCAGTTTATTAATTTAATAAAGTAAGTTACAGGTTCTTAGCTCTGAGTTTGACACACTTCTCCAGCTTGAAGCGCAAAAGTAAAACTGCAGTACTCACCAATCAATCACCTACCTGCTGTCCCGTGACCTAATGTCCAGACACGTCAACCATATACACCTACCAATGCTGCCAGCCTCACACCCATCTCCCACTGCTCCCATGTGCCTCCAGCTATTCAGCTATGGCAGACATATCACCCAAACACAGTGCTTCACAATCATTGACATACAGTACTGTGCTAGACTAGAGTCCTGACAGTCATCATTTTATATTTTTTATATAAATACTGTATATTTTATAATAATTAATCACTCAGCACCTTCCTGGTCTCTGCATCTCAGCTGCTCACTGGATAAACTTGCAGCAAGTATTTCAACCTGCAAAGCAGGAGTCTAGGTAATGTATAATGATATTTTCTGAGCCTTCGGGTAATTGCTGTGTTTATTTTAAACAATACAGATACTGGTACAGTGTGGCACAACTTGTCTGGCCACAACTCCATGGGTTTCTGTTTAACTAGTGACCAAACAATCACTGACCTCGTGGCTCCAATCTTCATCTTTTTAAACAACCTTTCAAGTCAGTGCAGGGGTGGCGCAGTGGTTAGCAACGCAGCCTCACAGCTCCAGGGACCCAGGGTTCGATTCTGGGTACTGCCTGTGCAGAGTTTGCAAGTTCTCCCTGTGCCCGCGTGGGTTTTCGCCGGGTGCTCTGGTTTCCTCCCACTGCCAAAGACTTGCAGGTGATAGGTAAATTGGCTGTTGTAAATTGCCCCTAGTGTAGGTAGGTGTAAGGGAATATGGGATTACTGTAGGTTTAGTATAAATGGGTGGTTGTTGGTCAGCACAGACTCGGTGGGCCGAAGGGCCTGTTTCAGTGCTGTATCTCTAAAAAAGAAATTTTAAAAAAAGTCCAATTACAGTTTTAGTTGCTTATCTGCACAAACTGAAAAAGTGAAAAACGGATTCGGAATCGGAAGGTGGGTAAAGTGAACATTCCGGTGGTCGGGTCGGGTTTGGGTCAGGTCGGGCGCAAGAAAAAATGGAGGGACTCGGGCCGGGACTGGCTCGGTTCTGTCGGGTTTGGGTCGGGATTTTTTTTCCTGATCTGAGCAGGCCTTTAATCTGATACTCACCGCCACCAGCTCAGACACTGGCACTGCAGTTATCTTGGAGGCTAGTACAGAGTTGGGATCATCACATGGTGAGGTGAGTCATACTGGCACGAATGCAGTCAGGCCAGGAGATTGTTCATTTACCAGAGGGTGAGGTGGCAGAAAAGTACTCCTGCAGAGGACTCAGATGAGGACCTCTTTGGGAGATGTACAGGAGAGCGCTGAATGGGAATACACACCAAGATGCTGGCTCCATTGGCTGCCCTGCCAAGCAGCCACTTGTCACTGTCATGGAGGACTCTGGCTGCAACTCGGTAGAGGGTATCACGCAAAGTTTGTCATCTCCACGGCCTCTGCTCCACCTCCCTGTTGTGCTGCAGCCCCAGAGACACTGGCACTGCTGTCCCCATTCCTATTGCAGTTTTTGTGTGGACATATCACCTACTCCTCTGCCATACCTGTGAGGATGTGGCAACACCAAAACACCTCCAAAAACGTTCCAGAGTACTTTCAGACACTTTCCAATAGAAAATGTTCCAAAAATTTAACTTACCTGCAATCAGGGCACCTGGTCCTTTAAAGAATGCGACTACAAAGTCCATCTTGCTGCTTCATGCTTCTTTTTTTAAAGAGTGGACAATACAGACTTTGTCAGGACCTGTGTTGTCTAAATTTGGAATCCTGGCATTGCATCAGCCGGTTGGGTTATGTGATATCAGGATAGGGCCAATTCAGGCGCATACAGGGAATGCAGCTGGGGTGCACATATCCCAGCGCACAGGTCATGCAGGTAGCAGATGGTGATTCATTCTGCACTCCCCCCCACCCCCCCAACCCCCTCCCCCTCAAAGGAACCCAGGTAGGCTATGTAGCTCTATGCTACTCGATTAAAATTCATGCCCATGCAATTAGCAGAATTTCCCTCAGAATATATCCTCATTCTGTGAAAAGTTTCTGTTTTCTTGTATTTCAAAAAGACTTGAAAACTATCTGACAACTTTTTAAATTCTATCTTTAGATATTACATCGAATTTTATAGTGTCTACAGCACAGAAACAGGCCATTCAGCCTAACTGCTCTATACAGCATTTATGCTCCACACAAACTTTCATCTAACCCTATCATCGAATCCTTCTATGCATTTCTCCCTCATGTACTGATCTAGCTTTCCCTTAAATCCATCTATCCTATTTGCCTCAACTGGGGGTAGTGTAGTGTAGAGGCTTGGGCTAATGTCCTGGGGACATGGGTTCAAATCACATTTCAGTAGCTGGTGGAATTTAAATTCAATTAATTAAAATCTGGAATTGAAAGTATCAGTAAAGGTGGCACGAGCCTATCAACGATTGTCATAAAAACCCATCTGGTTCACTAATGTCCTCCAGGAAAGGAAATCTGCTGTCCGTACCTGGTCTGGTGACTCCAGACCCACAGCAATGTGGTTGACTCATAACTGCCCTCTGAAATGGCCGAGCAAGCTACTCAGTTCAAGGGCAATTAAGGATGGGCAACAAATGCTGGCCTTGCCAGTGCCACCCACATCCCAAGAAAGAATTTAAAAAAAAATTCCTTGTGGTAGCAAGTTCCATGTTCTTCCCATTCCTCTGACAAAGAGGTTTTTTCTGAATTCCCGATTGGATTTATTAGTGACTATCTTATATTTATGGCCCCTAGTTCTGGTCTCCCCCACAGGTGGAGTTGTCTCCGTTTAACTTATCAAATCCCTCTATAATTGTAAATACCTCTATCAGGTCACCACTCAGCCTCCTCTTTTGTTTAGTACAGAGCCCCAGTCTGTTCAGCCTTTCCTGATAGGTATATGGGCGGCACAGTGGCGCAGTGGTTAGCACCGCAGCCTCACAGCTCCAGCAACCCAGGTTCAATTCTGGGTACTGCCTGTGTGGAGTTTACAAGTTCTCCCTGTGTCTGCGTGGGTTTTCGCCGGGTGCTCCGGTTTCCTCCCACCACCAAAGACTTGCAGTTGATAGGTAAATTGGCCATTATAAATTGCCCCTAGTAGAGGTAGGTGGTAGGGGAATATAGGGACAGGTGGGGATGTTGTAGGAATATGGGATTAGCGTAGGATTAGTATAAATGGGTGGTTCATGGTCGGCACAGACTTGGTGGGCCGAAGGGCCTGTTTCGGTGCTGTATCTCTAAATTAAAAAAAAAATAAAATAACTTCTCAGTTCTGAAATCACACCAAAAAACCTTCTCTAGTGTGTCCATATCCTTTTTATAATATGGAGACTAGTTCTCAGAACTGTTCACGATACTTCAAGTGGAGTCTAATCATAGTTCTATACAAGTTTAGCATAGCTTCTCTGTGTCTCAATTTTAACCCTCTTGAAATGAACCCCAGTGCTTTGTATGCCTTTTAATGACCTGACTAACCTGTATTCTCCTTCTTTGGCAGTCCCTCAGGATCGAGGATGACTTGCTTCCACTCCAGGTTCACTGGGTTCTGAGATGGCTGATAAGACCAATATGTGATCTACAGACTCTGCCACATGAGGGGCAGGTGATGCCCAAAGGGTCAGGTAGATGAGTAGTTTGGAGGTTTGTGCACTCCCTCCAACACCATGACTTCACTTCCGCATGTTCCCGATGAAGTCCCTCAAGCTGTAGGATGCCTTCCCGAGCGAGTTTTCTCCATCTACCACAGTCACGAGTCAGGGACTCCTACGAGTCGTCGGGGATGTTTGATCTCTTCAGGGATGTTTTGAGGACATCACTAAAGCATTTCCGCTGCCCTCCTGGGAGTGTCCCGCTATGACCAAGTTCTGAGTAGAACAGCTGCTTCGGGAGTCTGGTGTCAGGCATGCGAATGACAACTCCCACCCAGTGGGGCTGATTTTGGGTGATTAGTGCCCCAACGCTGGGCAGGTTGCTTGAGAGAGGACCCTGCTGTTGGACTGCCTTTCTTACCTTTGGATTTGGAGGATCTTGCGGAGGCACCTCTGGTAGTACTTCTCCAATGCTTTGAGGTGCCTGCTGTAGGTTGTCCAAATCTCCGAAGCATAAAGGAACGCAGGAATCACTGCCGCCTAGTAAACCATGATCTTCATCTCGGGTTTGAGATCCTGACCCTCAAATACTATCTTCCTCAGTCGGCCGAAGGATGAGTTGGCGCATTAGAGGTGGTGACGAACCTCGTTGTCTATATCTGCTTTCGTCAAAAGGAGGCTCCCAAGATATGGAAAATGGTCGACATTTTCCAGGATATTGCCATTGTTCTTGATTGACAAGAGGAGGTGTTGTGCTGCGGGAGCTGGTTGGAAGAGGATCTTCGTTTTCCGAGTGTTTAGTGAATGACCATTTTCTCATATGCTTCGCAGAAGGAGTTGACAAGGATCTGGAGCTCAGTTTCACAGTTAGCACACACACAAGTGTCATCTGCATACTGAAGCTCGCGACTGAGGCTGGAGTGATTTTGGTTTTGGATTGAAGACGGCGTAGGTTGAACAGTTTCTGTAGATTATCTCCGCGCCTGCAGGTAGTCTGCTGGAGGTGAGGTGTAGCATTGTAGCGAGGAAAATGGAGATGAGGCTTGGTGCGATGACACAGCCTCGCTTGACCATGGTCTTGACTGAGATAGGATTTATGGTGGTTCTGTTGCTGAGGATCATGGTTTGCATGTTGTCATGAAAACTGTATATGCCAAATGGGAAATATTAATTTCATCGGTTGCAAGCTTGCACTAGACTTTTACTAGAAATTTTTACAAGTAACTTTTTTTTTAAAGTAAACTGGCAGCCAAGATCGTCACTGCAACTTACATTTGAAACACCAAAAGACCAGACTGAAGATGACACAACTGACTCAACCTAGCCAGAACAATGGGGTGCTCTTGGTGATTAAATTACCTGGAATGGCCTTATCAGCATGATCATCAAGGGCCACCTACATCCATTGACTTTGAAAGAGCCAACCCCCTCTAAGTGTGACTGGACAACTTGAGGTGTAGCACCCTGAATCTCAGAGAAGATTCCAGAAAGACCTCATTAAAACAACAAAGGGGCATGATAATGTCATGTGACTGACTGCACAGCTCTGGAGAGACTGTAAGCTTTGTCACACAGAAAGCAGACAACAGTACGAAGCATACAGTCATAGAGTTATACAACACAGAAACAGGCCCTTCGGTCATCGTGTCTGTGCCGGCCATCAAGCATTTTCCAGCACTTGGCCCGTAGCCTTGTATGCTATGGCGTTTCAAGTGCTCATCTAGATACTTCTTAAATGTTGTGAGGGTTCCTGCCTCTACCACCCCTTCAGGCAGTGTGTTCCAGATTCCAACCACCCTCTGGGTGAAATTTTTTTTCCTCAAATCCCCTCTAAACCTCCTGCCCCTTACCTTAAATCTACGCCCCCTAGTTATTGACACCTCCACTAAGGGAAAAAGTTTCTTCCTATCTACCCTATCTATGCCCCTCTTAATTTTGTATACCTCAATCTGGTCCACCCTCAGCCTCTTTGCTCGAAGGAAAACAACACTAGCCTATCCAGTCTCTCTTCATAGCTGAAATGCTCCAACCCAGACAACATCCTGGTGAATCTCCTCTGCACCCTCTCCAGTGCAATCACATCCTTCCTTTAGTGTGGTGCTCAGAGTGTGGCCTAACTAGCATTTTATACAGCTACATCATAACCTCCCTGCTCTTATATTCTATGTCTCGACTAATAAAGGCAATTATCCCATATGCCTTCCTAATGACCTTATCTACCTGTGCTGCTGCCTTCAGTGATCTATGGACAAGTACACCAAGGTCCCTCTGACCCTCTGTACTTCCTAGGGTCCTACTACCCATTGTGTATTCCCTTGCCTTGTTAATCCTCCCAAAATGCACCACCTCACACTTCTCAGGATTAAATTCCATCTGCCACTGCTCTGCCCGTCTTATCAGCCCATCTATATCGTCCTGCAATCTAAGGCTTTCCTCCTCACTTTTTATGACACCACCAATTTGGGTGTCATCTGTGAACTTACTGATCATACCTCCTATATTCACATCTAAATTATTAATGTACACTACAAACAGCAAGGGTCCAGCACCGATCCCTGTGGTACACCACTGGTCACAGGCTTCCACTCACAAAAACAACCTCGGCCATCACCCTCTGCCTCCTGCCACTAAGCCAATTTGGGATCCAATTTGCCAAATTGCCCTGGATCTTACCTTCTTATCCAATCTCCCATATGGGACCTTATCAAAAG
Source organism: Heterodontus francisci (assembly GCF_036365525.1). NCBI lineage: Eukaryota > Metazoa > Chordata > Chondrichthyes > Heterodontiformes > Heterodontidae > Heterodontus > Heterodontus francisci. Next base: position 58,887,406 of record NC_090385.1, read on the forward strand.
CCTTACTGAAGTCCATGTAGACTACACCAACTGCTTTACCATCATCGACACATCTAGTCACCTCCTCGAAAAATTCAATCAAGTTTGTTAGCCATAATCTCCCCCCTGACAAAGCCATGCTGACTATCCTTGATTAATCCCTGCCTCTCCAAGTGGAGATTAATCCTGTCCCTCAGAATGTTTTCCAATAGTTTCCCTACCACTGATGTTAGACTCACCGGCCTGTAATTACCTGGCTTATCCCTGCTATCCTTCTTGAATAATGGTACCACATTCGCTGTCCTCCAGTCCTCTGGCACCTCTCCTGTGGCCAGAGAGGATTTGAAAATTTGTGTCAGAGCCCCTGCAATCTCCTCTCTTGCCTCACATAACAGCCTGGGATAGATCTCATCTGGGCCTGGGATTTATCCACTTTTAAGCCTGCTAAAACTGTTAATACCTCCTTCCTTTCAATGCTAATTTGTTCAAGTATATCACAATCCCCGTCCCTGATCTCTACACCTACATTGTCCTTCTCCATAGTGAACACAAATGAAAAGTAATAGTTTAAAACCTCACCTATTTCCTCCAGCTCCACACACAGATTGCCACTTTGGTCCCTAATGGGCCCTACACTTTCCCTGGTTATTCTCTTGCCCTTAATATACTTATAAAACACCTTGGGATTTTCCTTTATCTTGCCTGCCAGTGTTTTTTCATGCCCCCTCTTCGCTCTCCTAATTACTTTTTCAAGTACACCCTACAATTCCTATACTCCTCTCGGGCCTCCGCTGTATTCAGCTCCCCGAATCTGCCATCGGCCTCCTTTTTTTTCATTATCCAATCCTCTATATCCCTGGACATCCAGGGTTCCTTGGACTTGTTGGTCCTACCCTTCACCTTTACAGGAACATGTTGGCTCTGAACTCTCACTATTTTCTTTTTGAATGACTCCCACTGGTCTGATGTAAACTTTTCTACAAGTAGCTGTTCCCAGTCCACTTCGGCCAGATCCTGTTTTATCATATTGAAATCGGCCATCCCCCAATTCAGTACCTTTAATTCCGGTCCCTCTTTGTCCTTTTCCATAACTACCTTAGATCTTACAGAGTTATGGTCACTATCCCCGAAATGCTCCCCCTCCGTGGTGGCACTGCAGCTGCTGGCCTCTGATTGCCGGGACTTCCGCGATGGGGTCCTAAATTCTATGGAAGGCCGCCGTTGTCTAGTTAAATGCCTGCTTGGCACTAAATTCGGCGGGCCTTCCATGGAAGAGGCAATGCTGGGATCTCGTGGTTGGTTTTCCCTGACATCGAGACCCCCGTCACCAGCATAAAATTCCCCCTCCCCCCACCCAAAGTGTTTAATTTTTACTTCACAGGTTTTCCAGCTACCTGACTATCTTTGAGATACAAAGAGAAAACAAAGTTTGTCTCACACCAACCCCAGCAATGCATTCTCATCCAACAGGCTCCCTAGTACGTTCCCAGCCAACCTTGCCTGTCACTGTCCCTAAGGCTGTAATTGCATATCACCCTACCCATCAGCCACTCAACTCACCTCCATCAATAAAGGGCCTCCCTTTGTTCCTAAACTGTCATTCACATTCCCAGCCTGAGGCTAGACTTTGGCACAAAATAGTCATTTTCTGACTACATGTATACTTACAAAATGGATCGTATAGCAGCCATGAACAGGCCAGGAATGGCTCAGTCTCTGACCTGCCTTTGTAAGCATAGTATTTATATGGCTGGTCCATTAACTTTCTGGTCAATGGTATCCCCAGAATGTTAATGGTGGAGGATTCAGCGATGGTAATGCTGTTGAACGTCAAGGGGAGATGGTTAGATTCTCTCTTATTGGAAATAATCAGTGCCTGGCACTTGTGTGGCATGCATGTTACTTGCCGCTTATCAGCCCAAGCTGAATATTGTTCAGGTCTTGCTGCATGGGAGCACAGACTACTTCAGTATCGGAGGAGTTGCGAGTGGGAGTGAACACTGTGCAATCAGCAGCGAATGTCCCCACTTCTGACCTTATGATGGAGGGAAAGGTCATTGATGAAGTAGTTGAAGATGGTTGGGCCTAGGACACTACCCTGAGGAATTCCTGCAGTGATGCTCTGGGGCTGAGATGATTGACCTCCAACAACCACAACTGTCTTCCCTTGTGCTAAGTATGACTCCAACCAGTGGAGAGTTTTACCCCTGATTCCCATTGACTTCACTTTTGCGAGGACTCCTTGATGCCTATTCAGTCAAATACGTCCTTGATATCGAGGGCTATCACTCTGACCTCACCTCTTGAATTCAGCTCTTTTGTCCATGTTTGGACCAAGGCTGTAATGAGGTCAGGAGCTGAGTGGCCCTGCAGGAACCAAATTGAGCATCGGTGTGCAGGTTATTGCTGAGTAAGTGCTGCCTAATAGCACTGTCAATGACACTGTCTATCACTTTGCTGGTGATTGAGACTGGACTGATGGGGCAGTAATTGGCTGGATTGGATTTGTCCTGCCCTGGACAATTTTCCACATTATCGGGTAGAAGCTAGCATTCTAGCTGCCATAGAACAGCTTGGCCATGGGCACAGCTGGTTCTGGAGCACAAGTCTTCAGTACTATAGTCGGGATGTTGTCAGGGCCCATAGACTCTGCAGTAAAAAACCTACCTGACCTTACCGTCACCAATCCATCTGTTGGATTCAGCTGCTTCTTGATAACTCATGGAGTGAATCGAATTGGCTGCAGAGTGTTACCTGTGATGTTGCTGACCTCAGGAGGAAACCAAGTTCAATCATCCAATGGACACTTCTAGCTGAAGATGGTTGCAAATGCTTCGGCCTTGTCTTTTGCACTGACATGGGCTCTGCCATCATTGAGGATTGTGGAGCCTCTTCCTCAGGTTAGTTGTTTAATTGTCCACCACCATTCATGACTCAATATGGTAGACTGCAGAGCTTTGATCTGACCTGTTGGTTGTGGGATTGCTTAGCTCTCGTATACTGTCGTGGACAAATGCATCTGCAACAGATGGATTGGTGACGGTAAGGTCAGGTAGGTTTTTTACTCATGTTGGTTTTGTCACCATCTGTTGCAAGGCCAGTCTGGCAGCTATGACCTTTAGGATTCAGCCAGTGGTACGACTGAGCCACTCTTGGTGATGGATTTTGAAGTCTCCTGCCCATAGTCCTTGTGGCGACAAAGCCCTGTTTTCACATTGAGGACACCCTCCATCATGTAGCAAGTTTCCTTACTATCCTCAGTTCTTCAGTTCAAATGGAGGGGTACTGATTCATCAGCTGACTGAGGGTGATAGGTGGTAATTAGCTGGAGCCGTACTTGCTTATGTTTTACCTGATATAATGTTGTGGCAATAACAGAGACCTGGCTCAAAAAAGAGCAGGACTGGGTACTAAATATTCTTGGCTACCAGGTGTTCAGGAAAGATAGGCAAGGAAAGAAAGGAGGAGGGGCAGCTGTATTGATTAAGGAGAATATTACAGTGCTGGAGAGAGAGGATGTCCTGGGGAATGGTCAAGGACAGAATTTATTTGGTTAGAGTTAAGGTGCCATTACACTACTAGGTGTATTCTGTAGTCCACCAACTAGTGGGAAAGAAATAGAGGAGCAAATTTGCCAGGACATTACAGAGAAGTGCAAAAGCTATAGAGTAATGATAATGGGGGACTTTAATTATCCTAATACAGACTGGAATAGTAATAATGTAAAGGGCAGAGAGGGGGAAGACATGGGTTGGACTAGATTCCCCTGGAGCTGCCTCACAATATTGCTTGACCCTGTCCTCACCAACGCTGCTGGATTCTAGACTTGCCTCACCAGTTCTCCCTGACCTCAGGGTACTCTCAATTACTCTAAAATTCCTCTCCTAGTTCTGCAAGACTACAGTAACACTCCCAGGTCCCAGGAACACCACCCCTCCCCCCTCCCCCCTCCACCTCTGCCAGCCAGTAGTCTCAGATACCAAGTAACACCCTCTCAGAGGTCCCAGATTGTAAGAAGCCTCCCTATCAAATCATAGCAAACCAAACCTCTTCCCTGAGTTCCAGGAGTCATTCCCAGTACTCCCAATTCCTGACATTCTCGTGGTGCTTCTTGATTCTAGGACCCCTTTACCAATAATCCAAAATTCCTGCACCTTTTTCCCATTATTCTGAAAACTTAGGGTGTTCATCCAAGTGTACCCAGATGCTCGGACCCCACCTGCGCTCCTAACCACAGGACCTCCCCTCCCAGTAATCCTGGACTCTGGTATCCCCCTCCCAGTGCTTACAGATGCTGAGCCCTCCTCCCAGCGCTTCTGAACCTCATAATTGTCCTCTCTATTACTCCCAGATACCTCTGCATTACCAAATCCCTGTGCAATACTACCAGACTCTATGATCTTTCCCACCTGGTACAAGAACACATCAGGTTTGTCTGTTTGTCAGTGACCTGCTCTCAGTGTCATCACACCCCAGGAAGCCCCCATGGTACTGACATACTTTAGGACCTCCTTTGTTCTCCAGGTTCTAACCTTTCTGAAGTTGCCATCTCCTAGGACTCTCTTCCCCTACACCTCAATATCTCCCTAAATGCTACAAAACACCAGGACCAAATGTCACAGTGCTGCCATACCCTGGATCCACCCCACCCTTCCTTCAACTCTGGGACTTCACCTCCCTGCACCACTGCCAGATGCCAGGAGTCACCCACTAAACCAAACTCGAAGTTCCTTCTCCAAGTATTACCATAGCCATACCATAGCCCAGAAACCCAAAATAATCCAAACTCCACAAAGCCTACTTCTCACCACTACTGCTCAACCCCACATACCTCCAATTTGCTACAAGTTGATCTGACACTCTTCCTGTATATTCTGAGATTTTAAAATATAAGAGATAAAAAATAATTGCCTATAAAGGACCACATAACGATGATCATTTATGATTTCCATGGAAAATTGGACTGAATCACAGAATTTGAGCATGATTTAGTCAGTGAAAACCAGTGTGTGCATAATACAACATATTGAGAAAATAGAACCATGGAAATTTACAGCAGAAAAAGAAATCATTCAGCCCATCATACCTATGCCATCTCTTTGCTGGAGCAATTGATAACTAATTCCACTCCCTTGCACCCTCTCCTAACCTTTCTCTTCACTCTCTTAATGATAATTTTAAATTCATGTTCCCAAGTATTCTTTCCTAATTAAATCTATGCTGTATGCTGTCTCAGGTTCTAATGCTCTTACTTTAATGGGACATCAAAATTGCTCACAGCACTCTAACTGTGACATAACCAATGTTTTCAACAAATTTATCTATTACTTATTTAATCTTGTACGTTATTTTCCTGTTTATAAAACCCAGAATGCTGGGGCCTTTTAATGACTTTGTCTACCAGCACTTACATTTTCAGTGAATTATGCGTTTGAACACTTAGGGCTGTTCGTTCAGGGTCTTTCCATTGAATGTCTACTTCCATTCCGTGTTTATCCTCCCAAAATGTATTATGTCACACTTATTCACATTAAGATGTATCTTCCACCTGTCTGCCTATTCCATTTATTTATCAATGTCTTCCTGGAATCTTTTATAGTCCTCTTCCCTGTTTATCAAACCTCATACTTTTGTTTCATCGTCACATTTTGAGATGGTGCTGCCTGTGTCCAAGTCCAAATCATGTATATACATCAAGAACAAAAGTGGTTTCACCACCAACCCTTGGGGCACACCACTTCCAGCCCTACCCAATCCAAGCAACACCTATTTACTCTAATTCTTTATTTATGACAGTTGAACAACTTTTTCTCCAGGCTGCTAAATTGTCACTTATTCCATGTGTGCATCTTTGAGACATCTTGTCAGACGCTTTTTGAAAATCCATATACACCACACACAGTGCATTCCCATTATCAATCCAATTGGTCACTTCTTCAAAGAATTCTCATCAAATACTCTGCTGACTCACCATTAGCACCACTGCAACAAATCTGCCAGTAATATAAAAATGATATGACTGGATACATTTCCTTTTGTCCATCACACTTTCTATATCACACTTCAACATCACATTGTAACTCATGCAAATCTCTGTGTTCAACCTCAATTCAAATATCCACCACCCGATTGATAAACAACTTCATGATACTCATACAAAAGCAAAATACTGCAGATGCTGGAAATCTGAAATGAAAACATGAAGTGCTGGAAATACTCAGCAGGTCTGCCAGCTTCTGTGGAGAGAGAAACAAAGCTAACAGGCCAAATTTTAACATTTAGACCCGCTTGCAGTGGGAGAAGAAAGTGCCAGGTCAGGAAGCCGACAGTTTGTGCAGCAGGCTTTGACGTGGCTTTTTAACTCAGCCACAACCTTAGCATCCTGCTTCCAGATTTTCTGACCAATCAGAGTTGGTAAGCGTGATCATGAACTGTACCTGACTTTTCAAACATCACAATTTGACGGAACACTGACAGGGATCAGAATGTATCCAGTATAGAACTATCAGAACAGAGAGAGCAGCTGCAATGACGGAGTTTTAACATGGGAAGGCTGCTCACCACCCCACCCAGCCCGTCCTCAGAGGCATCCCTGGAGGACCTGCTTCAGGCTGTAAGGGCCCACAGAGGAACACTCTTCCCAGCAGATGGGAGGAAGAGACCAGCCACTGAAACCAAGCAGGTGTTGCTGTATGTGGCTCAGGAGGTGAGCAGCAGAAGAGTGGTCCCTCGAACCTGCATTCAGTGCTGAAAGAGGATCAATGACCTCATCTAGGCAGGTAAAGTGAGTGGCATCCCACATTAAAGTGCCAACCACCACACTCTGAATCCCCCAGCATTCTCCTGCGCAGCAGTGCTCAGACCAACACATCTTGCAGCTCCACTCATTCCTCTCTTGAGGCACCTCCTCACATTCCCATCTGAACAGCCACCACTGAAACTCAACTTCATCTTATTGCCATCTCACACCCATCCCTCACAGTCACCCTCCTCAAATGCTGTCCTTCCATCCTCTTAAAACATTCAATTTCTCACATTCATAACTCTCTGTTTCCTCTCCTTGCAGGAGAACAAAGCACAGACCATCAGGGAGATGCAGAGAACTGGAGGTAGCCTTCCAGTCATCGCCACCCTGACCATTGTGCAGGAGGAAGCAATGGAGATCAGCAGAGTGTTGGAGTGCATGGCCATTGGAGATGGAGAGATGGGGGGGGGGGCGTCTCCTGGTGACAGAAATAGATATCACACAGGCACATGGAATACAACACTCACCTATGTTGAATTGATGTCACCAATAACTGAAATATGATAATCTGCACAATGATGACTTTGAACCCAATCCCCATTTAGTTCTAATTTATGTCTTTCATCTCCCACAGGTCTGCCAAATGTGACACAGGAGCTGATGCGGGAGGAGATTGAGGAGTCCTCAAAGGAAGAGGTCATGCACTCTTTGGAAGCGCCGTCACACAACGCATGTGCACCCTCCACCAGTGCAGATAGACACAGCTCGATGGGACCTCCAAGACACTTAGCAAGGTGGTCAGTTGGGGAGACACACATCACAATTGAGCAGGAGCAGGTATAGGAGATAGGAACAGCAGTGGAGAATCCCCATCAGAGAAACCAGGATACTCTAAGCTCTGCTCAGCTCAGCCTCAGGCGTCATCCATGAAGAGGACTATTCTGGAGCAGCAACAGAAAATGAGTGAGGTTCTGTCAACATTTCCAGAAGTTTAGAATCATAGAATGGTTACAGCACCAAAGGAGGCCATTCGGTCTGTCATGTCCATACTGGCTCGCTGCAAGAGCAACTCCGCTAGTCCCACTCTCCCGCCTTTTCCCCGTAGCCCTGCAAATTTTTCCTCTTTATATAATTATCCAATTCTCTTATGAAGTCCCTGATTGAATCTGCCTCCACCACACTCTCAGGCATTGCATTCCAGATCCTAACCACTTGCTGCGTAAAAAAAGTTTTTCCTCAAGTCACTGTTACT